>NC_133124.1:11967500-12298334 GCF_048418815.1 Hemitrygon akajei | reverse complement strand
GTTGGCGCAAACAACACATTTCACTGTATGTTTCGATGTACATGTGACAAATAAAGCTAATCTCTGGCATGTCAGGTTCTGATTGCACAATGAAATGTTTTTCATTCGAATCTTGTCTATTAGCAAATCATTTGTACTTTAAAGTAGGGACACTGAGAAATACTTTAATAACGCCACATTTCCCTATGGATATGTTGAGTACTGATTTCTCACCAATGCAAAGCCACCAATTTAATATAAGTGTAAGTAATATTATGGTACCTAACAAGATTCAATGAGTTCTAACATCTTTCTGTTCTTCATTAGGTGGTAAGAGCTGCTGAAGAAGCCGCTACAGCCTTGGCCACATCTATCAACCCTGAGCAATGCATCAAAGTGCTTTGTCCTATTATACAGACAGCAGAATGTCCTATCAACCTTGCAGCAATCAAAATGCAAACCAAGATCATAGAGAGAGTCCACAAAGATGTTCTGAACCAGTTATTACCTGAAATAATTCCTGGACTGTTAATGGTATGTAACTACATTGTTTCAGATACATATCATTTATGTGTAACTAAAATCCCAAAAGGTTATAGTTGTAGTTGAAAAGTTGAATGGTAGGTGAATAACTGGCTTCATAATATCATTAATGCAAATCATTCAAGGCATTTAGATAAGATTGTATACTGACTGAATATGAAATTGACTTTGGCTGAATTGAAGATTTGAGTGACAGATGGTGCAATTTAGTCTTATTATTTCCATTAGATACAACTCGCCCATTCACCTTTTTCCTTCCTCCTTCAATTTCTGTTGTTTTACCTTGCTGTTCTCCCATTCCTTTTCTTTTGCCTTCCTTTCCTTTTCTCCACCTTCCTCTCTCTTCTCACTTGTATTCCCTCCTAGATCTTGATCGTGATATTTTCCAATCAGCTTAAACTAAAGGAAGCACTGGTCTTGACTACTGTCACTCAAATCCAAAACAAAGTGATTGGTTTACTATAAATGACACTATAGTCCAATTTCAGTCTTTCACTTTTATGATCTTAAATTATTGGTAATTTGTACTATGTCTAATTAATATTTGTGCCCCCAAGCTATTCAGCCATTATCCATGGAAGTAGATTCTTCCAAAATATTTAAGCTGGAATTGCCAAGATGTATACACCACCAGTAAAGATCCCCTGACTGCCTTTTGTTGCGAGCCTAACCCACAAGGACAGAGGTAGAATAATAGGCCATTTACCCCCATATATTGTGTCTGTTGTTCTGTAAGATCATGCCAGACCTTTCACCAAAGCACCACTTTCACATACCAAACACTTCAGTCTTGATTGCTCTACGGACTCACTTTAAAGAGCTCTACAGCTCATATTTTCAATATTTTTTTATTTGCACATTGGTTATTTGTCAGTCTTTTTTTATGTGTAGTTTTTCTTAAATTCTTTTGTATGTCTTTATTTTCCTGTAAATGCCTGCAAGAAAATGAATCTCGAGGTATAGAACCATAGAACACTACGGCACAGTACAGGCCCTTCAGCCCTCCATGTTGTGCTGACCCATATAATCCTTAAAAAAAAGTACTAAACCCACACTACCCCATAACCCTCCATTTTTCTTTCATCCATGTGCCTATCCAAGAGGCTCTTAAATACCCCTAATGTTTTAGCCTCCACCACCATCCCTGGCAAATCATTCCAGGCACTCACAACCCTCTGTGTAAAAATCTTACCCCTGATGTCTCCCCTAAACTTCCCTCCCTTAATTTTGTACATATGCCCTCTGGTGTTTGCTATTTGGTGCCCTGGGAAACAGGTACTGACTACCCACCCTATCTATGCCTCTCATAATCCTGTAGACCTCTATCAAGTCTCCTCTCATTCTTCTACGCTCCAAAGAGAAAAGTCCCAGCTCTGCTAACCTTGCTTCATATGACTTGTTCTCCAAACCAGGCAACATCCTGGTAAATCTCCTCTGCACCCTCTCCATAGCTTCCACATCCTTCCTATAATGAGGTGACCAGAATTGAACACAGTACTGTAAGTGTGGTCTCAGCAGAGATTTGTAGAGTTGCAGCGTATATATCTTCTGTGATAACAAATTGACTTTACTTTGATTTTGACTTTATAAGTATGTCAATTTATCTCAAGCGTTAGTAACTGAGCCTCCACAGCCAACTTGGATAGGGAATTTGAAAGGTACTCTTTTTTTTCTGGTTGATGAAGTTTCTTCCTAACTCAGCCCTGAAAGTTTGAACCCATGGTTATAGTCATGCCAGCCAGAGAAATATGATCCATTTATCTTCCTAGTCAAGCCCCAGAAGGATATTTCACTGCAATGTAGGCTCACTGCAGTGAATTTTCATTGTAACCTACAACAATATAACCTTACTAAGCTAGAAGACCATAATGTATTATTCTAAGTCTGCATTAAAAGCCTTTACTCATTTATTCAAGTGCTCTTGCAGTAAAGGCTAAACAAGTTGCTTGCTCTTGCTGCACTTTTACATTCAGTTAGTCCTCTTTCGGTCCCCCCACTATTTAAAAAAAACTGTTTCTTTCTATTTTTTCTACTGAACAGGATAATCACATTTTTCCACATTATATACCACTGTTTTCCAGATTATATTACATTTCTCCTGCTCTCACTTTCTACTTCCTCCTCACAACCCACACTGTCCACTTTGTGTCTTCAGCAAACTTTGTCGTCTCAGCCAAATTGTTCACATAATCTGTGAACAACTCAGGCCCAAAGAGCAATCCCTGCAGCCCACCACTAGTCACAAGCTTTCAAAACCAATTTACTTCTACTTTCTGATTTGCGTCCGTTAATTCTGTTGCCCTCCGCCATTCCTAGGTCCTCTCTTATTAGATTCCATCTTCTATGTTACTTCTGCTTACCAACTCCCAGCTTTTTTACATCATTCCCACTATCCCCACTCCCTCACCAGTCTATCACCCCCTTCACTTGAATCCATCTATCAACCAGCAGCTTTAGTTCCATCCCCTCTCCCCAAGTTTTTATACTGGCTATCTCCCCTCTTCCCAGTCCTAATGAAGGGTCTCAACTCAAAACGCTGACTGTGCATTTCCTTCTGTTGATGCTGCATGACCCACTAAGTTCCTGCAGCAGCTTGTGTGCTGTACCATTTCCAGAGGATTCCTCCAACAGTGAAGACAGGCGTAAAATCGTCTTTGAATTTATCTGCCTTTCCAAATTCGTTAACTTAACTTCTAGAACCAGTCCATAAATTACCCAGATTAACCTTAGGGGGTGTACAAACTCCTTACAGACTGCAGCTGAATTGAACCCAGGTTGCTGACACTATAATAATGTTACACTAACCACTAAGATTTGAAAAATAAAAGCTGTTTAAAATATAGACAAAACACTTTAAACCTAATGAATATTTTTTTTTAAACTAAAATAGCATAAATAAATGCTCTTCCCAAATGCACTCTACAAGGTTAGAGATAGACTGGGATGATTATTCCTGTACAAGACCGACTGCATCCGAACACTTTACTCAGTGAATTGCTATCCTGCTGCTGCCTTATTGGACGGTCCAGCAGCACAGCAACCAATTAGATTTAGCATCTTTTGACTTACAGCATGCTTCAGATTTCCACACTGGGCTGGATGTGCAAGACAACCAGAGCCACCAAAGTCAGAAACCACTGGCTATCCATCTGCTCCATTTTTTCTAATATTCTGCAGTTTCTAAAACACTTGTGGCCTAACTATTTGCAAGTGTATGGAAATAAACTACCAAAATTTTTCTGAACATTTTCCAAATCTTGAGAGGACAGTATAACACATTAATTTCTGTTTAAATGCTGAAGGAACTCAGCAACGTCTTTGGAAAGGAACTATGGGCTCCTCTAGCATTTTGTTTGTATTACTCTGGATTTCCAGCATCTGCAGAATGTCTTGTGTGTATGATTTCTGCTTAAATGTTTCCTTTGCAGGGTTATGACAATACGGAGAGCAGCGTCCGCAAAGCCAGTGTGTTTTGCCTTGTAGCCATTTATTCAGTAATTGGTGAAGATCTTAAACCCCATCTTGGCCAACTCACTGGCAGCAAGGTAAACTAAATGTATCATAATTGTATTTATGTTCCATTATACTCTATGATATTAGTGAAGTTTTTTGTGCTTAGTTGCAAACTAAGTAATCTGCCCATCACCTGCCCTTTCTGATCTAAAGCAACCTTCCCTGAATCCCAGAATTTAGGGTGAATTGTTGATTCCAGCTAAGTAGCCCACTAATATGACTGCTGCCATCAGGAAGAAGGCACAGGAGCTTTAGATCCCACACCACCAGGTTCAGGAATAGTTATTAATAGCTCTTGAACTGGTGTGGATAACTTCTCTCACCTCAACTCTGAATAGATTTCACAACCTATAATATGGACTTCAAGGATTTTACAACTTTTGTTCTTAGTATTAATTATTTATTTTTACTTTTCTTTTTGCACCATTTGTCTTTTGTACATTGGTTGCTTGTCAGTCTTCGTAGTTTTTTATTGATTCTACTGTATTTCTTTTTTCTACTGTGAACACCTGCAAGAAAATGAATCTCAGGGTTGTATATGGTGACATATATGTACTTCAATAATAAATTTAATTTGAACTTATATAATTTTCTTTAAAATTATGTGGATGTTCTTGGGCTGTGAAGAAGAGGTCTCAGAAATCAAATTATTGAATAATATTGCAGGGCATTATAATTCAAATTTATTTTGCAAAAGAGGAAATGGGTAAGATAACAATCACGAGTATAATGGCACTGAGCAAATTGTTGAAGCTATAAGTGACAGATCTCCAGATTCTGATGATAAGTAAGTGGTTGGCATGCTAGGTTGGCAGTAGAAGCATAGCGATGCTTGCGGCATATCCTCAAACTGTGTTGGTTGTTGATGTATATGACGCATTTCACTGTTTTGATGTATATGCGATGAATCAAACTAATCTCTAGTCTTACCTTAGGATTCATCCTAGATTCTGGGATTCAGGGAAGGTTGCTTTAGATCAGAAAGCGCAGGTGATGGACAGATTACTTATTTTGCATTTGTCATTGGAAAAATATTAGCAGCTGCTGTCAAACATGTTACAACAGATAATCAGGTGAAGGCACCATGGTTTGTGGAATGCATTTCAAGTTTGACCCATTTATTGGAGTTTCTTGAATTACACGTGTTTACACCATCTGAATTGGCTTGATTATTATAACCAATGGCAGATTGAAGCTTTGCCCTGTTTGCAAATTGTAAATATTCCCATACAATTTTTCTCTCAGGTATTATCAAAATGACTCACAGCTGAAGCACTCAGCTTTGTACAAATATGAGCATACAAATTATTTCAGAAAAATACAACAGTTTCAAAGTGTTTAGCGTTTTAAAGTGTTATAAAATTTTAAAACACACCAATCATAAAAGACAAATATTGGAGTCTCGATATCAAAGGATCTTGGGGTCCGGGACCATAGCTCAATGTCAGTGTCTGCACAGGTTGATAGAACTTGGGCTGTTTACAGTGTGTATGGCACACTTGCCTGTGTTAGTTGAGGCAATAAGTTCATGAGTCGGGAAGATATGTTGCTGCTTTATAAAACTCTGATTAGGCTGCATCTGAAGTATTTCATTCAGTTCTGGTTGCCCAGTTATAAGGCCATAGGACAGTGGAGCAGAATTAGGCTATTCAGCTCATTGAGTCTGCTCTGCCATTCCATCATGGCTGATCCCAGATCCCACTCAACCCAATACACCTGCTTCTCACCATATCCTTTGATGCCCTTATCAATCAGGAAACTATCAACTTTCACCTTAAATATACGCATGGACTTGGCCTCCACCACAGTCTGTGGCAGCCTGCTAAAAAGATTCTTCCTTACCTCTGTTCTAAGAAGTCGCCCCTCAATTTTGAGGCTGTCCCCTCTAGTTCTGGATGCCCCCATCAGAGGAAACATCCTCTCCACATCCACCCTACTAGTCCTTTCAACATTTGGTAGTTTTCAATGAGATTTCCCGCATTCTTCTAAATTCTAGTGAGTACAGGCACAAAGCTGCCAAACACTCCTCATATGTTAACCCCTTCATTCCTGGAATCATCCTGGTGAACCTCCTGTGGACTCTCTCCAATGATAACACAGACTTTCTGAGATAAGGGGCACAAAACTGTTGACGATACTCCAAGTGTGGCCTGACTAGTGTCTTATAAAGCCTCTGCATTATCTCCTTGCTTTTATATTATATTCTCCTTGAAATAAATGCCAACATTGCATTTGCCACCTTTACCAAAGACTCAACCTGTGAATTAACCTTCTGGGAGTCTTGCACAAGGACTCCTAAATCCATCTGCACCTTTGATGTTTGAACCTTCTCCCCATTTAAATAATAGTCCACACTATTGTTCCTTTTACCAAAATGCATTATCATACATTTCCCAACAGTGTATTTCATCTGCCACTTTTTTGCCCATTCTTCCAGTTTGTCTAAGTCCTGCTACAAACACGTTGCTTTCTCAGCACTATCTACCCCTCCACCTATCTTCATATCATTCACAAATTTTGCCACAAAGCCACTAATTCCACTATCTAAATCATTGACAAACAATGTGAAAAGTAGAAGTCCCAATACTGATCCCTGAGGAACACCACTAGTCACTGGCAGCCAACCAGAAAAGGCTCCCTCTATTCCTACTCGCTGCCTCCTGCCCGTCAGCCATTCCTCTATCCTAGTATCTTTCTTGAGATACCATCAGATTTTATCTTGTCAATCAGCCTTGTATGTGGCACCTTATCAAATGCCTTCTGAAAATCCAAGTAAGTAACATTCACTGCCTCTCTTTTGTTCACCCTGCTTGTTAGCTCCTGGAAGAACTCTAAACAGATTTGTCAGGCAAGATGTCCCTTTACAGAAACTATGCTGACTTTGACTTATTTTATCATTAGTCTCCAAGTATCCTGAAACCTCATCCTTAATAATAGACTCCAACACTTTCCCAACCACTGAGGTTAGGCTAACTGGCCTATAATTTCCCTTCTTTTGCCTTCCTCCCTGCTTAAAGAGTGGAGAGACATTGAAAATCTTCCAGTCCTCTGGGACCATGCCAGAATCAAGTGACTCTTGAAATATCATGACCAATGCATCCGTTTTCTCTTCAGCAACATCTCTTAGGACTCTGGGATGTAGTCCATCTGGTCCAGGTGACTTATCCATCTTTAGACCTTTGAGTTTACCTAGCTTTGAGTTTTACCTACTTTGTAATAGCTCCCTGACACTGACAGATCTCTGGCACCCTACTCGTGACTTACACAGTGAAAACTGATGCAAAGTACCCATTAACTTCATCTGCCATTTCTTTGTCCTCCATTACTACCTCACCTGCATCATTTTCCTATGGTCCAATATCAACTCTCACCTCCCTGTATCCTGCTTTATATTATTGGCTAACTTGCCCTCATATTTCATCTTTTCCATTCTTACAGTTTTTTTAGTTGCTGTTTGTTGGATTTTAAAAGCATCCCAATCATTCAACTTCCCACTCACTTTTTCTACGTTATATGCCCTTTCCTTGGCTTTTATGCAGTCCTTAACTTCCCTTGCCATTTGAGAACATCTTCTTCTGTGGGACATGTCTATCGTGTGCCTTGTGAACCATGTCCAGAAACTTCAGCCATCTCTGCTCTGCTATCATCCCTCCCAGTATCCTCCTCCTATCTACCCCTGGGCAAGCTCTTCTCTCATGCCACTGAAATTCCCTTATTCCATACTGATACATGTGACATGCTTCTCCCTCTCAAATTGCAGTATGAATTCTAACGAATCCTAAGGGTTCCTTTACATTAAGCTCCCTGATAAGATTCCCTGTCCTCTAGTAGGCTCAAACACAAGCTGCACTAAAAAGCCATCTCATAGGCATTCAACAAATCCCCTCTCTTGTGATCCGACACCAATCATATTTTCCCAATCCTCTTGCATATTGAAGTCCCCGTTATAATTGTGACATTACCTTTATTACATGCCTTTTCCAGCTCCCTTTGCAATCTCAACCCCAAATCTTAGCTACTATTTGGAGACCTATATATGATTCCCTAAACGTGTTTTTTTTTCACTCTTGCAGTATCTTAACTCCACCCACAAAGATTCAATATTCTCTGACCCAATGATACCTCTTTATAAAGATGTAATTCCACCTCTTACCAACAGAGCCACACCACCACCTATGCCTTCCTGCCTGTCCTTTCAATACAAAGCATATCCTTTGATTTTAAGCTCCCAACTATGGCCTTCTTTCTGCCACAACTCAGTGATGCCCACAACATCATACCTACCAATCTCTAATTGCACCATGAGTTCATCCACCTTATACTGAATGCACATTTAAATACAATACCTTCAGTCTTACATTTTTCGCTCTTTTGAATTTTGCCTTTGTTGTACAATTTAGCTCTACTCTGTCTGCATTTGTACCCAATAATGGGCTTGTCCTATTACATTACATTACATTCATGTTACATCTATCATCTACTTGTAAACCTGCTCGGTCATCAATATACGTCATTGATTTACTTGTTTATTATGTTTTATTTTATTTATTATTATTATTATTTTCTCTCTCTGCTAAATTAAGTATTGCATTGAACTGCTGCTGCTAAGTTAACAATTTTCACATCACAAGCCGGTGATAATAAACCTAATTCTGATTCTCCACTGAGGAGCTGTGTATTTGAAATGAGGAATGGTCAGCCTCACCTTCTTGTCCAAGTTGAGACTCAAGCTGCTCTCACACCATTCTACCAGCTGCTCTACTTCCTCTCTGTACCTCGTCTCATCTTTGATGAGACCAACCACTGTTGTGTCATCAGCAAAAGAACTGGATTCAGTTTGAACTGGATATAGTAATGCGGTCATGTGTCAGCAGCGAGATGAGCATGCAGCCCTGGGGCATGCCGGTACTCAGTGTGATGGAACAGATTGTTAGTGGCCTTTCAGTCAAGAAGTCCAGGATCCAGTTACAGAGAGAGTTGTTGAGACCCCACAAGGACAGTTTACCCACCAATTTCTGAGGTATGGTCTTATTAAATGCTAAGCTGAAGTCAATAAACAGCATCATGAGGCATCATTTTCCAGATGGGACAGGATGGAGTGGAGCACAGAGGCTATGGCATCAACATCAGTGGATCAATTTGAGCAACGAGTAAACTAGAAAGGGTCTAATGTAGCAAAAAGATGAGATCTAATGAAATCCGTAATCAGCCGCTCAAAGCACTTCATTATTGTTGAAGTCAGTGCCACTGGATGGTAGTTGTTGAGACAGGTTACTGTCACCAGGATGATGGTGGCCACCTTGGAGTCTGAGGGGACAGTGAACTGTCCCAGAGAGATGTTGAAGGTGTTTGTTAGGATTAACTGGGCTGCACAGTTTCTCAACACCCATCCAGACGTGTTATCAGGTCCCACAGCTCCACATGGATTGACCTTGGATAGGTCTTCCATATGAGCTGCAGCCAGATAAGAGAATGCCTGCTTCTCTCATCAGCACTTCATTCCATGCATCAAACCAAGTGTAAAAGATTTTCAGCCTATCAGGAAGTGAAGTGTAACTTGCTGCTGCGCAGGGTGGAATTGTAGTCCATTGACTTTGCTACTAGTGCTGGGAATACTACAGTCTGAATGCCCCGCCACATGCACCTCATGACTCTGGTGTCATAGTAATGACTGCGTATTCCTTCTGATTAATCCTGTACCTGAGAGCTGTCTTATCCCCCAATCTGAAAGCAGCATCCCAATCTCTCTTAACAGTGCCCAGACCTCTGTTGTCAGCCCTAACTTCTGATTTTTCCTCACGTAGATGTATTCAATAACAGTGACATCCTCAATGCACTTCTCCATGTAGTCAGTCACAGTTCTGTCATATTCATCGATATGTTAATGTGATATCCATAAGTAGCCACCTCCCTGAACAAGCTCTAGTCCGTGTTTTCAGAACAGTCCTGTAACACTGAGATTTCTCCTTCCGGCCAGGTCTTTATCTCTCTTTGAACTGGTTCGGCATGTTTTATCAGTGGTTGGTATGCAGGAATTAACATAACAGATAAAATGGTCAGAAAATCCATGTGGGGACAAGGCGCAGCTTTGTATGCACCAGCGATGTTGGTATAAGTCAGGTCTAAAGTATTCTCACCACTAGGAGCAAAGTCAATATGCTGATAGAATTTTGTGAGTATTGTTTTTTAGGTTAGCATGGTTGAAGTCAGAATCAGGTTTATTATCACCGGCACGTGACGTGAAATTTGTTAACTTAGCAGCAGCAATTCAATGCAATACATAATCTGGCAGAGAAAAAAATTACAATAATAAATAAATTAAAAATTATAATAAATAAACAAGTAAATCAATTATGTATATTGAATAGATTTTTTACAAAAACAGAAATAATGTATATTTTTTTAAAAATGAGGTAGTGTCCAAAGATTCAATGTTCATTTAGCATCGGATGGCAAAGGGAAGAAGCTGTTCCTGAATCGCTGAGTGTGTGCCTTCAGGCTTCTGTACCTCCTACCTGATGGTAACAGTGAGAAAAGGGCATGCCCTGGGTGCTGAAGGTCCTTAGTAATGGATGCTGGCTTTCTGAGACACCGCTCCCTAAAGATGTCCTAGGTACTTTGTAGGCTTGTACCCAAGATGGAGCTGACTGGATTTTCAACCCTGTGCAGTAGCCGCCCCATACCAAACAGTGATGCAGCAAGTTTATACAACATGGGTGAAGCCACATCAGGAATACTGTGTGTAGTTTGGTTGCCTCAGCAGAGAGGATGCAGAGAAGATTCTTCAGGATGTCCTGATTTGGAGGGGCTTAGTTATGCAGAGAGACTAGAAAGGCTGAGTTTGTTTACCATGGAGTGGACAAGACAAAGGGGGTGCCTGACAGAAGGGCATAGTTTGAGGGGCTGTATTTTATTAGTTCAAGTTCAATATATTGTCATCCAAACTGTACCCATGTATACTGCCAAACAAAACAACGTTCCCCCTGACCAGGGTGCACAACACAGTACATATAACTCACCCACAACCCATAAAGTAATATTACCACAAATAAATTAACAAATAATAAGGTTCATTTATGACACAAGTTAAAAAGTAAATGGTATAACACTACAGACACTTCATACGTAATGAGACCTAGGTGGTGGCAGAGAGTTTAGTAGTGTTCTGGCCTGGGGGAAAAAGCTGTTTCCCATTCTAATAGTTCTTGTCCTAATGCCACAGAGTCTCCTGCCTGATGGGAGGAGTTCAAAAAATTGGATGGAGGGATCCTTGACAATGCTAAGGACCCTGCTTACACAGCAATCCTGATAAATATCCCGATGATCCTCTCAGTAGCCCTTGCAATCTTTTATAAGGATTTGCAGTTAGGTGTCTTGCAATTCCCGTACCAGATAGTGATGCAGCTGGTCAGGGCACTCTCAATGGTGCTCCTGTAAAAATTGGTAAGAATGGGGCAGGGAAACCCTCTCTCTTCAAGAAATGGAGATACTGCTGTGCTTTCTTTACCAATGAGGTGGTGTTAGAGGAGATTTGATATGTCACCAAAGACACCAGCAAATTTCTGCAAATGTACTATTGACAACATTCTGTTGCATCACCATCTGTTATGCCACTGCACAAGATCGGAGAAAGCTGTAGAAGGTTGTAAACTCAGTCACTCCATCACAGGCATTAGCCTCCTCACTATTGAGGACATCTGCCAAAAGGTGATGCCTCATGAAGACAGCATCCTTGAGTAAGGTCCTCCACTCTGCTGGTCATGCCCTCTTCTCAATACTATCAAAGGAAGGAGGTACTGGAATCTGAACATCCACAATTTAGGAATCAACGATTTAGGAATGACTTCTTCCCCTCCATCCTCAGATTTCTGAACAGTTCATGAAGACAATTCACTATTTTGCGCTTCTTTTAAACTATATTTCTTATTGTACCTTAATTTTTTTATGGATTGTTCTTTACTGTTGCCACAAAACAATGAATTTCACAACATATACAGACAGACAGACAGACATACTTTATTGATCCCGAGGGAAATTGGGTTTCATTACAGTCTCACCAACCAAGAATAGTGTAGAGAAATAGCAATATAAAACCATAAATAATTAAATAATGATAACGATAATAAGTAAATTATGACAAGTGGAAATAAATCCAGGACCAGCCTATTGGCTCTGACCCTTCGAGGGAGGAGTTGTAAAGTTTGATGGCCACAGGCAGGAATGACTTCCTATGACGCTCAGTGTTGCATCTTGGTGGAATGAGTCTCTGGCTGAATGTACTCTTGTGCCTAACCAGTACATTATGGAGTAGATGGGAGACATTGTCCAAGATGGCATTCAACTTGGACAGCATCCTCTTTTCCAACACCACCGTCAGAGAGTCCAGTTCCACCCCCACAACATCACTGGCCTTACAAATGAGTTTGTTGATTCTGTTGGTGTCTGCTACCCTCAGCCTGCTACCCCAGCACACAACAGCAAACATGATAGCACTGGCCACCACAGACTCGTAGAACATCCTCAGTATCGTCCGGCAGATGTTAAAGGACCTCAGTCTCCTCAGGAAGTAGAGATGGCTCTGACCCATCTTGTAGACAGCCTCAGTGACAATAAATCTGATTCTAATTCTGTTAGGGTATGTAGTGGTAAACATACTCCATAAATGTCTGTAACCAGAGGATAAAGATCAAGGTAAGAAGCAAGAAGTGTTTGAGAAGCAGTAGAACAGAGACTCCTACAACACTTAGCAAATACCTGGACAAGCCAAGACACGGGGTTACAGCCCAAGTGGTGTTGATGGTTGGCATGAACAGAATGGGCAGAAGGGCCATATGCATTCTGTTCTATATGCCTCCGTGACTTTATTGTTTGAATTTGTGTTCTAACTTGCCCTACCATTCTGAATTCATTAGATTCACAAATGGATATTGTCCGCAATCCTGTTTAAATCAGGTTTATTGAAAAAGTAACCTTTATTTGTTTTGTGTTTCAGATGAAATTGTTGAATTTGTATATTAAACGTGCACAGACTGGATCCAGCACAAGTGGCTCGGCATCAGACCTCACTGGTCAGAGCTAGAGTTAGCAACTGCTTTCTCATGGGTCTTCAGGGGAAGGAACTGCTCACTCTTCGATGGAACTTTCATCATGGCTGTACACAGCAAATGACTTCCCTCAGTCTGCATGTGACTGTTACACCAAAATTTATTCCAAATCAGAGGAAACAGTATTAGTCAGTCCAGATAACACTCAAACCTTCTCGCCCAAGATCTCTGCGTCTTTTAATTAAAAGTTTACCAGTATTACTGTTGTATAAATAAAATGCTAATTATGATTAAAGAGGAATGCATTCAGCTTCAGAAAAGATTTTTTTTGCTTCTACCCAGCAGCGGTATTGTTTCTTTTTGCAACATAATTTGCTTCTGGTTAGATTTCACAAATAATCAGTAAAGGAGAAGCCTGCGATAAATCAGAGTGGAACCGGGTTGATGCAGAAACAACCTGCCTTGTTTTGAGTGCGTGCTGTCACAACAAAGCCCTAGGGATTGTAACTTTATTTCACGGAAAGTAGGGATCTAGAATCAGCCAGTTTTCTTGTGTTACCTTTTCGCCAACTTGCTCTGTGTTCCTTCCAACAAAAGGAATGCTAACCATAGCGAAGGAAGGTAGAAGAGTCTAGCATCCCTGACGTGCTGTTTCTCAGCAGCACATTTCGGTGTCTGTGTACGGGTTACATAAGGCTTGTACCATTTCCAAATGGATATGAACCACTCTTGCCATCACACCTTCTTCAAGCAGAGTGCATCGGAATGGAGTGCTCTACACAAGCACACTCAGTACGTAACATTCATGTTCAGTATGTAGTTCTTAAGTTCTACTAAAATGCTGGTAGAAAATCCATTGGGGTTTTGCCTAGTCGCTTTCAATAAGTAGACAGCAATTACAGTGATAATGTTACTGGCCTGCTTTCTGTATTGAATATGTTCCAGGAATCTAACATTTAAAAGCAACTATCTGTACACATTACCGTGCGAAAATCAAAAGATTTTGATAGCGTCCATTGTGGAAAGCAAGTACAACTGATAAATAGAAAAACGACAGCAGCTTATATTCGTGTTTTCTCTACCTCTGCAGCGGGTAGATTTTCTTTCAACCTGCTAAGTTCCACTTTTTAAGGAAAAAAATTAACGAAGTCTACCACTATTAATCAGTAGCTAATTTGAGTCATTCATAGTGACAAACATTGTCGTAAGCCAATACTGGAACTAGGTTTGTTGCCAGCTTGTTCAGTGATGATGTGCAAATGGACCTTGGGGTGTGAAGTCCAGAGCAAAAGTGAAATGAAATCGAAACGAAAAAGCAAAACATGAATCAGACTGTTTTGCTGCTGTTCGAACGTTGCTCTTTTTGTTTTATGAAAAATTTATAGAAATTTATTTAAAGATTTTAAGGGAACTGTTTATCTGTTTTTAAGCCCCTGCATCAAGAATATAGTGGTACGTGAATGTTTATTTGGACTACACTATTATTTGATGTATTTATAGTTATGTGCTTACAAATGTGCATACACTGGCAATAAACTGTATATAATATCTCATTCTTGTCACTAAGATTGATTATTCCATCATCTAGTTTTGAAATGTTTTGGAAAATATTAGAATCCAATATAAACTGCAAGGTTTTGCAAACATGTTTGGTTGTCATGATGATTTAGTAATTTGTGGCATGTGGATTCTGCCATTGCTACTCATTTGGGTAACTTCCAATAGGTTTCTGTGTCTCAATTTCTTACTTTAATTATGGAGAGTTGAATTTATTTTGTGGCTTGTGGGAAAAAAATATGCATTTTGAAACCAGTCTTTTATAAAATAATACTAAGGAATGACAAATCCAAACTGTAGGAATTAGGGCAAAAGCTTGGTTTAAATTTGCTTCAGTGAACGTAGAATAGTACAGGTTCTTTGGCCTGTAATATTGTGACAATCTTTCAGCTGACTCTGAGATCAATCTTCCCCTTCCCTTTTACATAGCCCCCCATTTTTCTATTATGCATGGGCATTTAAAATGTTGCTATTGTGTCTGCTTCTACCACCACCTCTAGCAGGACTTTCCCTTAGCCGTGACTCCACCTCCGATGAAGATCCCTCTGAAAATCCAAGTAAACAATATCTACTGACTCCTTTGTCTGCTGCCTATTATTTCCTCAAAGAATTCCAACAGATTTATCAGACAAGATTTTCCCGGAAGGAGCCCATGCTGACTTCTGCCTATTTTATCTTGTGCCTCCAAATACCCCGCAACCTCAGCCTCAAATATACACTATAACGTCTTGACAACCACTGAAGTCAGGCTATCTGGCCTAAAATTTCCTGTCTTTTGCCTCCCTGTCTTCTTCAAAGTTGAAAGTAAAATCCATTATAGTACATTCACGTCACCACATACGTACAACCATGAAATTCTTTTTCCACAGGCATACTTAGCAAATCTATAGAATGGTAATGCACAACAAACTGCAAGTGCAGATATAAATAAATAGTGAGCATGAAATAACATGAAGAGTCCTTAAAGTGAGACCGTTGATAGTGGGAAATAGAAATAGAATGTGTGTAGTTATCCCCTTTTGTTCAAGAGCCTGATGGTTGAGGGATAGTAACTATTCTGGAACCTAGTGGTGCAAGTCCTGAGGCTCCTGTACCTTAAACCTGATGGCAGCAGTAAGAAAAGAGCATAGTCTGGTGGTGGGGATCTTTGATGATGGATGCTGCTTTTCTATGAGAACATTTCATGTAGGTGTGCTCAATGGTTGGGAGGGTTTTTACCTGTAATGTACTCAGCTGAATCCACTTAAAGAGTGGAGTGGCATTTGCAATGTTCCAGTTCTCTGGAACCACTCCTGAATCTAGTGATTCTTGAAAGATCATTACTAATGCCACCACAATTTCTTCAGTGACCTCTTTCAGAACCCTGGGGTGTAGTTCATCTAGTCTAAGTGACTTAACTATTTTCAAACCTTTCAGCTTTCCAGGCACCTTCTTATTAATAGCAACTGCAATCACTTCTGCTTTCTGACATACTGCTAGTGTCTTCCACAGTGCCACAGGAAAGGAAGGGGAAATAAGACTGAGTACGAAGGTGCGGGGGAGAGGAAAGAGTACAAGCCAGGCAGGTGATAGGTGAAACCAGGTGAGTGGGTGGGGAATGGAGGTTGAAGCAAGAAGCTGGGAGGGGATAGGTGCAAGAGCTAACGGGCTGAAGAAGCAAGAACCTGATAGGAAAGCAGAGTGGACCATGGGAGATAAGGAAGAAGGAGAGGCATCAGATGGAGGTGATGGGAAAGTAAGAAGAGAAGGGCTGAGAGGGAGGTCAGATTGGGGGATGGAAAAGAGAGAAGGGAGAGAAATTGCCTACAGTTGAAGAAATTAATGTCCATGCCATCGGGTTGAAGGCTACCCAGACAGAATATGAGGAAGCCATGGACCGACATGTCGAAGTGAGAATGGAAAGATGAGTGAGATCTTGCTGAGTTCCTCCAGCATTTTATGTGTTTTGTCTACCTATTTCTAGTACATATTTCAATCCTCTGTTCTGCAATCTGGACCTCACCCCAAAGTCTACTTTTAACATTGGTATCAACATGGACCACAGCCTTTGGAAATTTAACTTCCATTTTCAGGGGTGCATTTGGGCAGTTACTTCCACTCACTTCTATCATATTTCTTCTTCAGCCCTTTGCCTATTCCACCTATCATCTCCCAGCTTCTTAATCCATTCCCCCACCCTCCCAACCTTTACCCTCATTTTGTCTCAACTATCACCTGCCAGCTTGTACTCTTTTTCCTCCCACCACCTCTTATTCTGACATCTTCCCCCTTCCTTTCCAGTCCTGATGAATGATCTTGGCCCAAAACGTCGGCTGTTTATTCCCTCCCATAGATGCCGCCTGACCTGTTGAGTTCCTCCAGCATTGTGTGTGTGTATGTATGTATGCTTTGTGGTGATTACTGGGGACTTTAACCACACCAGCTTAAAGACTGTTCCCCAAATTTTTGCAATATGTGGATTTCAAAACCAGGGGAGACAACACACTGGACTTGGTTTATACAAACACCCCACAGGCATACAAAGCAGCCCCCGCCCCCATCTTGGCCACTCTGACCACATATCTGTCATGTTAACAGCAGCATATAAACCACTGCTTAAACGTGTAAGAGCAGAAAAAAGACAGATAAGGGTCTGGCCAGAAGGAGCAGCCTCAGCACTACAAGACTGTTATTTGCACACAGACTGGGACATATTCAAGACAGCAGCCTCCTATGATGACCATACAGACATTGAGGAGTATGTGGAGGCAGTAATCAGCTACATAGCCAAATGCATGGAGGATGTCACTGTGATGAAAACCTTCACCGCATGTGGTATAAAAAGCCTTGGATGACAACAGAGGTGCGTTCACTACTGAAGGCCCGTGACACAGCCTACAGATTGGGGGACAGGAGTGCGCTTCGCTCAGCCAGGACTGCGCTTTCACTAGGGATCAGGAAAGCGAAAAGGGCCTATGCGGGCAAAATACATGGACACTTCTGTGACACAGGTGACACCAGACAGATGTGGCAGGGAATTAAAGCTCTGACAGACTACAGGATCAGGCAGAAAACTGATGACAGCGACGCCTCTCTTCCTAACAGGCTTAACAAATTCTTTGCACACTTCGAAGCATCAAACACTACAGCAAGAGGGAGAGCCAGTCCCTTCTTACCATCTGACCAGCCGGCTCCAATCATTGATTCAGAGCAAACACGGAGGACCCTTGCCAGGGTTAACCCACGAAAAGCAGGAGGTCCCGACAACATCCCTGGACATGTGCTCAAGGAATGTGCTGATGTGTTAGCAGATGTCTTGACAGACATTTTCAACATCTCCCTTAGTCAAGCCATTGTCCCCAGATGCTTCAAAACCTCCACAATCATCCCTGTAGCAAAGAGATCAGTTGTAGCCTGTCTGAATGATTACCGTCCCGTCAACCTGACCCCCATAGTGATGAAATGTTTTGAACGGCTTGTCAAGCCTCATATCACAGCCAGCCTCCCCTCATCACTGGATCCTCTACAGTTTGCTTATCGTCCCAACCACTCTACAGAGGACGCAATATCTACCACATTGCACACAGTTCTCTCTCACTTGGACAACAAAGACACTTATGCCAGAATCCTGTACATTGATTTCAGTTCAGCGTTCAATACCATCATCCCGCAGAGACTAGTGAAGAAACTGTCGCTGCTTGGCCTTAACACTGCCATGTGTCGCTGGATTCTGGATTTCTTGACAGAGAGACCACAGTCAGTCCGTGTTGGTAGGAACATCTCTGACTCCATCACACTGAGCACTGGATCCCCACAAGGCTGTGTGCTTAGCCCATTGCTGTTTACACTGCTAACACATGACTGTGCAGCCAGATTCAAGGAGAACCTGATCATTAAATTTGCTGATGATACCACAGTGGTGGGGCTCATCAGCAAAAATTATGAAACAATGTACAGGGAGGAGGTTAAACACCTAGAGAGCTGGTCCAGTGACAACAACTTGATGCTTAATGTCACCAAAACCAAGGAGATGATCGTCGATTTCAAATGGTCTCAGCCTGAGCACACACCCCTCAGCATCAGCGGCTCCACAGTGGAGAGAGTGGAAAACATCAAGTTCCTTGGGGTGCAGATCTCGGACAATCTCATCTGGTCCAGGAACACCACTGGGATTGTGAAACGAGCCCATCAGAGATTGCACTTTTTGAGGAAGCTTAAACAAGCATCACTCCCCACTAACATCTTAACTACATTCTACAGAGGCGAGGTTGAGAGTATGCTGACCTTTTGCATCACAACCTGGTACTCCAGCTGCAGTGCTGCCGACAAAAAAGCCTTGCAGAGGGTGGTTAGGGGAGCAGAGAAGGTTATTGGGGTCTCCCTACCTTCTGTCCAATACCTCTTTCAGAGTCGATGCCTCCAGAAGACACGGTACATCATTAAAGACCCCTCACACCCTCTCCATAAACTGTTTGTTCTTCTGCCATCAGGTAAACATTACAGGAGCATCAAAACTAAAACCACAAGGCTACTAAACAGCTTCCTCCCACAGGCAGTCAGACTGCTAAATAGCTGCTCTACCTGACTCTGCTTTGGACACTTTTAACTTGCACTGGACACTTATAACTTGTTTTTAACTGACATGTGGCTGTTGTGTTTTACTATTTATTGTTATGTTTATTATTTAGTGTTGTGTTTGTTATGTTATGATTGCTCTGCTCATGGGAAACGCTGTCTCATTCTGCCCTGCAGAGCTGATGTACAGTTAGAATGACAATAAAGTTTTTGAATCTTGAATCTTGAATATATATATAAGTTTAATAAATAGTGCAAAAATAGAAATAAAAAAGTAGTGAGGTAGTATTCATGGGTTCAATATCCATTCACAAATTGGATGCCAGAGGGGAAGATGTTCCTGAATTGTTGAGTGTGTGCCTTCACGCTTCTTCCAGAGAAGAGGGCATGTCCTGGGTGATGGGGGTCCTTAATGATGGATGCTGCCTCTTTGAGGCATCACTCCTTGAAGATGTCCTGGATACTTCATAGGTAGTGCTCATGATGGAGCTGACTGAGTTTAGAACTCCCTGCAGCTTATTTTGATCCTGCAGAAATTGGAAACTTGCACTTAGAAGCTTAACCATGTATCTCAAATCAAATCAGGTTTAATTATCATTCAAACCATACATAGATAAAGCTGAATGAGAGCATTCCTTTGGGGTCAAAAACATTCAAAATAACAAGTAACATAATTCAAAATAGCAAGCAAAAAGCATGTTCAATTGAAAATAAAACCTATACATAGCCCAAGACCCTGAACAACAATGTTCGACAATCAGTGGTAGTTTCCTGACTGCGCAAACGCACATAATGCAGCCTGGCATTCTACCACACGAACATGAGAGGGCATCACCAACGAGAGAGGCCAGGCCCCAGCCGAGCTCAACCACGCCGTAAATGCTTCGGCTTCTCTCACCTGGTCAGCAGACATACCTGAGGCTTGAGGCCTAGTTCTCTTTACAACCAAGGCTACACAGTTCCCACTTCAGCTGTCTAACCACCAGACATGGATAATGGACATGAGGCCATTTACATTATTACTGTCCAACAGAGTCTTGCAATCACAAGTGAAATATCTGAGACAATCTCCCACAGTTGCACTGCACCAACTCTGATGGGCAGCAACACTGTCTCCTCTGCCATCCAGATGGGCTCCTCCACTGTCCCAACCGGCTCCTCCACAGTCCCAACCGGCTCCTTCAATATCCTGAAAGTCTCTGATATCCTGATGGTCTCCCCTGATAGCCAAACTGGCTCAACCAATATCCTGGCCTTGTTGAAGGAGGAGACAGCTGAGATTTTGAAGGAGGAGCTGACTGGGACACTGAATACATAAAACATATTGACAGCACAGAGATTAGAAAAGTTTTCTGAACTTCAGGTTGGAAAATTAACGAGAGCAGCAGTGGCACGCATAGGGTACTGAGGAAAGTTAACGCAACACTATTATAGCTCGGCATTCCAAAGTTCAGAGTTCAATTCCGACATCATCTATAAGGAGTGTCTGTACCCTGTGGAATGAGTGGATTTTCTCCAGGTGCTCTGGTTTCCTCCCTCAATCCAAAGCAGTGCCGGTTAGCAGGTTAATTGTTGACAGTAAATTGTTTTGTGATTAGGTTAAGGTTAATCAGGAATGTTGTGGGTTGCTGGGGTGGTGTGCCTCAAAGGGCCAGAAGGAACTATTCTACACAGTATCTGTAAACAAAATAGAAGATTATAGGGTTTCTGACCCTAATCTGCCCGGGTTATTGAGAGGAGCAGATCTTCTTGCCTTGCTCAATAAAAGGAATGAGGATAAAGTCAGTCAGTTTTACCTCAGTGGTGGGAATCCTTTTGAAACAAGCACATAATCACCACACAAAGGGAAATTGATTAATTAAAGCAAGCCAACTCAAATCTGTAAAGGGACAAATCATGGTTCGCCAACTCAGTGGAATAGGTTGATGAATTAACAGACAGAGTTCGTATGTGCTCATGGACTTCCAGAGCTGTTACATTAGAAAATAGGTTTTCCCTGGAGCAAAGGAGATGGAGTGGTGATGTGATAGAAATATGCAAGATGATGAAAGGCATAGATGGGGAACCAAATCATAAACATGAGCAATTCTGTAGATGCTGGATATCCAAAGCAACACACACAAAATGCTGAAGGAACTTAGCAGGTCGGGCAGCATCTTAGAATTAATAAACATTCAATGCTTTGGACCTTCTTCAGGGCTGGAAAAGAACGGGGAAGGTGAGAGGAGGAGAAGGAGGATAGTCGATAGGTGATACTGAAGTTAGGTAGGGGAGAAAGGTAAAGGGCTGGAATATGATAGGACAGGAGAGTGGACATGGGAGTGAAGGAAGGAGGAAGAGACCCAGGGGGAGGTGATAGGCAAGAGAGAAGAGGTTAAAGGCCAGAGTGGGGAATAGCAGAAGAGGGGAGAGGGAGAGAATTGTTTTTTTTATTGGAAGCAGAAATTGACGTTCATGCCATCAGGGTGCAGGCTACCCAGAGGAATTGCTCCTCCACCCTGATCGTGGTACAAGAGGAGGCCACGGACCAACATGTTGGAACGGAAATGGGAATCAGAATTAAACTGTTTAGACACTGGGTGGTTCTGCCTTTGGTAGATGGAGCATCGGTACTCGACAAAGTGGTCCCCCAATTTACGACGGGTCTCACCAATTCAGAGGAGACTGCATCAGGAGCACTGGACACAATAGACGACCCCAGCAGATTTGACAGGCGTGACCTTATTCTTATTCTAGGGTTGTGACAAACAAACAGGAAGAGGTTTGAGATGAGGGGACAGATGGGTAAAGGGGATATAGAACTGTAGAATCATCGAGTCCTGCATACTGCCTCGTCCATGCCAACTGTGATCCATATCTATGCTAATCCCATCTTCCTGCATTTGACCCATATCCTTTCCTATCCATGTACCTGTCCAAATGCTTCTTAAACATTGTAATTGTGTCTGTCCTTACCCCCGCCACAGACAGCTCATTCTGTTCACTCACCACTCTCTGTGTGATAAACTTGACTTTTAAGTTTTCTTTACATGCAGAGCAGACTCGATGGGCCAAATGGTCTGATGCAGCTCTTATGTCTAATGTCCTATGGTTATGATGGATAGTCATTGTGCAGGGCCAGGGGTTTGCTTTTTGCCAAGCTCCACTTTCTAACATAGCGGATGAGCCTACTAGAGATCAAAGAGTTGTTTTTGAGTAAATTAAACTTCCAACCAATATTCTTGATTCAGCTTCTTATCATAAACAGAAGCCAATCTTCAGTTCTTAATGTAAATGGCAGGTAATAATCAGTCTGAAGTTAAAAGGACAGCTTTGCAAACAAACCACAATGTCTATTGAGCTCAGATTGCTGGCCTACAGCAACAGGTTGACTGCTCAAGTGATGTAGTGTAAGAAAATGGGTTTATATTAGTTGGGCTGACAGCACAGGTTAAGTTATTTAGTTCAAGGAAGTGTGCAGAACAGACTGATACTATAACTTACCACATCAAATAGCTGATCTATCAACAGTTGGAAGATCTGTGTTCTCAGAGAGTCAGCAGTCACAGCATTAATTTTGGGTGTTTGGCCAGAGGTTTTTGGACCACTTGTGTGAACAGATATCTGGAAAAAATATCACATGTGTGAAGTCACTATGTAGCAAGAAAAGTCTAAATGTAAGAGAGAAGTCGGGATTGTTTAGGAAAGGTCAAAGAACAAGAAAAAGAATGACAGAAACACGGGATGAATTAGAATCCATTGCCCTGCCTTTGTCTGCAACGTATGGGTATGTCTTTTTAGCTTTAGAAATTGTACCTGTGTTTTGGAAAAACTTTGTGGTTTAGAAAATGTTTGTAATGTGGAAATTTTTATAAAATAGAAATCATCTGTGAGTGTTAAAGACTTGTTCATCCTGACGAGGGGTCTCGGCCCGAAACGTCGACAGTGTTTCTCCCTATAGATGCTGCCTGGCCTGCTGCGTTCCACCAGCATTTTGTGTGTTGTTGTTTGAATTTCCAGCATCTGCAGATTTCCTCGTGTTTGTGAGAGTTAAATGTGTTTTAAGAATTTTATGTAAATTTAAATGTGTATCACTAGAAATAAATGAATTATTTTTAAACTACTTTGTTAGCTGAGATCCACCACTCAAATAGTTGTTACTGACAACTAAACTCAACACAGAAGATAAAGAGGGAAGTGATCTAGCCTTTAAAGACCAGGTAACTA
Organism: Hemitrygon akajei; assembly: GCF_048418815.1. Lineage (NCBI taxonomy): Eukaryota > Metazoa > Chordata > Chondrichthyes > Myliobatiformes > Dasyatidae > Hemitrygon > Hemitrygon akajei. Next base: position 12,274,938 of record NC_133124.1, on the reverse strand, counting down.
CAATACAACTGCACTTTAGTGAAGTTACCTATATCGTTTGAGTTTAGAATTTCACAGTCAGCAAACCCAATACCATCACATTGTCTAAATAATTTCCCCCTCACTTTAAACATGGAGTCATAGAGCAGATGTCCCAAGGTTGAAAGGTTCTTGATTATTAAGGGTGTCAAAGATTACAGGGAGAAGGCAGGAGAATGAGGTTCAGAGGGATAATATATCAGCCACTATGGAATGCTGGAATAGACTGGAAAGACTGAACAACCTAATTCTGCTCCTGTGTCTTGTGATCTTATGGTCTCACAACCTTCCAGGGGTAATGTTGTTTCAGACAGAGAATGGGAGGGATGATGGAATTAGATAGAGTTACTATGTATCTAGGCATATCCATCATTAAGGACCCCCATCACCCAGGACATGCCCTCTTCTCATTGCCACCATCAGGGAGGAGGTAAAGGAGCCTGAAGATGCACATCAGTGATTCAAGAACAGCTTCTTCCCCTCTGCCATCAGATCTCTGAATCAACCCATGTACACGGGATCACTTTCTTGTTCTTTTTCTCTTTTAGCACTACTTATTTAATTTAAATTTTTTATATAGAGAGAGAGAGGTTGATTTGAACCAACACGTAAGTAGACAGAGGATAGCAGGAATGGATGTTAATGCTGGAACGTGGGATTAGAGTCGATGGGAAAGCCCAGCATGGACAGGTTGTACGGAAGGGCCTGTTTCTTTGCTTTACAACTCTGTGACTTTACAGTTCCATGTCAGAGACCTGACCTTGGCTAAATAGCAACATCAGAAGGTCATGCTGAACAGTTCTATTCTAGAATGGAGAAAGACAAATACTGGTGCCCGTGGGGATAATTAATGTCCCAGCCCGGGATGAGAGTCATAATCACTAAACTGAAGACAGAAGGCACGTTAACCCTACTTTCCACTCCCACACTGAACTGTCCGTCCATAGCCTTTACCTTGGCAGGGGCCTCAACGTTGGAAATGTTGGTCTGGGTGAAGACGTGGGAACAGAGGGAAGGCATTCAGCTCGTGTCTGCTCCTCCATTCCATCGTGGCTGATTTATTTCCCTCCACAATCCCATTCAGCTGCCTTCTCGCTGTAACATTTGATACCCTTACTAATCATGAACTTATCAAGCTCTGCGTTAAATACACCCAAAGACTTGTCCTCCGCAGCATTCCGGGGCAATGAGATCCATGGATTCGCCATCCTCTGGCTGAAGAAATTCCTCCTCATCTCTGTTCCCTCTATTCTGAGCTGTGCCCTCCGGTCCTAGACTCCCCCACTATAGGAAACATCCTCTCCATGTCCGTTCTATCTAGACCTTTCAACATTGGATCAGTTTCAATTAGGTCCCTCCTCACTCTTCTAAACTCCAGAGGGTATGGGCCCAGAGCCAGCAAATGCTCCTGATACATTAACCATTTCATTCCCAGGATCATTCTTGTGAACCCTCTTAGATAAGGGGCCCAAAACTGCCCACAATACTCCAAGTGTGGCCTTATAAAGCCTCAGCATATAACATAACTATATCTGAAAACTCCAGCGATGGTTGCATCTGTTTGAATTAAGGCGGGACTGTGGAAGTGTGAGCCCAGACACCATTAGCACTGAGGCAGCTGCTGTTGGATGAGTTACACTGAATGTGAAGTGTTTTGTATTGTACTGTGTATCTAATAACAGATACACCTGGCTATGTGTATTGTTGAAAGGGTGAAGTTATGCAGAGCATGTTTAGATTGGTTGAACCATAAATACTCCCCGGGTATGAAATGGGCTAATTTCCAAACTGCAGACAGATGACTGATCCCTACACACCTTTAAACTGAAGTGTAAACCAATCCCAGGCTAGACCAAAATGAAATGTGCGAGATACCACCATTGCCGGCTCCACAAAGTTTTCAGATTCACTGGGAGGACAGGAGATCCAGCCCCTAAAGGTTATATTGTAGGTCAAGTCAATGGTGGGGAAAATAAATACAATGTTAGCAGCCCGCACTAAATGCTGCAGGAATTCAGCACGCCAGGCAGCATCTTTGGAAAAGAGTAAACAGTTGACATTTCAGCCTGAAACATCGACTGTTTACTCTTTTTCATAGATGCTGCCTGACGTGCTGAGTTCCTCCGGCACTTTGTGTGTGTGTTTGGATTTCCAGCATCTATAGATTTTTCTCTTGTTTGTAATGTTAGAATTTATTTTGAGAACGAGAACAAAAGCAAAGGTCAAAGATCATTTAACAGTTCAGCACAGTACAGGCCACAATATTGTTCTGACCTTTTAACCTATTCTAAGATCAATCTAACCCAGGGGTTCCCAACCTGGGGCCCACGGACCCCTCAGTTAATGGTAGGGGTCCATGGCATAAAGAAGGTTGGGAACCTCTGCACTAACCATACCTGTTTGGGATATGTGCCAAGGAAACAGAACTGAGAAAAATGAAAGTTATCTTTATACAAAGCGATGTTGTAATCTGGAATGCAACGTTGAAACGCCGTTGTTAACAGATTCAGATACCTTTGTAAGAGAAATTGGATAACTTCTTACTTACACAAGAGATTCTGTAGATGTTGGAAATCCAAGGAAGCCATTGAAATAAAACTAAAAGAAAAGCATTTTAGCAAAGACAGAGAACTGGAGTTCCATTGTAAACAAGCAGAAAGCTGATTGGATGAGGACTAACCAATCAGGTGGGAGAGTCTAGGGGGCGTATAAATACCACCAGACTAGACGTGCCCAGGCATCAGCCCTGATGAAGATGGCGGAGTTTGTCAATGAAACATCAGTTATAATTAATAGCTATACCTGGCTGGAAGCCCAGGAAGAATTTATTTGTCATATACTGAATCAGAATCACGTTTATTATCACCGGCATGTGATGTGAAATTTGTTAACTTAGCAGCAGCAGTTCAATGCAATACATAATCTAGAAGAGAAGAAATAATAAAATTTAAAAAATAATAATAAATAAATAAATAAATAAATGTCAGTATTCACACATTGAATACATTTAAAAACATACAAAAAACAGAATACAAAAAACTGTGTCCAAGGGTTCAATGTCTATTTAGGAATCGGATGGCAGAGGGGAAGAAGCTGTTCCTGAATCGCTGAGTGTGTGCCTTCAGGCTTCTGTATCTCCTACCTGATGGTAACAGTGAGAAAAGGGCATGCCCTGGGTGCTGGAGGTCCTTAACAATAGATGCTGCCTTTCTGAGACACTACTAGGAAAGCACTAGAAACTGTATCATAATATGATTGAATTCACCCTGAAGTATGAGGAGAAGCTGAAGTCAGTAATATCAGTACTGCAGTGGAGTAAAGGGAATTACAGAGGCATGAGAGAGGAGCTGGCCAAAATTGAATGGAAAAAGAACACTGTTAGGGATGACAGCAGAGCAGAAATGGCTGGAATTTCTAGGAGCAATTCAGAGGGCACAGGATGTATACATCGCAAAGAGGAAGAAGTAGTCGAAAGGCAAGATGATATAACTGTGACTAACAAGAGAAATCAAAGCCAAAAAGAGGGTGTATAATAGAGTAAAAATTAATGGAAAGTTAGAGAACTGGGAAGCTTTTAAAAACCAACAGAAGGCAACTAAAAAGAGTCATTATGAAGAAAAAGATAACATATATGAAAGTAAGCTAGCCAATAATATTAAAGAGGATTCCAAAAGTTTCTTCAGATACATAAAGCGTAAAAGTAAGTCAAGAGTGGATATCAGACTGCTGAAAAATGATGCTGGAGAGGAAGCGATGGGGACAAGGAAATGGCAGACAAACAGAATAAATATTTTGCAACAGTCTTCACTGTGGAAGATTTTAGCAGCATGGTGGAAGTTCCAGGTGTCAGGAGTCTGAAGTGTGTGAAGTTGCCATAACTAGGGAGAAAGTTCTTGGAAAAGTGAAAGGTCTGAAAGTAGATAAGTCAGCTGGACCAGATGGTGGATGCCCGGGGTTCTGGAAGTGATGGCTGCGAAGACCATGGAGGCATTAGTAATGATCTTTCAAGAATCACTAGATTCTGGAATGGTTGTGGAAGACTGGAAAATCGCAAATGTCACTCAAGTCTTCAAGAAGGGAGAGAGGCAGGAGAAAGAAAATTATAGGTTAGTTAGTCTGATCTTAGTGGTTGGGAAGATGTTGGAGTTGATTGTTAAGGGTGTGGTTTTGGAGTACCTGGAGGCATGTTGTAAAATAGACCAAAGTCAGCATTATTTCCTCAAGGAAAAAGGCTTGCATGACAAATCTGTTGGAATTCTTTGAAGAAATAACAAGCAGGATAGACAAAGGAGAATCAGTTGATGTTGTGTACTTGGATTTTCAGAAGGCCTTTGACAAGGTGCCACACATGAGGCAGCTTAACAAGTTATGAGCCCATGGTACTACAGGAAAGATTCTAGCATGGATAAAGCTGTGGCTGGCTGATAGAAGGCAAGGATTAGGAATAAAGGGAGTCTTTTCTGGCTAGCTGCCAGTGACTAGTGGTGTTCCACAAGGGTCTGTGTGGGACCAGTCAGGATAGTCTCCACTGTGCATCTATAGAAAATTGTCAAAGTCGGAGATGACATGCCAAATCTACACAAACTTCTAAGAAACCAGGGATACTGTCCCGTGTTCTGTGACAGCACTTTTGTGTTGGTCCCAGGACAGATCCACTGATTTGTTAAACAATACATAATTCAGAGGGAGACTCCTCTACTGCGGGACCATTACACACACTACATACTGGTCAGAAACAGAATCAGATTTATTATCACTGGCATATATCGTGAAATGTTTTAACTTTTCTGTATTTTCTGGTCATACTGTGCTTTGAAAGTATTATTACCAGACAGGTTAACGCCAATTGCCCTTGACTGCGTAATTTGCAGATATTACTGCTGAAATATCACTTTAATGTCTGGATTACACCAGAGTTTCATCTTTCAGGCGCAACACCCCGCCTGCTGGCGGCTCCGCGGGACGTACCCGTGGGAATGACGCCCAGGTAAAAAGCGACGCGTGGGTCGGCAGGTGCCGCAGCAAGCGACAATCGCACGGCAGTTCATCGCAAGTCTCTCTCTTTGGTTTCAGTGACCCGTTGGCTGAACACACCGGAGCGCATCATAAAATGCTCTTCTGGCACTCGCAGCCCGAACAGTATCACCAATACCCCAACAGTAGCAGCTACCTCCGGTAAGAATGTACAATCTTTTCTTAAAACATACGAAGTCCACCAGTTCTGTGTCGTTACTCGAGCATTACGAGGGCGCTGTCTGATGAATTTAACTAATCCGAAAAGCTAACCTTTCTGGAGCAACACACGCAAAATGCTGGAGGAACTCATCAAGCAGGGAAGCATCTATGAAGGGGAATAAGTAAATAATAGGTTCACCAGATTGATTCCTGGGATGGCAGGACTTTCATATGAAGAAAGACTGGATCGACTAGGCTTATACTCACTGGAATTTAGAAGATTGAGGGGGGATCTTATCGAAACGTATAAAATTCTAAAGGGATTGGACAGGCTAGATGCAGGAAGATTATTTCCGATGTTGGGGAAGACCAGAACGAGGGGTCACAGTTGAAGGATAAAGGGGAAGCCTTTTAGGACCGAGTTGAGGAAAAACTTCTTCACACAGAGAGTGGTGAATCTGTGGAATTCTCTGCCACAGGAAACAGTTGAGGCCGGTTCATTGGCTATATTTAAGAGGAAGTTAGATATGGCCCTTGTGGCTAAAGGGATCAGGGGGTATGGAGAGAAAGCAGGTACAGGGTTCTGAGTTGGATCAATGGCGGTGCAGGCTCGAAGGGCCGAATGGCCTACTCCTGCACCTATTTTCTATGTTTCTATGTTTAAACAGTCGACATTTAGGGCCGAGATTCCCCCCCCCCCCCGTGTACTCATTTCTCCCCCCCCCCCCCCACCACCTTCCACAAAGCTTTATTCTGGCTTCTGCCCCCTTCTTTTCCAGTCCTGATAAAGGCTCTCGATCTGAAACCTCTCCATAGATGCTACCCGACCTGCAAAGTTCCTCCTGTATTGTGTGTGTGTGTTGCTCTGGATTTCCAGCATCTGCAGAATCTCTAGTGTTTAGACATTGATCGTGTGGATAGTCAGAGGCTTTTTCCCAGGGCTGAAATGGTTGCCACAAGAGGACACAGGTTTAAGGTGCTGAGGAGTAGGTACAGAGGAGATGTCAGGATTACGTTTTTTTACTCAGAGAGTGGTGGGTGCGTGGAATGGGCTGCCGGCAACGGTGGAGGAAGCAGATATGATAGGGTCTTTTAAGAGACTTTTGGATAGGCACATGGAGCTTAGTAAAATAGAGGGCTATAGGGAAGCCTGGTAATTTCTAAAGTAAGTACATGTTCGGCACAACTTTGTGGGCCGAAGGGCCTGTATTGTGCTGTAGGTTTTCTATGTTTCTATGTAACCATTTCCCCTTCCTACCACTGCTTAAAGTGAAGTGAAATGCCTTTCTTTAGTGGCAATTGGTCTTAAATTCCAATTTCATTGCGAGTCAAATCAGGCCATGTCGTGAAATCTTGATAAAGTTGTGCAGAAAAGATAAAGGTTAAAGACCGAGCAAAATGTTGGATGTAGAAAAGCCGACTGTCGCGCGCTAACTTTTATTCTCACAAGCAATGAGATAACGGCGTGAAAGTGCGGGAAATCGGCGAACATCGCTTTAAAGGATTGTATATCGACACATGTGAAATGCGTCGCTTTGGCATCAGATCAGCGAGGGTTGCGTCGGGGGCAACCCCGCAAGAGCCGCCTTGCTTCCGGCGCCTGAGGAGCTTTGCAACAAACTTGTTCATAGATGTGTGGAGCGTGGGAAGAAACCCAACGGACAGCGGCGTAATCCAACCGCTCTGCTATTGTGAATTTCCAGCATCTGCAGATTTCCTCGTGTTCGCTCTGCTATTGTGCCGTCTCTTTGTTTCCTCACGAGATTTAGGAACTGAAATACTGTTTCAGCCTTTGGCTTAATTTTATCTCTGCTGGTCAGGGGAGAGACTCGGGGCTTCTGTGTCGGGATTTAAGTATACTGCTGAGGATTAAGTTATCCCCGTATAAAGAGCAGTTGCAAAGTTAGACTGATTTCTATTTTTGAATCATGATTAACGCAACATTTTAAATCGACTTTGACATTTGATTTTTAAACCATTTGGGATTTTTAAAAAATCGGCAAAATATTGTTACTAGCCTCTCATTTTTTGTTCTGGCTAAATGATAAATTAGATCCATCACATCCTAAGCACAAGAGCTTCAGCAGATGCCGGAAATCGAGAGCAACACACACGAGGTGTTGCAGGAACTCAGCAGGTCCGCAACGGGTCCGGAACGACGACTGTTTATTCATTTCCATTGATGAAGGAAGTCAGCAGGTCACTCTGCGCAGACCAATCATTGCTCTGAGAGGAATTTTTACACAGCCTGAAAACTCCGCGGCACTTTAAATATTTTATAGTAATGCGCATAATATGAATATTTAGAATGAAAATTGCAAAATCACGTACTTTTAATTGTATTTGTTATTTGCCGGGTATAATGAAATACCCAACAAAGAATTTTTTTCACGTTGCGTAAACTTCTTCTCATCTGTCGATCCCAGCTGCGTGGCATCAGAGGCTGTGTGCGCGGGGGCATTTCAGTTACTGCCCATGCAGTTTAGAGAAAACAGTGCTTCCGTATTTTGTGTCTGTTCTATAACATCTTCATTGATTTCATATTTAGGACATGTCTCTCTAAAAGTGCAATTATTACCTGATAACTTTGGGAGGAAATTCCTGAACTCCTTCTGCATTCATCTTCAAATACGGTATTTTAGTTGAAGTGGCACCCACTCCAACTGCAGGCACTGTGGGGGGGGGGGGGTAAACATCGTTACCGCCGATTCTTAAATTTTTTTTGGCAGACCTGAGCATTTCAACATCAGGTCCAATTTTAGCAAACTCACCGGGGTTGAAATATGATCAATTCTGAACCGAATCACAATCAGGTTTATTATATGGACAATTGTCATGATATTTGTTGTTCTGCAGCAGCAGTGCAGTGCAAAGATTACAATAAATTACAAAAAGAAACATTAAACAATATGCCGTGCAAGAAGTTAGCAAACTGATGAGGTAGTGTTCATGGACTACATCCGGTTGAATCCTCCAGTCTTCTCAGTGGGGTCTCCACAGTACAGCTGCAGAAATTTGCTGGAGTCTTTGGTGACATATCAAATCTCATTAAACTCCTCCTGAAGTATAGTCACTGGTGTGTCTTCCTTGTAATTGCATCAATATGTTGGGCCCAGGATAAATCCCCAGAGATGTTGACAATCCATTTGTAAATGGAAGTAGCAGATTGAATGGACATAATGTTCTGTTTGCCAGGTTCATCCTCTGCCATCCTAGCTAAGGGTTTCCTGGATCTCGGAGACCTCCTTATCTTACCTTCAGCTTCTCCAGCTTCAACCACTCCTTGTGACCTTTCCTGCCTTCGAGGCGACCCCACTCCCTGTCCATCACTCGTACCTTCCGGCAGTTCATCTCCCCCGCCCCATGACTGAATTTAACTTCCTTTCAGTTTAAGCAGGTGCTGCTGAACATCTTCAACCTCTGCCGGTGCTAACTGGTCAGACCCCTCCCAAAAAGGTGTGTCCTTTGTTGCTCTAATAGTGTGGCAAGGACTCTTGGAGCAACCAACAGCAAACTTGCCAGTAAAAAAGCTATCTTCTCAGTTATTCTCTGTTTCCATTCCTCGGGTATCAGTGAATCACCAAAGTTGAATGACTTTGATGTTGATGTCCTCGATCCAGGAGACTGTTTCTCTTCTGTTTTTCATGGAAAACTAGACACTACTGTCACCAGAAAAAGATGGGCAATCGGGATTTCACATCTGGGGGGGGGGGTAACATCTCTTCCTCAGGTGTTCCTGATAATCACTATGATCCTATCTGCATAGACAGCCAAAGATTTCTGCAGTTCAGGTCTCACCAGCACTCCTGCAGATAAGTGTGACTCTTCTTCCTGATCATCAGGAGCATCCACCTGGATGGCCAAGGCTTTGGGCATTCTGACGAATTTGGAGGTTCCTAGCATTCTAGCTGCTCCTCCAGGATGCACCATGACAGATTTAGACTGGGTGTACCACACAGTTCCTTGTTTCCGCTCATCATTCTGTTTAGGAGGAACGTGCACCTTCTCAAAAGCAGCCCTGAACACAGGGTGAATGGACAAGGTTTTGAAAACGTTCTCTCCATTTCTCTCCTTGCACGCTCCCACAAGCCTTCTCACAACGGAAGTATTTGTTCACACAAGAATGGATGCTCCACTCTTTTTGACAGACCAAAATGGGTGTGTCAATAGTCACTGTTACTCCAACTTCTGCTTCCATAAACTCCAGTTTCGACGAAAAGCAGTGATCATACGGATACTCATCATGACCAAGCCCCACATTCAAGGGCACTGAGTGGCATCAATAGTAGATGCATCAAATACCGGTTGTAAAAGGATCTATAAAGCAAAATAACTTGAGAACCTCCATCAAATGTGTTCCCACTAAACTAAAGGTTCACACTTCAGTATTTCCCCTGATGCACTGACTGGAACGTATTCTCTTTGAGATGCCAGCCATTCCTTTACTGGGTTCCTCTGTGGTCTGCCCCTTTTCTTCTCTATATGATTAACCACTGACTTACTTTTCAAAGATTTTCCTGCCCCTCACAGTCTCACTTGAAATGTTAATCTCCTCCATAGTCATAACAGAGAGTACTGGTCGCCTCCCCAATCAAAAGACCCTTTTCAGCAGCAGTCCTCTGCATCATAAATCCTACAGGTGGGTTGGGTTTTCCAACAGACGTATCACGTTCAGCTGAACCATTAGCAGACATCCATCAAATCAGCTCAGCTCAACGGTTTTCCACCTCTTTCCTCAAAAGCTGTATCTCCATGGCATCAGGGGCCACTTTAGCAACAGAGGCTACCACAGAAGCCACTTCAGTAAATGTTCAGCTTCTCAATCATATTATCCTCCTCTCAAATTTATCTGAGTAGCTTGGTAAAAATGGAAGAGGGCACATCTTGCGGGCCATTCAAATACATTGAGCATCATGTGACAGCGCACCCGTCACAACTTGCTCCATCCTCCAGCAATTTCTCTCAGACAGTTGAATGCCCCCTTTGTGACACAAACAATGCAGCAGTTTCTCCAACCTGAAATGGGTAGGCGGACAGCTTCTCTCCTTCCTCCTGGATCTTCCTCCTAAGATTGGCTGCACTTACAGCAATGTCAAAAGTATCTTCCAGAGCTTGCAATGAATTACCTGAATTGGCTAATGGGTTTTATTCCTTTAGGAACCTCACTATATCAACCACCAGACCCTTTAAACTCTCTACTAGTCTGTTTTTTCCTATTATCTGAGCACTGCCATTCATCCATTAACTGAGATGTCTGCCCAGCCCAGGCCACATAATCTTCTCCATATTTATATTCTTGCTGATGGATAATTACATATGAGCAGTATTTACACAGCATTCACTCAAATTGAGGATTCTTTCATCAGAACATTACGACCTTCCTGTTTGTTTAAACTCCAAATCATACCAACCCTAAACATACATCGTTTATGAAAGGTAGCGTTCACACCTCTTGAGTCTTGTGGATGTTAGCAGAGGTAGCTAATGAACCAAGAGTGCATACGAGCTCAGTGAAGGGTTACATTTATATTTATTACCATTAGGAGACACATTGAACAATTGCACATACATACAGTTACCAACTAAGAAAAATACTGAACAATTACATGTATATAGGCAGTATATAAAATACAAGCAGCATAAGTTGTTAAACTACAAAAGAAGATAACAATTATTCAGTCTAATCCAACATCCCCCCCTTTTGATTCTAAATCACTCATTTAGAATCATTACATCTGAACATTCAGAGGCAGAAAACTACATTAAGTACAAAATAATCAAAAACTGCCTAAGTTATGAAAATATCGAAGAGTATATTTTCTCATGGGAAATGGGATTATATCATGATTAGACAATTAGTAGGCATCCTCTTCTGCTGCAGTGAGTCCACTCTCAGGGTGGAGGAACAGCACCTCATATTCCATCCAGGTAGCCTTCAACCCAATGCCATGAAAATCGATTTCTCCTTCTGGTAATTTTTAAAGTGTTCTCTTTTTTTACTTTTCCCCTCCCTCTTCCCTCTTTCTTTAATCCCCACTCAGGCCTCTAACCTCTTCTCCTCATCTGCCTATTACCTCCACCTGGTGCCCCCCCTTCTTTCCTTTTACCCATAGCCCACTCTCCTCTCCTTCTTCTCCAGCTATCTTCCCCCCCCCCCCCCTCATCTTCACCTATCACCCACTAGCTTGTCCTCTTTCTCCTTTCCACCATCTTTTTATTCAGGCAGCTTCCCCGTTCCTTTACAGTCTTGATGAAGAGTCTTGGCCTGAAAAGTTGACTGTTTATTTCTCTCCATATAAGATACCTGACCTGCTGAATTCCTCCAGCATTTTGTTTGTGTTGTTCTGGATTTCCAGCATCTGCAGAATCTCTTGTGTTTGAAATCAGTAGGCATACGTACATGAGTTTGAACTACTCTGTTAATAATCAGTCTTATACATAGAAACATAGAAAATAGGTGCAGGAGTAGGCCATTCGGCCCTTCGAGCCTGCACCGCCATTCAGTATGATCATGGCTGATCATCCAACTCAGAACCCTGTACCTGCTTTCTCTCCATACCTCCTGATCCCTTTAGCAACAAGGGCCATGTCTAACTCCCTCTTAAATATAGCCAATGAACCGGCCTCAACTGTTTCCTGTGGCAGAGAATTCCACAGATTCACCACTCTCTTTGTGAAGAAGTTTTTCCTCATCTCAGTCCTAAAAGGCTTCCCCTTTATCCTTCAACTGTGACCCCTCGTTCTGGACTTCCCCAACATCGGAAACAATCTTCCTGCATCTAGCCTGTCCAATCCCTTTAGAATTTTATACGTTTCAATAAGATCCCCCCTCAATCTTCTAAATTCCAGCAAGTATAAGCCTAGTCGATCCAGTCTTTCTTCATATGAAAGTCTTGCCATCCCAGGAATCAATCTGGTGAACCTTCTTTGTACTCCCTCTATGGCAAGAATGTCTTTCCTCAGATTAGGGGACCAAAACTGCACACAATATTCTAGGTGCGGTCTCACCAAGGCCTTGTACAACTGCAGTAGAACCTCCCTGCTCCTATACTCAAATCCTTTTGCTATGAATGCCAACATACCATTTGCCTTTTTCACCGCCTGCTGTACCTGCATGCCCACTTTCAATGACTGGTGTACAATGACACACAGGTCTCATTGCACCTCCCCTTTTCCTAATCAGCCACCATTCACCATCTGTTTTCCTGTTCTTGCAACCAAAGTGGATAACCTCACATTTATCCACAGTAAATTGCATCTGCCATGAATTTGCCCACTCACCTAACCTATCCAAGTCACCCTGCATCCTCTTAGCATCCTCCTCACAGCTAACACCGCCGCCCAGCTTCGTGTCATCCACAAACTTGGAGATGCTGCATTTAATTCCCTCGTCTAAATCATTAATATATATTGTAAACAACTGGGATCCCAGCACTGAGCCTTGCGGTACCCCACTAGTCACTGCCTGCCATTCTGAAAAGGTCCCGTTTACTCCCACTCTTTGCTTCCTGTCTGCCAACCAATTCTCTATCCACATCAATACCATACCCCCAAAACCGTGTGCTTTAAGTTTGCACACTAATCTCCTGTGTGGGACCTTGTCAAAAGCCTTTTGAAAATCCAAATATACCACATCCACTCTACTAGTTAAATCTTCAAAAAATTCTATAAGATTCGTCAGACATGACTTTCCTTTCACAAATCCATGCTGACTTTGTCCAATGATTTCACTGCTTTCCAAATGTGCAGTTATCACATCTTTGATAACTGACTCTAGCATTTTTCCCACCACCGATGTCAGGCTAACTGGTCTAAAATTCCCCGGTTTCTCTCTCCCTCCTTTTTTAAGAAGTGGGGTTACGTTAGCCACCCTCCAATCCTCAGGAACTAATCCAGAATCTAAGGAGTTTTGAAAAATTATCACTAATGCATCCACTATTTCTTGGGATACTTCCTTAAGCACTCTGGGATGCAGATCATCTGGCTCTGGGGATTTATCTGCCTTTAATCCCTTCAGTTTACCTAACACCACTTCCCTACTAACATGAATTTCCCTCAGTTCCTCCATCTCACTAGACCCTCGGTCCCTTACTATTTCCGGAAGATTATTTATGTCCTCCTTAGTGAAGACAGAACAAAAGTAGTTATTCAATTGGTCTGCCATGTCCTTGTTCCCCATGATCAATTCACCTGTTTCTGACTGTAAGGGACCTACATTTGTCTTAACCAATCTTTTTCTTTTCACGTATCTATAAAAGCTGTTGCAGTCAGTTTTTATGTTCCCTGCCAGCTTTCTCTCATAATCTTTTTTCCCTTTCCTAATTAAGCCCTTTGTCCTCCTCTGCTGGACTCTGAATTTCTCCCAGTCCTCAGGTGTGCGGCTTTTTCTGGCTAATTTGTATGTTTCTTCTTTGGACTTGATACTATCCCTAATTTCCCTTGTCAGCCATGGGTGCACTACCTTCCCTGGTTTATTCTTTTGCCAAACTGGGATGAACAATTGTTGTAGTTCATCCATGTGATCTTTAAATGCTTGCCATTGCATATCCACTGTCAACCCTTTAAGTATCATTTGCCAGTCTATCTTAGCTAATTCACGTCTCATACCTTCAAAGTTACCCTTCTTTAAGTTCAGAACCTTTGTTTCTGAATTAACTATGTCACTCTCCATCTTAATGAAGAATTCCATCATATTATGGTCACTCTTACCCAAGTGCCTCGCATGACAAGATTGCTAACTAACCCTTCCTCATTGCTCAATACCCAATCTAGAATGGCCTGCTCTCTAGTTGGTTCCTCGACATGTTGGTTCAGAAAACCATCCCGCATACATTCCAAGAAATCCTCTTCCTCAGCACCCTTACCAATTTGGTTCACCTAACCTATATGTAGATTGAAGTCACCCATTATAACCGCTGTTCCTTTATTGCACGCCTTTCTAATTTCCTGATTAATGCCATCCCCAACCTCACTACTACTGTTAGGTGGCCTGTACACAACTCCCACCAGCGTTTTCTGTCCCTTAGTGTTATGCACCTCTACCCATATCAATTCCACATCCTCCAGGCTAATGTCCTTCCTTTCTATTGCGTTAATCTCCTCTCTAACCAGCAATGCTACCCCACCTCCTTTTCTTTCCTGTCTATCCCTCCTGAATATTGAATATCCTTGGATGTTGAGCTCCTGTCCTTGGTCACCCTGGAGCCATGTCTCTGTGATCCCAACTATATCATATTCATTTATAACTATCTGCACATTCAATTCATCCACCTTGTTACGAATGCTCCTTGCATTGACACAGAAAGCCTTCAGGCTTGTTTTTACAACACTCTTAGCCCTTATACAATTATGTTGAAAAGTGGCCCTTTTTGATTTTTGCCCTGGATTTGCCTGCCTGCCACTTTTACCTTAGTACTTTACCTTACTACTTTTTGCTTCTACCCTCATTTTACACCCCTCTGTCTCTCTGCATTTGTTCCCATCCCCCTGCCACATTACCGTAGTTTAAATCCTCCTGAACAGCAGTAGCAAACGCTCCCCCTAGGACATTGGTTCCAGTCCAGCCCAGGAACATGTAAAAAAGACATAAATTATGATAAGACTTATCAAGACAAATATTACAACTCATAATAATGAGTAAACCCAGCTTCCTAGATTTAAATGAATCCAATCAAAGAAACTGGCAAAATATAACAACAACTAATATTAGAATAAACTTCATAATCTCCAGTAGTGGTCGATTGTTCAAAGTCTTCAGGCTGGTTAGTGATTTTCTCACTGTAGCTCAGGCGTGTTACTAGCACATTAACCATAGAGCTTGTTCCCTCATCAGGTACCTCTCTAGGTCGCTTGCACTGGCTGTCATATATCCATATATCCTTCTACCTTCTTCACCAAGTTAATAATTAACAGTGCTTGATAAGGACCTTCCCATTGAGCACCCAATGGTTCCTTATATGGTTTCTTAATCAGGACCCACTGGCTAGGAAGTAGGGTGTGTCCTCCTTTTGTTGGATCATTCCAAATGGCAGAAACCTGTTGAAAAGCGGACTGGATATCTTGGATTAATTTCACACAATAGTTCACCAAGCTATCTGCCATAATGTGTATATCAGCCTCCCTGAGATCAAGATCTCTCGGCAAGTGACATGGGATGCCCTGTTACCAGCTCGAATGGACTTAGTTTAGGTTTCTTGTTTGGAGTTGCTCTGATGCTATACAAGACCGTAGAAAAATCCGTGGGCCTTCCTCATGATAGTCAATCATTGCTTGGTGGTTTCATTTATTCATTCGACTTGTCCTGATGCCTCTGGGTGATGTGGATAATGAAAAGTCTATTCAATGTTCATTAGTTAACATAATTCCTGACCAACACTTCAATTCCCACCTCGGAGTCTATTCTTGGATCAGAGTTTTTGCTGTGTGCTGGGCAGTGGCTTTCCTTGCTGGAATGGCTCCCACCCATCTTGAAAACTTGACCCTTATTGTCTGAGTATCCTTGACATTTTGGCAAAGTATGGTAGTTCACCTGTAAATGTAAAAATGGACCAGGAGTGGCAGGTAGTTTAATTGTGGTGGCTTTTCTGCTGCTTCAGGATTTATTTTCTGGCATGTCATTTATCTTTCAAACACCTGTCAAGTTTGTGCCCTAAATGTTGGATTTCACCACCACTGAGGGAATCTGTTGATCATCTTTTCCACTCCATTGTGTCCCAGGGAGTGTATCTGCTGTGCCAAGTAAGGAAGCAATGTATTTGGAGCTACTAGTCTATGGCTAGTGCCATATCCCCACGCTCCATCACTGTTTAACTTCCCACTGTCTTCCATCCAGAACCACTTACTGGTTAGAGCATTGAGCTTGCATCTCTAGAATACCTCTAGGTTCACTGCATATCTTCTCTGAATTTCTTCAATTCTTTGAGTTTTTTAACTTCTTTACTTCCTTCCCATGCTGCCTTTTTTTACAATTCCATCCTCAAATGCATTTCCACAGCTTTCCAATGTGGTCATTTTGGAATGGCTTTTACATTTTAATAATGCAACTTCTGATGTCAGTTTCATGACATTCATGAGTTCTTGTACTAACTGGTCATTCTTGATTGGGGTTCCTACAGCCTTTGGCTCCATAAGTTTCCAAAAGCATATCAAGAATTGGTGTAGATATTAGCTGACCTTCCTTCTGACAACCTGTAGGATTCAACCAGAGCTTTCGGTTCTGCCTGTTGTGCAGAGGTAGCAGCAGCTACACTTCCTGATATCAGCTCTTCAGTTTCAGAAACAACGATCCATCCAGCCATTCTAATTCCTCTCTCAATTGTTGAGGAGCCATTGGCATACAGACAAATATTTGGCAGAGGAATATCTTTAAGGTTGTCATAGACAGGGGTGATAATGGGGGCATCCTCCCACTACCTACTAAATGCTCACAACGCCACGTGCCTCAGTTAGTCTCTGACACCAAGTCCAGCTCATTGCCTTTATGTGTGGCTTAGATAAGCCCAGCAGAACCATTTGTACTAGCAGGAGAAGGGCCAATAGCGGGTTATTGGTGCCTTAAAACCAGCTTCTGCAGGTAGATGGGTCTCGTCAGCCATGGTTAGCAGCTCACCTAGAGGAAGGAGAACTCTGATCTCAAATCTTGCAGCAAGACCCAGCCATGGGCAAGGCTTCAGGAGTAAACTCTGAAGCAAAAATCTGGAGCAGGAGGCCCTAAGGCAGTCCTACATTGAGTTCCACACTGACTGGGGACTTCTGTGATACTTCTTGTGCCAAACTGTATCGGTCTCTGCCATTCCTTTGGGTGCATGGAGAGGGGATGCTTGCTACATGGGTAAGAGCTTGCTCTCCACATTGTACTGCTCTGGTTTGTGTATCTAGACAGCTAGATTGCAATGTCCATGGTCGACCCTGACCGACGGAGGCTTCATAGAACAGCCAACAGGATGCAGTCGGTCTCCATGTTCGTGAGCTGAGACTGAATCCCATGTTTCCTGTTGACCTATAAGGCTCACATATTCCATCAAACTGATCGCGTGTTCTTACCTTTAACTCGCACATTCCAGGTTTTACCTTTCCCTCAGGCATTCTCCGGATCTTATCACGTGCCTTTTTAATAAACTCTACATTGTTGGTATGCTATCACCCAAATTTTTCATGAATTTTATCAAACTGTGATGTTTTATTCAGCTGAGAGCTCAGTTTCATGATTTTAGCCATTGTCTTAATAAGATTTTGTATACAATTGATTTGTACTTTAACCGTGATCTCAAAATAGTAATGGATGCAACCGATAGATTTTCCCTCAACCAAAATATTATTAGAATGCAACAAATAGATTGTGCAACTGAAGTTTCAAAAGATTGCTGTTCTACCAAAATTTCAATAGATTGTCTTGAAACCAGAAAATTCTTGCGTACACCACTGGCTTGTACAGCTGACTATGATATTAATTTCAGTGTTTCTCTTAATTTTTACAGATCTGTTTATTTTCAAAATAGCAATGTATAATAGTTTCCTCACTCCTACATCTACCAGATGGTGTATCAAAGATAGAACTAGGTTTCTCTTGGATGACTTGGAATTGAGGAAGATCCCATTTCCTTTGTTTGCACACTGAAAATGTCCACCTTGTTTGGGATTTTTCCAAGTCCTTAAATCTTTGCAAACAACCTGCAGATTATGCCAAAAATTGTTTGATTCTGATGTTTTTAGTCCAAGATTTTTTCAGAAGTCAAGAGGGAAGCATAAAGCTTTTTGGTCCACGGTCATTTTATGAGCACTGACAGAACAAAGAAAAAGGAAATGGGGAACAGCAAGAGTCTACGAACAAAGAGGAAAGGAAGGGAAAGAATAAAGATGCCGGGACACTGAGGTCAACTTATCTTAAACCCCACAGATAAAAGACATCCAATTCAGATACATAGATAGGAGTTAACCAATCAAATAGCTCTTATTCAAATAATGCAACACTATAGAAGCTTCCAGAATCATGCAAAGAACTGTAACCACTAGGGGCCACACTGATCAATTGCATATACATTCTGTGACTGTAGGAAAAACATACAGGTAGTTACATAAAATACAAGCAGTCATAATTTTTTTAAACTGCAATATAAACTAAAAATTATACAGTCTAATCCAACAAATGCTAATGTAGCATGTCCACAACTCACACTAAGTGTTATGTCTTTGGAATGTGGGAGGAAACTGGAGGAAATCCAAATGTACAAACTCCTTACAGACAGTGACTATGGTGGGAATTGAACCACAGCTGGCACTATAGAGCAACTGCATTAACCCCTATGCCACCTCAATCAATTCAGGTTAAGAACTACGAGAATAGTTAGAAATCAAACATCTATTAAGTTGTAGAGAAGGGGGAAGGGTGACCAGAATAAATGAATGAATGAGTGATCGTGGGAGACTAGGAAAGACTGAATGACACTGTTAGATACTTGGGTTATGACCAAAGGAAAAATAGCCTGGAGCTGCTTAGTCATTTCATGCAATGGTGTTTATTAGGTGTGTCAATAATCAAACTTAAAAAAATAAGCGAAAATAGTGAAGCGAGAACTGCCAATATTTACCAAAAAATATCTACCAGAAAACACTATAATAGCTCTGTGCTATTTTTGTCCAATGTGAACTCCTGGCGGCCTCTATCTCAAAAGTTAATTTATGCAGTTAACAACTCTGAGATCCATCTTCTCCAGATAACCATGAAACAAAGAAAAGCATGAAGTTATTCAAAGAGAAACATCCAACCCCTGCACAGAAAAAAAAAACAAATCTCGGCAAATGGCAACATCAACCTTCCCCCCCATGCTCCCTTGCTAAAAGCGAAGAGCCCCATTTATTAAGCACCAGGGCACACCATCGTTAAATCACCACAAAGTCTACTTATTCATTTACTGAGGTCCCTTGAGCCATGCTGCCCAGCAATCCCATGATTTAATCCTTTGTGAATAATGGGATAACTTATAATGACCGATCAACCTACCAATTGGTAGGTCTTTGGACTGTGGGAGGGAACCCATGCGGACATGAGGAGAACGTACAACCTCCTCACAGGCAGTGGCGGGAATTGAACCCAGGTCGCCTGTACTGTGAAGCATTATTCTAACCACTGCACTACTGTGCTACCCTACTTAACTTAAGACTTAAGTTATTTAAAATTACACATGAATTTGAATATAACGCACCCCACAATGTAGTTATAATCACATTACAAAATAAACAGAAGTATTGACTTTAAGTGCAGTATACAGACTACATATACATGTTTATACATCCCCATTGCTAAAGAAATGGAATATTTAGCTGTGTATGGTGGGAAAGGCATGAATAGGTTCATTTCATGTCAGAGAAATGTATACAATATATATCCTGAAATTCTTCTTCACAAGCATCTATGAAAACAGAGGTGTGCCCCAAAGAATGGATGACAGTTAAACGTCAGAACCCAACCCTCCCCCATCAGCTCCCCCTCCCATGCACAAATAGCAGCAAGGCAATGAACCCCCCCCCCCCACCAGCAAAAAAGCATCAAGGCCTTCCACTGAGCACTCAGGCGTGCAACAAAGCATCAATAATGACACAAACACGAGGAAATCTGCAGATGCTGGAAATCCAGAGCAACACACACAAAATGCTGGTGGAACACAGCAGGCCAGGCAGCATCTATAGGGAGAAGCACTGTCGACGTTTCGGGCTGAGACCCTTCGTCAGGACTAACGAAGACATAAATATCAGGAATAAAGACACAGACTTGTAGTACCCCAGACTACTCGTTCACCCGGTAATTCAACATACCACAGGCTCTCTCCCTCCCTAATAAGGGAAAAAGAGGTGTCCCCGTTTCACAGCGAGAGGGGAGACATAACAAACAACTCGCTGATTTATGATGTTAGAAGTCTGTTGTGTCACTCTGCACCCAGAGAGCCGGCCCCAGGGCTGAGGTCTCTGGACGCACAGCCCACGGCAGCTAACCCGCTGCTCCCGATGTTTCGTGTCCTTCCGCGATGCCTCAGTCTGGGACACCGGCCTGGAATCAGCCCATCTCCAGAGCCACGAAAATCCGACACCCTGAAGGCACGCTAGTCTTCCAAACCGTGTCCTTGGGATATCAAAAAGCTTCCAAGGTCAGTGCAGTCAACAAAGATGTCTTAATGTATTTAAACGAACTATCTCTGCTTAAAACTGACGGAAACAGTGCCGTTTGGGGATGGAATTGCCCTCGTAGGATTCCACGCAGGAAACATGGCTGCAGGTCAGGGATACAAGTGCGTTTAAGGAAACGGGGTTTTAAACTCCCTATACTGACTATCTTGCTGGCGAACGTGCAGTCTCTGATGAATAAAATCGATGATCTGAGAGCTAGGGTGCTAAATCAGAGGGACATTAGGACCGCGTGTGTCCCTTGTTTCATGGAATCCTGGTTAACGCCTTCGTACCAGATGCAGCAATTCAGATCGACAGGTTTACTATACACCATTAGGATAGATCTATAGAGTCTCTCAAAAGCAGAGTTGGAGGGGTATGCCTCATGATCAACTCTTCTTGGTGCACAAATATATCAATTCTGTCCCAATTTTGCTCACCAGACCTGGAACATCTAGCAGTAAAGTGCCGTCCTTTTTAACTACCATGGGAGTTCTCCGGGGTCATTTTGGTAGCAGTTTATGTTCCACCTCAGCCAGTGTCAGTCAGGCTTTAGATGATCTGAGTAGTGGGATCAACGTGCACGAAACAACGCACCCTCACGGCTTCACCATTGTTTTGGGAGATTTTAACCAGGCTAGTCTGAAAATATCACTAAACAATTACCATCAACAGATCACTTGCAATACCAGAGGAAACACATTGGACCATTGCTACACCACCATCAAGAATGCCTACCATTCCATGCCCTCACTTCAGGAAATCTGATCACCTGGCTGTACTTCTACTCCCTGAGTATAGGCAGAGAATGAAGACTGCAGCACCAGTAGTGAGGACCGAGAAGGTTTTAACAAGGGAAGCACAGGAGCACCTACAGGACTGCTTTGAATAGATGGACTGGACTGTATTCAGGGATTCATCTTCGAATCTGGATGACTATGCTGCAGTTGTTACCAACTTCATTAAAACCTGTGTTGATGAGTGTGTGCCCACAAAGACTTACTGTACATTCCCAAATCAAAAGCCGTGGATGAACCAGGAGGTACGTCGTCTGCTGAAGGCCAGATCTGTGACATTCAAGCCTGGCGACTCAGTCCTGTACCGGAAAACCAAGTATGATTTGCGGAGGGCTGTTTCAAGAGTGAAGAGACAATTTCAAATGAGGTTGGAGGTGACATTGGATGTACGACAACTCCGGCAGGGTTTGCAAGACATTATTTCCTACAAAGCAAAACCCAATAGCGTGAATGGCAGCGATGCTTCACTACCAGATGAACTCAATGCCTTCTATACCCGCTTTGAAAGGGAGAATATAACTGCAGCTGTGAAGATCCCTGCTGCACCTGATGACCCTGTGATCTCTGTCTCAGAGGCCAATATTAGGCTCTCTTCAAAGAGGGTGAACCCTCACAAGGTGGAAGGTCCCGATGGTGTGGTTCTGAAAATCTGTGCCAACCAACTGGCAGGAGTATTCAAGAACATTTTCAACCTCTCACTGCTGTGGGCAGAAGTTTCCATTTGCTTCAA
Organism: Hemitrygon akajei; assembly: GCF_048418815.1. Taxonomy (NCBI): domain Eukaryota; kingdom Metazoa; phylum Chordata; class Chondrichthyes; order Myliobatiformes; family Dasyatidae; genus Hemitrygon; species Hemitrygon akajei. Next base: position 12,253,059 of record NC_133124.1, on the reverse strand, counting down.
AAAGGCAACAATTATACCAGTGACTAAGAAGAATAATGTGAGCTGCCTTAATGACTATCGCCCAGTAGCACTCACGTCTACAGTGATGAAATGCTTTGAGAGGTTGGTTATGACTAGACTGAACTCCTGCCTCAGCAAGGACCTGGACCTATTGCAATTTGCTTATCGCCACAATAGGGCAACAACAGACGCAATCTCAATGGCTCTCCACACGGCTTTAGACCACCTAGACAACACAAACACCTACGTCAGGATGGTGTTCTTCAACTATAGCTCAGTTTTAATACCATCATTCCCACAATCCTGATTGAGAAGTTACAGAACCTGGGCCTCTGTACCTCCCTCTGCAACTGGATCCTCGACTTCCTAACGAGAAGACCACAATCCATGCAGATTGGTGATAATATCTCCTCCTCGCTGACGATCAACACTGGTGCACCTCAGGGGTGTGTGCTTTGCCCACTGCTCTACTCTCTCTATATACCCATGACTGTGTGGCTAGGCATAGCTCAAAGACCATCTATAAATTTGCTGATGATACAACCATTGTTGGTAGAATCTCAGGCGGTGACAAGAGGGCGTACAGGAGAGAGGTATGCCAACTAAGTGACAACCTTGCACTCAATGTCAGTAAGACCAAAGAGCCTACAAAGTACCCAGGACATCTTCAAGGAGCGATGTCTCAGAAAGGCAGTGTCCATCATTAAGGATCTCCAGCATGCAGGACATACCCTTTTCTCATGGTTACTTTCAGGGAGGAGATACAGAAGCTTGAAGGCACACCCTCAGTGATTCAGAAACAGCTTCTTCCCCTCTGCCATCCGATTCCTAAATGGGCATTGAACTTGGGAACACTACCTCACTTTTTAAATTATTTCTGTTTTTTGCAAAAATTTTAATCTGTTCGATATATATGTATACTGTAATTCATTTACTCATTTATTATTATAATTATTTTATTATTTTTCCTTCTTCCATATTATGCATTGCATTGAACTGCTGCTGCTAAGTTAACAGATTTTGTGACACATGCTGGTGATAATAAACCTGATTCTGATTCAGATGATGAGAATGGGCAAAGAAGTGATGGATGGAATGCACTTTGGTACAGGATTCCCCACAGGTTAACTTGCAGGTTGAGTCAGTGGTGAGGAAGGCAAATGCAACGTTAGCATTCATTTCAAGAGGACTACAACGTAAGAGCAAGGATGTGATGCTGAAGGAATTGGTCAGGCTGCACTTGTAGTTTTGGCCCCCTTATCTAAGAAAAGATATGCTAGCATTGGAGGTACAAGAATGACCCTGTGAAAAAAGGGTTAATGTTCAGGCGTGTTTGATGCCTTGGGTCTGTACTCACTGGAGTTTAGAAGAAGCCGGGGAGGGGGAATGTAATTGCAAACTATTAACATTTTTTTCAAAAGTGTTTCTTCCTCAGTAATTTTTTGTTTATGTTAGACCCCTTGAAGCTGAACACAACTATAATTTCAGACTACTTGCATCACACAGGAATTTGAAGAAACAAGATTTTAACTTTTATTCAATATAATGTATTTAATTGCATAATGGTGCTGACACCTTGCAATAGTTCAACTAAGCTAAAAATGTTTCGTTGATGATTTTCGTTTGTACTTCAGTGTCTCAGGCTTCTTGCTTAAGTATTCAACAATAATCAGCCAGCATTAATTGACTCCAGTTGCCCTGATACCGTTTCTCCACGACCGCAATGTCCTGGTGAAACCTTTCACTGTGATTGTTACTGACAGTGCCAAGATTTGCAGGGAAGAAGTCTAAATGGGAATGCAGAAAATGAATCTTTAGTGATGTGTTGCACTTCATGGTTCTGTATGCTTGAAGCATGTTGTCAATCAGCTGCACGTATTCTGCTGCTCTGTAGATGGCAGGAAAATTTTCAGCGACATCCTTGAAACCCTTCCATGTGATTTTCTCTGGTCCCACTAGAAGTTCTTCGAATTATCTGTCATCGATGATCTGTTTGATTTGTGGACCGACAAAAATGCTTTCCTTAATCTTGGCATCAGTTACTGACTTGAATTAAGAATTGAAATAACAAATATAGGTGATTTTCATGACCAATAGCCCAAAATTCATAAGGTACACACAAAAGTATTCACGAAGCAAAATCTTTTGTTGTCCAGCGATATTGAAAGCCCAAGATATAGTGGACGTGGACAGGACGCTTCCTACAGTGGAGGAGTCTAGGACTCAAGGGTACAGCCTCAGAATACAAGTATGTCCCTTTATAACAGAAATAAGGAGGAATTTCTTTAGCTAGAGGGTGGTGACTCTGTGGAATTCATTGCCACAGATGGCTGTGGAGGCCAAATCATTGGAATATTCAAAGTGGAGGTTGATAGGTTCTTGATTAGTAAGGGCGTCCAAGGTTAAGGGGAGAAGGTAGGTGAGGGATAATATATCAGCCATGATGGAATGGCAGAACACATTTGATAGGCTGAATGGTCCAATTCTGCTCCTAGGTCTCATGGTCTTATCTCCCAGTGGCTGCCCATTTGAATTCAACTTCCCCTTCCCATTCTGACATGTCTGTCCATGGCCCCTTCTAATGCCATTTAGAGGCAAAACTTAGGTTAGAGGAGCTACACTTCATATTATGTCTAGCCAGCCTCCTACCTGATGGCATGAACATCTATTTCTCCACCTTCTGGTAATCTGCCCTACCCCCCCCTTTTTCTATTCCCCATTCTTGTTCTCTTCTAACCATTTCTCTTTTCCTCACCAGCACATCACCTCCTTGATTCCCCTCCTCCCCCACGGTTCACTGTTTTTCTCCTATCTTTCTTGTTCAACCTTTTACCTCCTTCAACTATCTCCTCTCCCGGACTGCCTGATTTCACCTATCACCTGCCAGTTTATATTCCTTTTCCCCCACTCCCACCTTATTCTGGCTTCTTTTCCAGTCCTGATGAAAGGTCTCGGCCTGAAGCATTGAATCTTTATTACTGTCCATATATGCTGCCTGACCAGCTGTTCCTCCATTATTTTGCATGTTTTGCTCATGATTTCAGCATTTGTAGAATCTCTCGGTGTTACTCTTCACTTGTTTTTCCACTTAGATTACCTTAATGCACTTTGTAAGATTTGATTTGTTCTTCTTCCAGTAGTGTTGAATGGCAGCTGGCTGACCAATGTAAGATGCATTACTGCCACCTACTGAGCGTCAATCAAACACATCAAATGCTTGTCTTCCAACACCATTCTTTTCACATTTGTATCACTACAACCCCACATAAAACAATTGAGCATTAAAACCCCCTCACCACTAGTTAACAAACTTTTAGCATTCCATTGTAAAATTTAAAAAGGTGAAAAGAAATAAAAGAAAAATACTAACAACAGTTCTTTAAAGTCTGAATAGTATTTACCTCGCCTTGTAAAGCATCATTAACGACTTCTAGAATTGTCTTATCTCTAGACGTTTTTTCTGCTTTTAAAATAATTTTTATTTTTTTCTGTCCTACTTTTAGCTTGTGCTGTACACTTTACCACATCTGCTATGAAAGTAACAGTTTTTAGTTCATCAACAATCAACAAATCCCTTTTTATAAAATCATGCACTACATCCACCACACAGTGTTTTACCTCTACACGCAACTCCACATGACCAAATATCTGTCACTGAAAGGATCTCAGAGGGGGCGACATAAAGACTTGAACCATATAACTCACATAGTCTAACTCAACTCTATCTGACAATTTTCCCCCCAGCAAATTTGATCAACACCGATGAGCTATCTGTTCTTCCTACACCACGAAACCCTTTTAAACATGTATTGTCTAACACTTGCCCCCCAATTAAGTTATTTTTAAACATGGTCCATGGATTATCTGTGGGCTATTAGAGTTGCCTAGTGGATAAGGCATCGGTCTAGTGATCTGAAGGTCACTGGTTCGAGCCTCAGCTGAGGCAGCGTGTTGTCCTGAGGCTCAAGGACATACCTTGAGCGTGACACTTAACAACACATTGCACTGCGACAACACCGGTGCCAAGCTGCTTGGGTCCTAGTGCCCTTCCCTTGGGCAACATCGGTGGCGTGGAGAGGGGAAGGCCTGCAGCTTGGGCAACTGCCGGTCTCCCATACAACCCTGCCCAGGCCTGCGCCCTGGAAACCTTCCAAGGCGCAAATCTATGGTCTCACGAGACTAACGGACATTATAAAGTTTTTGACAAGAACAGGCCATTTGGCCCAATAAAGCTTGCCAAATTCCTATATTCACGGTGTGTTGAAATAACTATTGAGTTTAAATTTGAAAGTCTCTAAGGTACTGCTCTCAACTACACAACTAGGTAGTTTGTTCCACGTGGCCACAACTCGCTGCGTAAAGAAATGCTTCCTGATATTAGTCTGAAATCTCCCTTTAACCAGTCTCCACCCATGGCCCTGTGATGATGATGGATTAATTGCCTTCAGCTGGCATCCACCTCCCTTAATGATTTTGAACACTTCTATCATGTCTCCTCTCATTCTACATCTTACGCTAAAACAATTTAATTCTTTCAATCTTTCTTCATAGCTCATACCCTGCAGACAGGACTGAGTCTCATCTCCCTTCTCTGAATTCTCTCCAGTGCCTTCACATCCATCACAAATATGGAGACCAAAATTGTACGCAGTACTCAATGTGTGGTCTCAGAAATGCATTATGCATTAAGGAGAACATCTTTAGACACTCTGTTAGCCTTCCTAATTGTTTCTGTGCATTGTCTGGATGTTGATAGTGATGAGTCTACCAGGACACCCAAATCCTTCTCATACAGTGCACCTTTAACTCAAGACCCCCCATTGTATATTTATATCTAATATTTCTACTTCCTATATGTAATATTTTACATTTTCTTGGGGGCATTCTTGTGATTCCCCAAAGCCTCATCGTTCAATATAATTCCTTGGGGTTACTTTCCTTACTCCCTCAACTTTAAACTCCAACGCTTTCTCACGTTGCTTACTGCCTTTACAATACCAAGAGCGCCCGACTTTCTAAAGGTCTTGTGTCCACCGAATCTCCTAACGCCTTTTTTCCCCAAATCATGAGCTAATCTGATCGGATTGATATCAGAAACAGGTCCGCGTTCAAAACTCAGCAAACCCTTCAACCCTTCCTTCTTATATTTACATCCTGTCCACTGTAATCATCACTAGGCGATAAACTACTACGATCCCCAATTCGCCGATTTTTTTTCCGTTTCCCTTCCTCCTCATCAGCCAACACCATCTCCCGTTCGCAACTTGCGTCTTTCTCATCACTTCCCGACATCTCTACCAGTCTTCCTTCTCTCCATTTGATTTATATGAACAGAATGCAAGGTGTTTTCATATGTTACAATAATAACCAATTGTCCAATCAGTGTGCAAGCCAAAGCCTAGGGAGCCGTTGATTGGTTAGACGGTAGAGCGGATAGCGGTTATAATAAGGGCTGGAGACGCAGCGTGCGCAGTGACGTCAACCAATTGGCAGAGAAAGAAGGTCGAGTGCTGGTGACGCAACCATGCGGCTGCGAGAACCTCACGCGCCTTAGGAGAGGGGCCGAGTGGCCGCCGACGCAGCGTGCGAGGTGACGCAAGAGCAGCCGTCGGCAGGGAGAGGGCCGAGCGGCCTGCCGCCATGTTTGTGCCCGAGTCGGTGAGAGCGCTGAGGGGTGGAGGAGGTAGCGGCGGCGTCGACAGCGCCAGCCCGGGCTGTGCGTGAGCGAGCAGTTCTACTCCGCCGGGGATCGCAAGGCGTCACGCTTCCCCCCTCCGCACCGCCCACCAAGGAGTCGTGACTGGGTGTGTGAGGAGCCGCTATGGTGGCCTGAGCCGAGCCGGGGAAGCAGGCGAGCGAGTGCGAAGGCAGGCCCGCTTTTCCAGTGAAGGGCCGGGGGGCCGGGGGCCGGGGACCGGGGGGGGGGGAGGTCGGGCAGCGTCTCCTGCCGACACCCGCTTTCCCCCTTCCACTAGCGACGGTGGGGCTCCTCCCGGGCTCGGCTGCCCTCACTCACCATGGCCTGGGTGCTGAAGATGGACGAAGCCATCGAGTCCGGCCTTGTGCACGATTTCGACTCCAGCTTGTCGGGGATCGGCCAGGAGCTCGGCTCCGGGGCTTACAGCATGAGGTGAGCGGAGTGGAGCCCGTTGCCTGAGCTCTTTGTTCCGCAGTTGCAATGATCTGTTAGGGCGCCGCAAGCTTCCCTCCTTTTCGGCTTTTTTTCCCTCTCTTCTTCCCCCCCCCCCCATGAGGATGCACCGCTCTTGAATCGCCACTCTGGTTCTAAATATATTTTGTTGTTGATGGCTTCCAGGAAGTAACTGCTCTTCAATTGACAGGGGGGTTTAAGAGGAATTAACCGGCCTGCGAATGTGTTACAAAATAAACATTAGTTCTTCCCAAAACTAGGGTAAACAAACACAGAAATGCTGAAACACGCAGGAGGTTATCATTTCAAGTACCGCTTCCTCAGATTTAGAATATAAAACAGTACAGCACACGACAGGACTTTCCATCCACAATGTTATGCCGAAGCAATTAAATTATGCCAACTAAACTAATACCTTCAGCCTACACAATGTCCATATCCTTCCATTTTCTTCACACTCATGTGCCTGTCTAAACGTCTCTTAAAAATAAATCCCTAATGCAAGGAGTTCACAACCTTTTTTACGCCATGGACGAAAACCATTAAGCAAGGGTTCCGTGGTCCCCAGGTTGAGAACCCCTGCCCTAATGTTTCTGCCTCTAACACCACCCCAGGCTGCACATTTTAGGCATCCACCACTGTATCTGTGTGTAAAAAGAAAAACTTGCTCCTCGCATCTTTGAACTTAACCCCCTCTTACTTTAAATCCATACCCTTTGGTATTAAATATTTCAACTCCAGGGGGAAAAATGCTCTCTGTGCTTCTCAATCTTATAAACCTCTATTGGATCCCCATTCAACCCCTACTGCTCCAAAGAAAACCACCTCAGTTTGTCCAACGTCTTACACGTCCTCTAATCCAGACAGCATCCTGGCAAATCTCTTCTGCACCCTCTCCAAAGCCTTAACATCCTTCTTGTAATGGATGACTAGAACTGTGTGCAATACTCCAAATGACACCTAACTAGAGCTTTATAATGCTGTAACATATCTGTAATCTTTGACATGAAATGTTAATTTTATATCTGCACAGCTGTCTGACCTGATTTCCAGTACTTGTGATTTGTTATGCTATAAGCTGGGTTGGTGAAATGGACAGCAGGTTAGGTAGTGTTTAAAGAAATTAATTTGAAGCATAATGCTATTATGAGAAGCACAAGAGGTTCTGCAGATGCCAGCAATCCAGAGCAACATAAAATGCTGGAGGAACACAGCAGGTCAGGCAGCATTTATGAAAATGAATAAAGAGTCGATGTTTCGAGCTGAGACCCTTCATCGGGACTTGGTCTTCAGGACTTGTGTGTGATACTATTAATTGTATTTTTCTTTTACTTGTGTCTTGTTATCATAACTACTTCAATATTTCTAAGTATTTACAACCTATGATATAACATGGATGTTATTTCTTTTAGAGATTCAGTTATTGTGCATCAGACATGAAATTGTAATGCCTGTGATGCTGCAGATTCTTGGTTTTGTATGGATTGGTCTTGAGGACTATGCATTGAGGTTGTCAGTGTATGGATAGATCAGTGTACACAGAAACTTGGCTTAGTGCTATCCTGCCGAGTGCTGATTTTGTCTTCTGCCCTCTAGTTCAAACTTGCAATATGGTACCTACCTTAAAGAAGACGTCTACTTGGGCTGCATGCTGCCATCTATTGTGAACACCTTGTTCACAGCTCCTGCCCTGCTGAGAATTTGGCACAAAATTCTTTCCTCTGCTGTTACTTTTCCTGTAGCTCAATAGCTCTGTGTGGACTGGTTCCTTGTTGGGCGAGCTAGGCTAATCAGGACAGACAGACAGACATACTTTATTGATCCCGAGGGAAATTGGGTTTCGTTACAGTCGCACCAACCAAGAATAGTGAAGAAATATAGCAATATAAACCATAAATAATTAAATAATGCCAAGGGGAAATAAGTCCAGGACCAGCCTATTGGCTCAGGTTGTCTGACACTCCGAGGGAGGAGTTGTAAAGTTTGATGGCCACAGGCAGGAATGACTTCCCATGACGCTCAGTGTTGCATCTCGGTGGAATGAGTCTCTGGCTGAATGTACTTCTGTGCCTAACCAGTACATTGAGTGGATGGGAGACATTGTCAGCTGCTGAGTGATGAGATGTGGGGCTCAGGACTGCACCCTGCCCACTTGTTGATGGAATACCCAGTAATGAGCACCCAATGGTGATTATCATTTAGAGATACAGCACTGTAACAGACCCTTCTGGCCCAACGAGCCAGTCTTGCCCAATTAATCCATGTGACCAGTTAACAGGGACAGGGCAGGATGTGTGTGGAGTGCTGTTGAAATGAGAATCAATGAGATTCAGGATGCCTTAATGGGGTTATTTATGGGCTCCCCACACAGCTATGGAAATGACATAACATTAACCAGTGCAGGTAAGAGAGTTAATTCAATAATCATGGGGATGTCTGAGCTGGTCATACTAAATAGTAGGGGCTACACAAGTGTATAAGTAGTACAACACAAATGTAGCTTGCTGTGTTACTGCACAGCTCCAACAACCTGGAATTATTTCAAAGTTCAAAGCAAATTTATTATTAAAATACAATGTATAACCCTGTGATTCATTTTTTTGCAAGCATACTCAATAGAATAATAACCACAACAGTATCAATGAAAGATGGCACCAACTGGGCATTCAACCAGAGTAAAAGACAACAAACTGTGCATTACAGGGAACACAGTAGCAAAAAGAAAGATGATAATAAATGAGCAATACATCAAGAACCTGAGATGAAGACTCATTGAAATTTAGTCCATAGGTTGTGCCATCAGTTCAGTGATGGAGCGAGTGAAGTTAATCCCTTTGGTTCAAGAATCTGATGGTTGAGGGATAATAGCTGTTCTTGAACCTGGTGGTGTGAGTCCTGAGGCTCCTGTACCATTGTCCTGATGGCAGCAGTGAAACAAGAGCCTAGCCTTGGTGGTGGGGGTTCCCTGATGATAGATGCTGCTTTCCTGCAACAGCATTTCATGTAGACGTGCCTATTGGTGGGGGTGGGGGGGTTACCTGTGATGGATTGGTCTGTATTCACCACTTTTTGTAGGATTTTCCATTTGTCTGATCTGTTACTGTCTTGTGGAATTTGCATGTACTTTAAACAGTTTCTTCTTGCATCCTGAAGACATTGGTGCCTGTAAGTGAATTGGCCTCTTGATATGCCCATTATGTATGGATGTGAATTAGTTGAGGGAGTGTAATAACTGGAGAATAAAATGGAATGGGTATAAATGTGTGGTTGATGATCAGTGCAGAGACAGTGAGTCGAAAGATCTCAACTCTGGTTTCTAGATCAGTCGGCTGAGGTGCTAATGACACTCTAGGTTTTTAGAAAGGCTCAGGATTAATTGATTTGGTGACTAGCGAACCATGAACATTGATTAAAATCTTATCAATATTGAAAGTGATTTAATTCAGTCTAAAATCAGGGTCTCTTATAAAGGAAAAATATAGAATAATTGGTAGCTGAGCGAAGGGCGCTGATTAGGCTACGGTCAATTATGGATAACTCTGAACATCCTCTACATTGCACCATCCAGAGACAGAGAAGCAGTTTCAGCGACAGGTTGCTATCGATGCAATGCTCCTCAGACAGGATGAAGAGGTCAATACTCCCCAATGCCATTAGGCTTTACAATTCTACCGCCAGGACTTAAGAACTTTTTAAAAGCTATTATTAATGCTTTTTGAGATAGTGATTTAGATGCATATCATATTTTTTTACTGAGTTAAGTATTGTATGTAATTAGTTTTGCTACAACAAGTGTATGGGACATTGGAAAAAAGTTGAATTTCCCCATGGGGATGAATAAAGTATCTATCTATCTATCTATCTATCTAAAAGACTGAGAATGTTCAGTTTGTTGTTTGGGACAACACAAAAACAAGAACTTGCAAACTACTTTCTTGCCTGTACCTCCTATCTGTTGCAGAGCTTGTGGGTACCATGTTGATTTCACCAGTTGCTTTGCGACAAACAACCAGAGTAGCAGCATCCTCAATCCCAAGGGACTGTGAAGGATCAACAGTGGGGCACAAATTCCACTGGGCATCAGTGAAAGTCATGGCACAAGCGAATACGTGACATACAAGATAATACCTAGAAGCATGGTTTTCCACAAACACTTCTGTAAGCAAACGTGTACCTCAATCCTGTTGATTGAGCCGATGCGGGCAGTTCGCCACATAGCCACATTAGCGAGATTTCCTCCTTACATCACAATTGTTTCCGGAATGACGACCATTTAGCTGATAGAAAAGTGTATAAAGGCCAAGCATTCGGAAGACACACTGCAATCACACGCATTGGGGATGTCTCCTTGCATGATGATGAAACATTTTAAGTAAATTGCCAAGCTTGGAGAAGAAACTCAACCCAACCATCAACCACCTGAGCTACACATCTTCCAAATCATTTCCAGTAGTTGAATAATGATAATAACAATCTAGTTATTATTGCAGTTTGCTTCAGCCCTAGGGAATATGAACAAATGTAGAGAGATTTCCAAGGTTAAAGTTGATTATGGTATTTGAATGATCTAAGGGAATGAATCTTAGCAGTTCTAAGATGATGAAAGGTTAGCTTTGTTTGTCATATGCCCATCGAAACATAGAGTGAAATGCATCATTTGCATCAATGACCAGTGCAGTCCGAATATGTACTGGGGCAACCCACAAGTATTGTTATGCCTCTGGCACCAACATAGCATATCCACAACTCACTTGCCGTAATTCTTCTGTCTGGAATTTGGGAGGAAAGCTGGAGCATGGGGAAGTGTGGTTACGGGGAGAATGTACAAGCTCCTTACACACAGTGGTAGGAATTAAACCTTGAAGGCTGATCTCTGGTGTTGTATTGGTGTTATCCTAACCACAACACTACAATGCCACTAGGTTTTGCCAATATTTAATTTTCTTGGTTCACTGAAACCAACCTTAGTTGGATAATGTACACGCACTGTAACAGCGGTTTATTATGATATGAATTTCCTTATCACTTGGAGTGAATGTTTGTGTTTTGCTTCTTTATTCTTCAGCATTTAGTTGAAATAAGTTTTCAGTGAGACAGTCAAAACATAAAATTCCTCATGTTCGTGCTGGAGCAGATTAGACAATAAGACATAGAAACAGAATTGGGCCATTCATCTTGGCAAGTCTTGCTTTGCCATTCAATCATCATGATTTATTAATCTCTATCAACCCCATTCTGCCCTGTACCCTTAATCTTTGATACCCTTTGTGCTTTACATTGAAGGGTAGAATATGGCTTTTGCATAACACTGCATGACTGCATAATAGTGGAATAACTTGCTTCATGTTTGTTACTAATATTACTTGGGTGATGGTATTTATTGTAGTGATGCAATATTATTTTCTACATGAATTGAGGTATTGTAACTTGATGGGAGTTAAAATTTTGTATGAGTGTCCTTGTTGCTCCAATTGGCAAAAGGTAAGAATCAGTAAAGCAGGGGTTCCCAACCTGAGATTCATAGACCACTTAATTAATGGTATTACTCCATGGTATAAAAAAGGTTATGAACCCCTGCTTTAGAAATATTATATAGGACACAGGTTGTTAAAGAGGAAAATTGTGGAAACACAGGTTCAGCAAAGATAAAAATGGTTGGTGCTTCAGGCTGATCTTTCGGCACATTCCAAAGAAACAAATTGGCTGAGTATTTCCATGTGATTTTTTTTTTTGAGTCAGGCTTCCAGCGTTGTCAGTGTTTTTGCTTTTCAGTCTGAAACTTCTTGCTTCTGGGACTGTAAGGAAGTATAATTGGAGTTCAAAAGAATTACAAGAACCATTGCTTTTCTACTTATAGAGGGTGCCGTTGCAATAACAACTTTAAAAGATAACTATTACATCGAAACATACAGTGAAATGCATCGTTTGCGTCAGCCACCCTAGTTTGCATTCTGTATTGTGCTGGGGCAGTCCGCAAGGGTCACCATGCTTCCAGCACCAACATAGCGTGCCCACCGTTTACTAACCTTACCCCATAGGTCTTCTTGGAATGTTGGATCTTGGAGCTAGCGCTGTAAAGCATTACGCTACCACTATGCTGCTTTTCACTACTTGCAGGTGTAGTGATGAGTGGGAATCATTGCCCCCTGTGGTGCAATAGGTGGAAGATGAAAATGTTGAGAAATGTAAAGTGATGCACTTCAGTAACAAGAATGAGTTATAGAACACAGCAACTGGCCCATCAGCTCATGATGTCCATGTTGACAATTACACTTGTATGAGGTGCCGTTCTAGAATGTAAAAGACCATAAGACACGGAAGCAGAATTGGGTCAATTGATCCATCTAGTCTGCTCCACCAATTCATCATGGCTGTTCCATTTTTTCCTCTCAACTCCATTCTCCTCCCCTCTCCCTGAACCTTTCACACCCTGACCAATTAAGCACCTGTCAATCTTCACCTTAAATACAATGACCTGGCCTATATATCCACCGTTGGCAATGAATTCCACAGATCTACCACCCTCTGGCTAAAGAAGTTCCTCCTCATCTGTTCTAAAATGGACATTCCTCTATTCTAAGGCAGTGCCCTCTGGTTTTAGACTCACCCACCATAGGAAACAGCCTCTCTACATCCACTCTGTCTAGGCCTTTCAACATTTGATTAGTTTCAATGAGATTCTCCCTCGTTCTTATAATTTCCAGCGAGTACAAGCCCAGAGCCATGAAATGCTTCTTGTATTGATAACCCTTTCATTCCAGGAATGGTTTTCATGAACCTCCTCTGAACCCCCTCCAATGGCAGCACATCTTTTCATTGATAAGGGGCCCAAAACTGCTCACAATACACAGTGTGGTCTGGCCATTGCCTTGTAAAACCTCAGCATTACATCCTTGCTTTTATTCTAGTCATCTTGAAATGAATGCTAACGTTACACTTGTCTGTCTTACCATTGACTTAACCAGTAAGTTAACCTTTAAGCAATCTTGCACGAGGGCTCCCAAGTCCCTTTGCATCCTGGATTAAGAAATCTCCTCATTTAGAAAATAGTCTATACTTTTATTCCTTCAAGCAACGTGCATGACTATGTAGTTCTGAAAAGAAAATAGAAATCTGGAGTGATACACACAACATGCTGGAGGAACTCAGCATGTCAAATAGCATCTATGGAATTGAATAGTCGATGTTTTGGGCCGAGACTCTTCAGGACGGGAAAGGTAGTGAGAAGACTCCAGAATAAAATGGTGTGGGAGGGGCAGGAGCTGGAATGTGATAGGTGAAACCAAGTGGGTTTGAAAGGTAAAAGGCTGGGTAAGAAGGAATCTGATAGGAGAGGAGGGTGGACTATAGGAGAAAGGGAGATAGGTGGGGATCTAGGGTGAAGTGATAGGCAGGAGAGAAGAAGTAAAAGGCCAGAATGTGGAATAGAAGAAGGGGGGAGTGGGAGGGAAAGTATTTTTTACTAGGAGAAATTGATATTCATGTCTTCAAGTCAAAGGCTACCCAGACAGAACATAAGGTTTTTCTCCTCCACCATGAGGGTGGCCTCCTCTTGGCACATGAGACCATGGACCGATGTTGGAATGGGAATTAGAATTAAAATTCTCGCCACTGGGACGTTGGACCTTTGACAGATCTTAAGTATTTTTATATACTTGTATATAGTTTGTTGCAAGTGGTAGGATAGGTGCTAGTTTTGAGCAACGCTAGCTTGATGAACCATCACACAACATTGGTCATGTTTGGTGTATTGATTCCATTTCTGAATAGCGCAATGGAAATCTGAGGAGACTATAGAAAGAATCCCATGATTTACTAAAATGCCTCCATGAGAAATGTCAGTTACATGGCTAGACAGGAAAAGATGAGAATGGGAGCATAACATAATGTAATACAAATGTATTTTTAAAGATTAGCCTTTTATTTGATATGTACATCGAAACATACAGTTAAATGTGTCATTTGATTTGATTAAGTCAAATTGGTGAGGATTATGTTGGGCAGCCCACGAGTGTCACCAAACTTCTGCCACCAGCATAGCATGCCCAGAACTCAGAAATTGTAACCATACGTCTTTAGAATGTGTGAGGAAACTGGTGCACCGAAAGGAAACCCACATGGTCACGGAGAGAATGTATAAATTCCTTACAGGGAACTGTGGGAATTGAACCCCGAAGGTGATTGCAGGTGCTAACCACCATGCTACTATGCTGCCCCCTTAAGAAGTGATGTGTTGTAGATTGTAAAGTTTATAAGCAGATTAGATGGGAACAAACTGTTCCCATTGGAGGCAGTCTCAAGAGGACAAAACAAAGATAAGTTGCAGAAGGAACCAATAGAACATGAGGCTTAAACCCTTTCACAATGGTTGGAGTCTGCACATGTAGGTGAAGCTATGATGCAGGAAGATTCTTTGTAACATTCAGTTGTGATTTTGGTTTCCAAATCATGTCTATTCTGTTGAGTGGCATCTTTTAGTTTTCCCTTGAAAATGATGAATTGATCTGAGTTTCTTATTTTGCAGTGACGTCTTGGCCCTGCCCATTTTCAAGCAAGAAGATTCTAACCTTCCTCCAGAGGATGAAAGTAAACATCCACCATTCCAGTACGTGCTCTACGCAGCCACATCGCCTGCTGTTAAGCTACATGATGAAACACTTACCTATTTGAACCAAGGTATATTACACATTTTGAAGAGCTTTGCTCCATGTTGTTAATTGTTATATGCTTTTTAATGTGATTTACAATACCATCAATGGGTGAGTTAGTTGATGGGGTGGTGGCATGCAAACTGCTGGGGGCTGTGGCAATGTAGATGCTGATCATGTTTTCTTGCGTTGTGAACTTGAAGATCTATACATTCAAGAGGAATACTAAACTTATTCTACAAATAAAAACCTGAAAGCATTCTGCCTTTTAATGAAATTGATATTTTGCTATTTCCAAAGGCGAGATTTAAACCTTTGAGATACAAATAATACTGTAGTGTTATTCCCTGTTAATTTGATACAAAGCTCCTTCATGTTTGTAAGACATGACTGCATTGAAAACTTCATCTGATTAGGCAGTTTGTTGAACTTGTATCAACTTTGCTCATGTTTCAAAGAATATTTACTGTTACTGTTTGGTAAAGGCTACCTACTATAAAGATTCTGGCAAAAAGTCCTTTATTCCACATTCATCAGTGGGTGATTAGCATTGTAGATATATTAGGATGGAGGACCTGCTTGACTGTTCTTTCTGTTCAGACAATAATGCAAGAGGATGTTACCCAGTTTCAGTTTTAGATTCAGATTTATTTATGATGGGCTCATTAAAATGTACAGTGTAATACCCTGTTTGTGTTAACAACCAGCACAGCCTAAGGATGCACAGGCAACAATAGCAAAACAGCCTCCTTTCCCACCCTCCCACTTACTTAGATGCACCTCCAATACCATGACAGGCAGCTTCATTGACTATGATCTCCAGCTCTTGGCCCCGGACTTGCAGACATCAGGCCTCTGACTTCTGAATGTGCCCACGTACAGGCACTTCGGCTTTAAGCCCTCAACCTCTGGACTCAGACTTCGGTGTTTAGGCATCGACCTCTGGTGTCGACTCCACAGCTTGCTGATCACGGGACTTTGACCTCTAGATACGCTGACCTGGGGTGGTGGGAGAATCTTAATGCCTTTGCCTCCGTGGACCTCAAACCCTGGGACTAGGTGGAAGGTGATGGGTAAAGCCAGGTGGGTAGAAAAGATCAAGGCTGGAGATGAAAGAATCTGATAGGAGAGGCAAGTGGGCCATAGGAAAAAGGAAGGAGAAGACCCAGAGAGTGGTGATAGGTAGGTGAGAAGAGGTAAAGGGCTAGAGTGGGGAATAGAAGGGGAGGGGGGGGTATTTTTTTACCGGAAGAAGAAATCAATATTTAAGCCATCAGGTTGGAGGCTACTAAGGTGGAATATAAGATGTTGCTACTCCATCCTGAGAGTGGCCTGATCGTGACATGAGGATGCTGTGGACCAACACGTTGGAACAGGAATGTGAAACGTAATTAAAATGTTGGGCTATCGGGAAATTCCGCTTTTGGCAGATGGTGCCAAGGTGCTCGATGAAGCGATCCACCAGTTTGCAATGGAGGCTGCATCGAGAGCACTGGACAGAGTGGATGACCCCAGCAGATGCACAGGTGAAGTGTTGCCTCTCCTGGAAGGGTTATTTGGCATCTTGAATGGAGGTGAGGGAGGAGGTGAATGGGTAGGTGTAGCACTTTTGCTGCTTTCAGGGATAAGTGCTGGGAGGGAGATTAGTGGGGAGGAATGAATTGACAAGGGACTTATGGAGGGAGCAATCTCTACAGAAAGTGGAGATTAATGGGGGGAGAAGGTAAAGATGTATTTAGTGGCAAGATCCCTTTGGAGATGGTGCAGTTGCAAAGAATGATGTGTTAGATGCAAGGGGTTTCAAAGGTACATCTAATGTCAGAGAAATGTATGCAATATACATCCTGAATTTTTTTTTCTTCACAACCATCCATGAAAACAGAGGTGTGCCCCAACGAATGAATGACAGTTAAATGTTAGAAGCCTAAAACTCCCCATCCCATGCAGCAGCAGAGCGACAATTCCCCCCCCCCCCCCCGCCATCAGCAAAAAAAAAGCATCGGCACCCCCCACTAAGCACACAACCGTGCAGCAAATCATCAATAAAGACACAGTTTTTCAGTACCCCAAAGACTACTTGTTCACCCGGTAATTCAACATGCCACAGGCTCTCTCTCCCTAATAAGGGAAAAAGAGGTGTCTGTTTCACAGTGAGACAAAGAACCCTATTACTTTTAAGGTGGTGGAAAGATTGGGTGTGCACAGATGTCCAGGAAGTTGAGGAGTTGTCGGTGAGAGCAGTATCAATGATGGAGGAAGAGAAAGCCTGTTCTTTGTAGAAGTAAGACATCTCTGATGTCCTGAAAAGGAATACCTCATCCTGGGAACAGATGCGACAGAGATAAAGGAATTGAGAAAAGCATTTTTACAGGAGACAGGGCAGGAAGAGGTATAGTCAAGATAACTGTAGGAATCAGTAGGTTTATAAAAGATGTCAGTTGACAAATTGTCTCCAGAGATGGAGACAGAGATTGAGAAAGGAGAATGAGGTGTCACAAACAGAACGATTATCTGTAAGGAATGCCTTGCTTTCTCTCTGGGTTTTGAGTCTTTGTAACTTTGCTTTCATTGCATTTTGAGGAATATTTTAATGCCAACTTTAATAGTTGTTTTCATAATTGCAAGGGATTGAAAGGAAACATGCATATTTCAGGTTGTCTCATTGCCTTGCTGAATCTGCTGTCTTGCTACTTCCATTTGATCTAGCTTCAAGAGGTTGCAACAGAAATGCTGTTTTTAAAAATAAATCCACAAATGTCTTAAGGACCACTCAAAGACTCTGTTCAGATGATGTTTCTGACATGTAAAGCTACTACAGTGTCCTCTCTGTATCTGAACTGTGCGTTTGTCCACCATAATTAGCACATGTGAAGACATTATTATATTCTGTCAGAAAGCACCTAGACTGTGTCTAAACAACAGCTGGTAATTAGTAAGAACACATGAGATCCAAATAACTTATTAGCACTACCTATATAGATTTCTCAGCATTGAAAAGACCACGTAACACCCAAAGACTTGTCCCACTAAGAGCTATCCTTTCCACCAAGGATAGCAAAGTGAAAAGCGAACTTCAGAGAAATGCTTTACTATGTTTCTGTCTTGGCACAAATACCCTTAATTTCACTCTATATTTCCTATCTAATTCAAATTTAAAAAAAATCCTTATTGGAAGTTGAAGATATTTTAAAGATTTGCTTTATTTGTCACATGTATATTGAAACATGCAGTAAAATGTGTCATTGGCCAACTTAATTAGAGGATGTGCTGGGGATAATCTGCAAGTTTGCCATGTTTCCAATGTCAACATTGCACGCCTGCACTTTACTGCCCTTAACCCATACGCCTTTGGAGCGTGGGAGGAAGCTGATGTGGTCACCGGGAGAACGTACAAGTTCCATCCAGTGATAGGAATTGAATTCTGATTGCTGGCATTGTAGAACGTTATGTAACCACTATGCTATTGTGCCACCCTCAGCTTTCACCCATGGAATGAGCCAGGCTCAAGCTGATATTTTGCTGTTGTAGTTATAAATCTTGGAGAGGGACTTTGCACAAACTCATCCCTAAATCTAGGAGAAGCAGGAGAAGATATAAAGGCACCTCATATGCTGTCATTGTGACCATTTTTGAGAAAAGAGACTTGTGTTTCCCTGTTGCTTACTGTGGAAAAGGTTGTTTCAAAGATGGTCTTCAACCATTGCCATTTGCTGAAGACCTATTGCTTAAATTACAAGTGTGAATTCAAACCATTGAGAGGGATAATTGTCACGCTCTTCAGTGCATTAAATGCCAAGCGAAATGTGGTGTGCAGTAACATACTTGTGTGTCCTTTAATCTCAAAGCTCCTCCTAACAGAGGATTGAAGACAACCCTTCTCATTTATCTGTCTTTAAGGAAAATTGGTTCCCTTGTACATTTGCTAAATGATGCCAAGATGTCTGTGATTCTAATCAGAGAGTCAATCTGTTTACTGCCAGCATTGGAGTGATGACACCACTCTGAACAAGTCTACACCAACACTTTTCAAGGTTTAGTTATTTCCAGTACATAGTGTAAAGGAGAACAAAATAATTGGTTCTCCGGACCTTACAGCAATTCTGGACCAGGTCTTCAATCAACTTCTTATTTCTTTGGAACTAGTTTACATTACTAATGGCAAACTTTTAAACTTGTGAAGCCATTACTCCAGAATCCAGGTCACTCCAGTCATGGAGTTGTTTCACACAGATGTAAGCTGTTCCACTTGTATCTACCAACATTAATGCCTTTGACTGCTTTCGGTCTTCTGTGCCTTGGTGATTCAGGTATTTGCTTGCATGTAGCTTAAATGTTGAGTAGCAGCCTCTGTCACTAGGACAAGTGTGTATCCAGTCCCTAACCGCTGAGTAATTTCCCCCAGTTCCCCTTTAAATTTCCTGTCTCTTTGCTTAAACCTACACCCCCTATTCTTTGAAATCTTAAACATCTTCATGGGGGGAAGGGTAGTTTTTTGTTTGCTGCTGTCAAGTGAAGATGACCATCCTGATGCTAGGCTATGACCTCATATCAGAGGCTAGCTTTGATTGCCTGTATATTTTTCAACCAAGTTTTGTAGCATAGTGTAAATAGGGTGCAGGGCTCTGGTATGTTTTGCCTTGGGTATTTACCCTGGCTGTGTAATTTACTATCGGAAAATGACAGGTAGCTGCTGTCGGTTCTGCTCAGTGCACTGTATACTTGCTCATATCTACACCTGAGTGTGTGTGAATCATTGGTCTTGGTAAGGGTATGAGATGTATATCATGGTGATGGAATTTCTATTATGAAGCTGATTTGCACATCAGATTGCAGTTATTTTTAAACATTCTCTGTGATGCTGGTGAGTTTAAGTTGCAGTCAAAATGGTTGAATGATTTTACCAAATAAGTTTGTTGTCATATATTGAGGGACAACTTGTTTTGCATGCATCCATACATTCCATCTCATTGCATTGGTGCATTGAGGTAGTACAAGGGAAAACAATAACAGAATGCAGAATAGTTCAAAAATTTATTTATTAAAGTATACAACTTGAAATAATTCTTATCTAGGTAGCCATGAAACCAAGAAAAGAAAGGCGTCCTGATTATCAACTCCAAAATCCCCCCTCACCACATAAAAAGGAACAAACACATCAACCCCCAAATCCCTCCCCCGCATGAAAAAATGAATAAATTGGAACAGGAACATCAACTCCTCAAATCCCTCCTCCTGCACAAAAAACTGAACAAACCAATAAAACACATAGTATTAACAGTTACAGAGAATTTGCAGTGCAGGTACAAGGCCAGTGCAAAGTGGATTGAAGTCAAGAGGCTGTCTTAAATTTGTATGTGACTGTTTAGTATTATAAGTGGGATAGAAGCTGTCCTTGAGCCTGGTGGTATGTGCTTTCAGGCTTTTTAAAATCTGGGGTGAGGTGGGAGAAGAGAGAATGTCTGGGATGGGTGGGGTCTTTGATGATTGATATAAGGCAGTGAGAAGTGTAGACATTCCATGGAGGGGAGGATGGTTTAGGTGATGTGTTGGGCTGTGTACACAACTCTGCAGTTTCCTGTGGTCTTGGGCAGATCAGTTGCATTCCAAACTCTGATGCATCTGGATAGGGTACTTTCTATGTGCTATGACGTGGGTGATCATGATCTTTCCATGACTGTGATTCTCCTTGGCAAATTTTTCTACAGAAGTGGTTTGCCATTGCTGCCTTATGAGCAGTGTCTTTACCAGATGGGTAATCCCAGTCATTATCAATACACTTCAGAGATTGTCTGCCTGGCATCAGTGGTCACATAACCATGACTTATGATGTGCACCAGCTATTCGTATGATCATCCTCCATCTGTTCCCATGGCTTCACATGACCCTGTTCAGGGGCTGAGCAGGTCCTACACCTTGCCCAAGAGTGACCTGCAGGCTAGCGGTGGGAAGGAGAACCTTACACCTCCTTTGGAGATGTATCAACACCCTGCCATCTAACTTTCTATGTTGCATTGATTAAAAATGGGTGAGGGTGAAAGGGGACATACCATCTTTATTCAGCTTCCTGAGGAAGTTTAGGCTCTAGTGCATTTGGCTGTGATATTGACATGGTTGGACCAGGACAGGCTGTTAGTGTTTATACCTAGGAACTTGAAGCTCTCAACCCTTTTAACATCTGCACTGTTGATGTAAAAAGGAGTGCATTATGTACATGAGCTACTTCCTGAAGTCATAAAGAAGGTTGGAAACCCCTGCACTAGACTTTGCCTCCTCCCTTAACACTGAATTATTATTTGAGATTCAGTCCACTGCAGTGATGTTGTCTGCAGACGTGGCGCTGGAGCGGAATCTGGCCACGCAGTCATGAGTGTCCAGGTTGTAGAGTAGGGGGCTGAGGGGGCACAGCCTTGTGGAGCACCAGTGTTGGGGATAATTGTGGCAGAAGTTTCTGTGTCTATCCTTACTGATACAGACTGTTCAGGAAGTTGAGGATCCAGTTGCAGAGAAGGTGTTGAGTCCCACATCCAGGAGTTTGGAGATGAGTTTGCTTTGAGTTATAATATTGACAACAGAACTGTAGTCAACAGTAGACTATTTTGTTCAAAACTCTGTCTACTGACCAAATGCTCCAGAGATGATTGTATGGCTAGGGAATGGTACCCACCTTGGAGCCCTGTGTCTGGTCTGTAGAATGTTTGCTATCAATACTCAAGGTGATCTGTATTTTGGTTTTCAGGGTTGAAAGGGGTACCGCATCAGTTCAGACTACTTTTTAATCAGTATTTGTTTGAAGGAGTGCAGGTCGGTGGGACTAGGTGAGTGTAAGCGTTCGGCACGGACTAGAAGGGCCGAGATGGCCTGTTTCCGTGCTGTAATTGTTATATGGTTATTTGCATTGAGAAACCAAGAGTGGGGTGGCACAGCCTATGGAGCTCCTGTTTCAGGACTCCGGTGACCTGCATTCAACCCTGACTTCAAACACCACACTCATGAGTTAGGGTAGGTGTGTGTGCTTGGTGATCTGCATGGGTTGGTTAGATGAAAAGCCTGCTTTCGTGATATACTTTTGCATAATTCTAACATTACTAGTTCTAAAACTTCTATTGTACTTTTTAAAGACATTTATTGTTGAGACAATTGCAACAGCCATGGATATGTTTTAATAAAGTAAACTTATAATAATTGACCCTTTGCTGCACTGACAGCTTTCTGGACTATAAGATATTACTATTTTTACATTACGTTTACCTGTGAGCTAGGTGAGTTTAAATGGAGCACAAGAATTGGGATTGAGTTCTAAAAGGAATGTGGGACTTGGGTGTGTTTAAAGGTTACAGAGAAAACAGGTAAGTTCAATGCTGAGTTACTGGTGGTTTTGAACAACAGCATGGTGGGTGTTTGGAGTTTTGCTGTATAGAGCATTATTTGTGTAAAATGTATTTTTTTTTCCCTGGTGGCTTTTCTATCAATCTGAAAGCTAGGCAACTTAAAGCATGGACAGTACTACATAAGGCTTTTTAAAATTGATCACTACATAAGATAACTAAATAAATCAATCTTACAAGTGTTAAAATGTTATTTATCATGTGCCACATCCTGCCAGGCACTAGACTATTGAGAATATTGGTTCATATTTGTGATAGAAAAACTAGCATAGGAACATTAAGGATTTGTACAGGAAAATAGATACGTGGATTTGTACTTTATATACTTATTTAAATACAACCAGCTGAATAGAATTCAGCATGTAGGAATATTTTGTTAAATACTGTAGGTCTGATGTAGAATCTTATGGGAATTTCCATGAAGTGGGATGTTTTAGAAACAGCTCAAATTGAAAAGTGTTATTAGAGATGAGGATTACTATTCCTCTCTTTAAAAAAAAGTACCTAAGAGGCAGCATTGGTTCAAATCTCTGTACTTGACTGTTGTCAGATGGAGATGCATTTCTTAACCTGTGCTGTAACTTTCAATTGTTTGGAGGTTGCAAAATGATAATTAATCTCAAGAAGCCAGTTCATATACTTATTAAAATTAAGGTGTTTCTGCATTTATAATCTCATGTTCCTTGAGTAAAAGTCCTGTTTTCTGGAATCGAGGATTCTGAGGTGGCTAGTCTGGGGAGTTGACTTGCAGTGCAGATGGCTGGGTAGTTTGTAGGGAAGTAGGAAGCAGAGATGCCCAGCAGATCAAACAGCACCTGTGAGATGGAAACTGTCAATGTTTCAGAAAAAAGGTCCTTCAACAGAAGTGATCATGGGGATGAGCTATATAACAGGGTGAGTGAAGGACAGCAGTTAGAGGGTGAAAACATAGACAAAAGAATGTGTGAGTTGTGAAATGCAGAGTAGGAGGACCTGTCTGCAGATGAAACCAAAAGAATAGGTAGGACCTAAGATTTTAGGAAGTCTACTGATGTTTCCCTTTTGAGACTTTGCAAGATGCCCTTGTTGAATTGAAATGTTCAGGCTCCAGAATCCAAAATGACATTACTAGTTCCAGTGGTATTGACTTACCCTGTACTTCACATAAAATTGGGCCCTGAATAATAATTACAAATCAGTGTTTTTGAATAAAGGTGAAGGACATTGGCTGTAGGACCAGCACAGCAACAGAAAACATGCTTGAAATAAAAGGGTATGTTTGGATATTTTTGCAAATATACCTTTTTACTTGTGATTTCTCCCTCAGCAGCTGTGCATCTGTTTTATTATCCATTAATACAGTAGTACTTTATTATACTATTGTGGATATATATTACATTATACCAATATTCTTTTCTAAATTACCCAGTCCTTTGCATTTAATACAAAAGTCCTACCTAGATTTATTCTTTCAAAATGTAACATTCCATTCGCCTTTCCTCCACCCACCTACCTTGTTGATTAAGTTTCCGTTGCAATTCTTGATGCTCTATGCTGGCTATTTTATTAGAATCTGCCAACTTACTAACTTTTTCTAGCACAGTAATTTACAAAACGTTTTAGGTGTATGCTGTGGAAAGGGAGTAGTTCAGGTGGCAAAGGCAGGAAGTGGTGTGGGTGCAGACACACTCAGCCTTGAGACACCAGGCAATTCCAAACAATTGATTTATTGAACATAACAGAATGTCCCTCTGGTGCTTCCACTTCCCTTTCCCTTTTCCCTACCACGATTCCCCTCTCTCCTTGCCCCCTTCCCACTCTCAGTCCACGCTAGAGACCCATATCAGAATCAGGTTTATCATCACTCACATATGTCATGAAATTTGAGTTTTTCTTTTGCGGCAGTACAGTGCAATACATAAAATTACAGTACTGTGCAAAAGTCTTAGGCACCCTAGCTATAAGACTTTTGTACAGTACTGTATATTCTCATCCAAATCATTAACATAGATCCCAAATAATAATGGGCCCAGCATGGGCACACCACTAGTCAGAAACTTCCAGTCTGAGACCATAAGACATAGGAGTAGAATAAGGCTATTTGGCCATTGTGTCTGCTCTACCAGGTATGAGCAGGGAGGTCTTGGTACAACTTAATGAAACATTGGTTAAGCTGTAACTGGAATATTGTTGTAGTTTTGATCACCATACTATAGAAACATGATTGCACTGGAGAAGGTGTAGGGGAGATTCACCAGGCTGTCCTCTGGGATAGATATGTTTCAGTTATGAGGAGAGCCAAGATTGGCTGTGTTTTTTTTTCCTTGTAGTATTGGATGCCTGGAGAATTGGGTAAAGCTGCACAAAAATATGAAAATCATACAAGTGTGAAACTACCCAATGGCAAAAGTACATGAGACTAAAGAGCATGGGATTACAGTGAGGAATCAGAGGATCTGAAAGGAAAAATCATCTGAAAGGTGGTTGCAAGACTTGGAATATTTAAAAAAAAAAGCATTTAGACGAATAATTAAAACTCCAACACAGAAAACACTGAAAACCAAATGATGGTCAGTGGGGCTAGTATAGATTGGACCTGATGGGCTGAAGGGCCTGTTTCTATGCTCAGCTCTTATTTCTTACACTGTTCATAGATGATGCCCTGACTAATCCAGAACCTATCAACCTCTGTTTTGAATATAATTAATCACTTGACCTCCAAAGCCATTTGTGGCAGTGAATTCCACAGATTCTCCATCTTCTGGCTCAACAAATTCCTCCTCATCTCTATTCTAAATGGATGTCTCTCTATTCTGTCTGTGTCCTCCGGTCCTAGGCTCACCACCGTAGGTAACACCCTCTCCATATCCACTGCTCTATGCAGGATCTGCCTGTCTGTTTTGGATTTGGGTCTCTTTCCAAGGAATTTGGGTTGACTCTCCAGTATAGAAGTGAGGAAATAAGGTGCTGTTGGAGATGCTGCTTTTTGAATGGGGTGTTAAATGGGAATCTCATTTGTTTCTGGGTGGATACAATTTTTTGGCACTATCAGAGAAAATAAATTGTTGAGAATCACAATCAGGTTTATTATCACCGAATTTGTTGTTTTGTGGCAGCGGTACAGTGCAATACATAAAACTTAATATCAATTGCAATAAGAATATATTTTAAAATGGTGCAAAAAGAGCAAAAATGTCATGTGTTCAGTCCTGCCTCTTGACCTAAAATTAACTACCGTAGATTCCGGATTTTAAGCCGCTACTTTTTTCCCACATTTTGAACAGCTTTGAACTTTGCGGCCAATAATCCAGAGCGGCTAATACATTATTTTTTTCATGCCGCCTCGTAAACATTTTGCCTCGTAACAGTAGACCAATAAAATTGATGAGTAGTTCACAGAGGTCCAATGAAATTGTACGATAAATCAAGCGCACTTTCACAATTAAATTATTGTAAATCAGTCATTTGTACTCACCCTCATCAACATGGAAAACACTCGAAGCATTGTGCTACCTACCCTACTTAGTTTAAACTATATTTGTTTTCTGTACTACATCGCGGGATGCTATGACGTCACACCCGGTTTCGCGGCGTCTTGTGGGAAAATGCCGTTTGCGATGAAACGGAAAGGAGGGGGGAGCGGATTACGCGAGCGGCTTTGGATCCGAGCGAAATCTGCTTTTAAATGCCGTTTGCGATGAAACGGAAAGGAGGGGGGAGCGGATTACGCGAGCGGCTTTGGATCCGAGCGAAATCTGCTTTTAAATGCCGTTTGCGATGAAACGGAAAGGAGGGGGGAGCGGATTACGCGAGCGGCTTTGGATCTGAGCGAACTCTGCTTTTAAGTTAAAGGTATCAATAACTTTTCCTGGTAGGCTGCAGTATATATATTTTTTACCAGTCGTTAGGAGATATTGGAATGTTGTTCAGTAAAGAAGTATACGCAACGTATATTTAAAAGTAGCCGCGTACGGGCACGGTTCGAAAAAAAGCATTTGCAATATGTATTTGTTTTTGTTACCATATGGATTTAATTAAAAGTTAAAAAAATCCTCACGTGTAATATCTTTCTGTGTAAATATCTCATATTACAACGTGGGACACCTGCGGCCGAAAATCCGGTGCGGCCTAAAATCCGGTGCGGCCTTTACATTTAAAAAAATGATTTTATTTCTAAAATTAGTGCCAGCGGCTTAAAATCAGGTGCGCTCTGTAGTCCGGAATCTACGGTAGTCATTATTGTGCTAATGAACTGCTGTATACAAATTCACTGCCTGTTTTTTTGTGTGTTACATCAGTGATTATACTTAAAAACTACTTGGGCATTCTGAGAAGTGCAAGAAGTTCCTTGATTGTGTAAGCTGTTGCAGTATTGCAGGCTGTCTGAATTATTGCTATGTTCAACTTGATGCAATTGCACACCTACTTGAAACCTTCTGATGTTTGGAGATTAGAAATTTTTTTGTGTTAGAGGTTGTATGTGCGTTAATATAACTTAGTGTGAATGGAAACTATTGGGGTTTGAGGCTTGCGATTTTAGGTATTTGCTGTGCCTTCAGATACAGTGGCATGCAAAAGTTTGGGCACCCCAGTAAAAATTACTGTTACTGTGAGTAGTTAAGTGAGCGGAAGATGAACTGATCTCCAAAGGTCTTAAAGTTAAAGATGAAACATTCTTTTCAACATTTTAAGCAAGATTAGTGTATTATTTTTGTTTTGTACAATTTTAGAGTGGGGGGGGGAAAGGAAAGCACCATGCAAAAGTTTGTGCACCCCAAGAGATTTGAGCTCACAGATAACTTTTACCAAGGTCTCAGACCTTAATTAGCTTGTTAGGGCTATGGCTTGTTCAGTTATTGTTGGGCGAGGCCAGGTGATGCAAATTTCAAAGCTTTATAAATACCCTGACTCCTCAAACTTTGTCCCAACAATCATCAGCCATGGGCTCCTCTAAGCAACTGCCTAGCACTCTGAAAATTAAAATAAATGATGCCCACAAAGCAGGAGAAGGCTATAAGAAGATAGCAAAGTGTTTTCAGGTAGCCGTTTCCTCAGTTTGTAATGTAATTAAGAAATGGCAGTTAACAGGAACAGTGGTGGTCAAGTTGAGGTCTAGAAGACCAAGAAAACTTTCCGAGAGAACTGCTCATAGGATTGCTAGAAAGGCAAATCAAAGCCCCTGTTTGACTGCAAAAGACCCTCAGGAAGATTTAGCAGACTCTGGAGTGGTGGTGCACTGTTCTATTGTGCAGCGACATGTGCACAAATATGACCTTCATGGAAGAGTCATCAGAAGAAAACCTTTCCTGCGTCCTCACCACAAAATTCAGTGTCAGAAGTTTGCAAAGGAACATCTAAACAAGCCTGATGCATTTTGGAAACAAGTCCTGTGGACTGATGAAGTTAAAATAGAACTTTTTGACCGCTATGAGCAAAGGTATGTTTGGAGAAAAAAGGGTGCAGAATTTCATGAAAAGAACACCTTTCCAACTGTTAAGCATGGGGGTGGATCGATCATGTTTTAGGCTTGTGTTGCAGCCAGTGGCATGGGGAACATTTCACTGGTAGAGGGAAGAATACCAGCAAATTCTGGAAGCAAAAAAGCTGAAGATGAAAAGAGGATGGCATCTACAACAGGATAATGATCCTAAACACACCTCAAAATCCACAATGGACTACCTCAAGAGGTGCAAGCTGAGGGTTTTGCTATGGCCCTCACAGTCCCCTGACCTAAACATCATTAAAAAAATCTGTGGATAGACCTCAAAAGAGACGTGCAAGACAACCCAAGCATCTCACAGAACTAGAAGCCTTTTGCAAGGAAGAATGGGTGAAAATCCCCCAAACAAGAATTGAAAGACTCTTGGCTCTAAAACAAAGTGTTTACAAGCTGTGATACTTGCCAAAGGGGATGTTAGTAAGTACACCTTAGTATGCACAACCTTTTGCTTCGGGCCCTTTTACTTTTTTGTTAATTTGAAACTGTAAAAGATGGAAATAAAAAAAATAATCTTAAAATATTAAAGAAATGTGTCATCTTTAACTTTATGCCTTTTGGAAATCAGGTCATCGTTTACTTGCTTAGCTATTCACAGTAACAGAAATTTTGACCGGGGTGCCCAAACTTTTGCATCCCACTGTATGTTTACTTTGGGCACTATAGCAGTTAGTGCAGCACTCTTCCAGCTTGGGGTGTCAGAGCTTGGAGCTCAATCCTGGTGTCCTCAAAGGAGGCTGTATGTCCTCCCCATGGAATTCGTGGATTGCTTATATACATTGTATGTACATAAAGTGATGCTAGGTACAGGGGAGTCTGTATGCAAGGTGACTGACAGGAAATGAAGTAGTGGCAGTGGGAGTTGTAGAGTGAGTTGTGGGTAACTGTTTCTGAGTCTGGTGGTCCTGGCACGGATGGGAGTGGCACAAACAGTCCATAAGCAGGGTGGGTAGGATCCTTCATGATATTGCTGGCCTTTTTCCTGCATTTTCCTGTACAGAAATGTAGACGTATTTCCTAACAGCATTACTGAAAATCATCTGTCTACATGTAACGCTTAAGTGACAGGCAGGTATATGTCAAGGGGAAAAATTCCAGCCACTCGCCAACCCTGCCTCCCGTATACTCAGATGCTGTGGAAAACAAGTTAACGCAGCGTCGCACACACAATATCAAGCTCACACCAGACACAGTTACAGAATATACTTTAAGGATTTTACTAGTACTAAGTGATACAGTATATATGAAGGGAAAGAAAATAAAGTAAAAGGCGCCAAAACTTATCAGAGTTCAGTCAGTTTAGTGCACATTGTTGGAGCTCAACCATTGAACCGTTGGACCACTCTTCGCACTCCTCTGACCTCCACGATCTCGCACCTGGGACCACCCGCAGTGGTCGACCAAGCAGTGTGGCACACGTCCACCTTCTTCGGCGTCTTCTCCCTCGACTCTTGAAAAGACCGCGAAATCCCAGCTTCCATATCCACAAGAAAAAAAAATGACATCCAACCCCATTGGTTAACAAATGAATACAATCCCGTTATCAGCAATTCTAAACCTAAACAGGCTGTGAGAAGCTTCGAGAGTGCTCTGCAAGACAACACTCTCACCAGTTAGCATAACAAAGAAGCAGTTTTACTTTTAACAAACAGAGAAGCCATTTTGATTAACATACACAGTACATACAGAACTCTTGAGATTGATGGAGACTATCAAAATTCCACAAAGTTTTTCATTCTAGGCACAGTGGCTCAACTAGTATTCCTGCTGCCTCAGTGCTAGAAACTCTTTCATTTCAGGCATTGGGTGTTGCAAACTCCAAAAAGGCATGTTCTTTGTTATGGGTTTCCACTGAGTTTGGGGTGGCATGGTAGTGTAGTGGTTAGTGTAACACTATTACAGTGCTAGTAACCTGGCTGCAGTTCCCATCACCCTCCTTGAGGAGTTTGTATAGTCTCCTGTGACTGCGTGGGTTTCCTCCCAAATTCCAAAGAAGTATGGGTTAGTAGGCTCATTGGCCATGTAGCTGTAATTGAGCACACAGGCTTGTTGGACTGGAAGGGCCTGTTTCTGTGCTGTACCTCTAAATGAAAATAAGTAAGATTCTCTGGTTTCCTTAGATTTCTCAAAGCATCAGGTTCCTCAGCCATAACTCTCTTGTTTAAACACCCACTTCTCTTGTCTAAATGAAGACTGATTGGTTTTACGAGTGGGCTTGAAGAGCTGGGGGCTGTTTTTCATGTTTAATGTAGTAATTTTAGAATAATAGTTATAAAATTAATTTGTCAATGTTCATTGGTTTCACTTCACCAAAGCTGTATAGCGACCATGAGCATAGAACACAGTACAGCACAGGAACAGGCCCTTCAGCTCACAATGTTGTGCCGAATGCAATAAAGTAGTAATCAAATACCCAACTAAACTAATCCCTTCTTCCATTTGTTGTACATCCATGTGTCTACCTAAGAGCCTCTTAAACACACCTATTTTAATGTAGAATCAGAATCAGTTTTATTATCACTGACGTGGAATTTGTTGTTTTACAGTAGCAGTGCAGTGCAATACATTCAATATTCTATAAATTACAGAAAGAAATATATAAAAAATAAATGGTGTAAAACCACAGCTCAAATAACAAGATGGTGTTCATGAGTTCATCGTCCATTCAGAAATCTGATGGAGGGGAAGAAGCTGTTTCCTAAAATGTTGAGTGTACTTTCCCTCTGATGGTAGTAATGAGAAGAGGGCATGTCTTGGGTGGTGGCGGTCCTGAGTAGTGGATGCCATCTTTTTGAGGTATTGTCAATTGAAGGTGACCTCAATGGAGTTGGCAGAGTTTACAACTTTCTGCAGCTTTTTTCCAATCCTTTTCAGTGGCACTACACTAGATAGATGCAACCAGTTAGAATGCTCTCCACGGTACAGTCTAAGAGAAGGCTTCCTAAATGAAGAATTTTATAGATAATTGATAATGCTTCAATGTGCAAATCTCCATTAAATCTGCGTTAACCAAATCTGCACTGCTTCTATGAAAATGAGTTACAACTATTCTGGATGTCTTAACAGAGATTTTATGCTAGATAGGCCAATATTTTCAGCTTAATGTGTTATTGCAGTGAAGTTTATTGACTGTACTATAACTGCTATTTGAAAGCATTATAGCCTAGTAAAAAACAAGTTTTGTTAAAATTTGAAGTATTTATAAACCTTGTGTCTTTTAGGATTTGAATAGACCATATGGCCACTGCACTTCAGTAACTTCTCACTGAGTAACTACGTAATTTTATTATTGCTTTTAAACCACGTTTGTTTCTTATTTATAACAAATATTTCTGGTCTTTAACAGGTCAGTCTTATGAAGTCCGAATGTTGGATAACCGAAAAATAGGAGATTTGCCAGAAATGAGTGGGAAAATGGTTAAGGTGGGTGATTCATTTAATTGACACACTTGTACAATGTTAATAGAATAGCTTTGTGATTCCTTGTCAGTGTACCAATAGATGAGAAGCTTTTATGATAAAGGCATTGACACCCACTAGTGTCAATAAAGAGATCAGGATCTTTGTCATCCTCATGAACTATGAAGATGAAAGAGTTAAATCTGAACACTTAAATCTTTATTTATGAACTGATAAACTATTGTTCACATGTGCTGGTGGGATTAATCAGTAAATAGAATTGATTATATCCAGTGATTGTGCCAATTATTTAACAAAATAAATATGTTTGCAATCTGTGGGCATGCTGTGTTGGTGCTGGAAGAATGGTGATACTTGCAGGCTGACCCAGAACAATCCTCTGACTGTGTTGGTCATTGATGCATTATTTCACTGCATGTTCGATGTACAGATGACAAAGCTAATCTTTAAAACTTTTAACAGCAGCAATACCTCAGACTATAAATGCTGCCCTCCTCAAATGGTCAGTTTGGACAGATATAACGATCTTCGTGGTGGTGGTGGTGACCTTCACCTCACTTCCAGTTGATGCCACTCCAGCTATGGTGGCTTGACTGCTGTCTTTCTTGGGTGTACCCTGTGTATACCTTCCTTGCCTTGCAGCGTGGACAATTTTTGGCCAGCTGCGGCTTAGTTTATTTTTGAATTTATCCTTCTAATTCAGAGAAGGCTGTTTAGTTGCTAGTCTGTAAATGTCGTGCTATGACTGTTTAAAGTAAAATTTATTATCAGAGTTCATCTGTCACATATACAGCCCTGAGATTCATTTTCCTGTAGATGTTCTCAGCAAATCTATAGAAATGTAACTACAGTCAGCCCTCCTTATCTGCGGGTTCCGCATGCGCGGATTCAACCAACCACAGATTGGGAAAACTCAGAAGTTCTTTCTCCAGCACTTGTTGTTTGAGCATGTACAGACTTCTTTTCTTGTCATTATTCCCTAAACAACATAGTATAACAACTATTTATATAGCATTTACATTGTATTAGGTATTATAAGTAATCTAGAGATGATTTAAAATATACGGGAGGATGTGCGTGGGTTACTGCAGATCGGAAATCGAAAAAAAACCCAGAAGTTCTCTAAGTTGGAGCAGGTACATCCGGTATTATTTAGCATCAGTTAGTCAAACATTTGTCGTAGTATGTAGAATATATTTGACCTTTCTATGCATATAAAGCACTTAAGAAATGTATGTATTTCAATAATTAAACCACTGTGTTGCCTAATAATAATTGTAGCTTTCATCGGGGCAGGGCCTTCACATGCTCCATTATTCTCACTTTATCCTTTAAAATTGTTCCGATCGTTGACTGACTGTAGCCTAACGCTTTTCCAATGACTGATGGTGTTTCGCCTCTTTCCGATCGCTTTATTATTTCCACTTTATTTTCAATCGTGATCGTTCTCCAGAACAGAAACACTGTGGGAGGTGGGTCCTGAGCTCTGCCGGGTCCTAAAGTCCACCGTGCTGAGACAGGTTAAATAAACTCCTGTTCTCTGCTGGGTCCTAAAGTCCACCGCACTGAGACAGGTTAAATAAGCTCCGGAGCTCCGCTGGGTCCTAAAGTTCACTGACTTGAGCATCTGCATTTTTTGGTATCTGTGGGAGGTCCTGGAAGCAATCCCCCGCAGATAAGGAGGGCCGACTGTAAACAGGATCAATGACAGATCAACTAGAGTACAGAAGACAACCACCAATGCAAATGCAAATATAAATAGCAATAAATAACGAGAACATGATAAAGAATCCTTAAAGTGAGATCATTGGTTGTAGGAACATCTCAGTAGATGGGCAAATGAATGTAGTTATTCCCTTTTGTTCATGAGCCTGATGGTTTTAAGGTGGTAACTTCTTGAACTTGGTGGTGTGAGTCCTGAGGCTCTTGTACCTTCCACCTGGGTGGTGAGGATCTTTGATAGATGCTGCTTTCCTATGACAGTGTTTCATGTAGATGTGCTCAATGGTTATCCATCCTGATCACGTTAATTTCCAGCCCCATAAGTTGATGAGCAGCCCAATGAGCTCAATCGCCCACTGAATCTCCCTATAGAACAAAGAAATAGTTTGGACTGACATGATACAGCACAGAAGTAGGCCTTTTGTCATCCAAGTTTACACCTTCCACCAGCCCCCCATTTACACTAAATGTACACAAATCCTTTGTTTTCCTTCTCTCAACATTCTCATTAATTCTGCCCCAGATTCTACTGTTCTCCTACTCTAGGGGCAATGTACAGTGTTAATTAAACTACCATCTTGCATGTTGTTGGGATGTGGGAGGAAACTGGAGCACCCAGAGGAAATCTAAGTGGCCATGAAGAGAAC
Organism: Hemitrygon akajei; assembly: GCF_048418815.1. NCBI lineage: Eukaryota > Metazoa > Chordata > Chondrichthyes > Myliobatiformes > Dasyatidae > Hemitrygon > Hemitrygon akajei. Next base: position 12,219,610 of record NC_133124.1, on the reverse strand, counting down.
ATGCAACCTCCACACAGAGCACACGAGGTCAGGATTGAATCTGGTTGTTGGCATTGTAAGGCAGCAGCTGTACTGGCTATGCCGCTTTTGCCATCTACTAGATTGGCATGCAGTAGAGGCCCAGGTAATTATTAAACTGAAGACTTGATGTTAGCATACCCAAGAGCTGAATAGGCTTTTGGGGACTGAGTTAGGACACAATTGCTACTAATAATTTGGTTGCAGGGGCAATCTTCTCGGAAGCCCTGTTTGGTGAACCTGCATCTTTTTATTTTCAATCAGCCCGATTTTGATGTGACTAATGTCACACTGGCCAATGCAAACACTGCACGTCTTCAGCTTGGGAAGCTGTGTCAAATGTGGCTATTTATTTAAGACACACATGGAGTCAGACAGTTCGCGGAGAAGGTGTGGGGGAGGATGGAAGGGGCTGTGTCGAGGTTCATCCCCAGCAGCTGCGTAACAGAGGACTCTCTGATCTACGGGCTGTTCCCGGGGACGCACACCGAGACCAACATCTGGTGCTGCTGGCAGATCATCAACTAGGTCAAAGACGCTCTTTGGTCGGCCCGAAACTTGATGGTCTACCAGCACGCGGAGATGTCCGTGAGGGAATGCTGCCGACTGGCACATTCTCGCCTGCAGGAGTATGTGCTGAGGGACGCACTCAAACTCGGTGCAGCCACCGCAAGGGCCCGGTGGGGAAGGACCACAGTCTAGGGTCCTTCTCCCGTGGGAGTTAGGTGGGTGGTGGGGTGTATACCCCTAAACCACTGTATGTAAATATGGAATATCAGAGTGCCACCTGGGTGGCAAAAGTGTGGGAATGTAAAGACTGTAATGGAAACATTTGTAAAGGACTGAGAGTCATGGAATAATTTATTGTACCTAATTTTATTTTTGAATAAAGTATATTTTGATTTAAAAAAAAAAACAAAAACATATGGAGTCAGACACTAACATTCAAAGTTTCTGTTTAAAACGTTCCAATTGGTTAGACAATTACCCCGAGTGGTCCTTTTTAATTGTTTCTTCTCCATGGATAATTAGCATCAGATATCAAAAGTCCTTTCATTTGTTCCAAAAGAAATGAGATAATTAATCTCTGCAATAAAAACAAAAGCAATTCAAAGTTGAAGAAAAGTTATTTTATTTTCTAATGACCTGAAATGTTTTGTTTTTCTCCCCACAAATGATGGCTTATCTACATATATTTACAGTACTTTGTTTTAGTTCAGGGTTCCAACTTTACAGTTTCTTGATTACTTTGTTTAGTTTTTCTATTGCAGCTGCCTATCTCTCCCAAGTTACATTAACCACTAATTCTGCATTTTCTGTGCCATATTTGAGACCCCGCCTTATTTTAAAATTATCTGCATTTCACATGGTACTTGCCTTTTAATCTAACCAAACAGTGATCCTCATATTCTTTGGAATGTACTTTGTACTTGAATCCAACACATCTTTCAGTCTCCAGATAATACTAATTCCATTTGGTCATTGGGGTGCCACAGTAGCTTAGTGGTTGCATAATGCTGTTACAATTCAGGTATTTGGAGTTGGGAGTTCAATTCCATCGTATTCTGTAAGGTGTTTGTATGTCTTCCCTGCGCTGTGGTTTCTTCCCACAGCCCAGAGGCATTGTGGTAGTAGGTTAATTGTCTCATGAGTAGGCTAGGGTTAAATCGGGAGTTGCTGGTTGTGCGGCTTAGTGTCTATTCTGAACTGTATCTTTAAATAAAATAAACGAGAAAATATGCAGATACTAGAAATCAAAGTAACACACAAAATGCTGGAGGAACTCAGCAGGTCAGGCAACGTCTGTGGAAAAGAATAAAGAGTCAATGTTTCGGGCAGAGACCATCAGGACTGGAAGATTTGAACTTCATGGAGGAGACTTTGCATTGTAGTAATCGAATCACAAACTCCTGGAGCAACAAATAATCTGGAGGAATCAGAATCTGGTTTAATATCACTGCATATGTCATGAAATTTGTTGTTTTGCTGCAGCAGTACATTGCAATATTAAAAGCTATTAATGACAATTAAAAGTATACAGTGCCTATGTAAAAAAAAACAAAAAAAAATTATTCCCCCCCCCCCCCCCCCCGGGAAGTTTTCATGTTTTATTGTTTTAAAACATTGAATCACAGTGGATTTAATTGGGCTTTTTTGACACTGAACAACAGAAAAGATACTTCTGTGTCAAAGTGAAAGCAGAAATGAAAGGGTTACCATATGAGGAACGTCTGTCAGCTCTTGGGCTGTATTCCCTGAAGTTCAGGAGAATGGGGGGGGATCTCATTGAAACATTCCGAATGTTAAAAGGCCTGAATGGATTAGGTATGACCAAGTTATTTCTGATGGTCGGAGAGTCTGGGACAAAAGGGCACGAGTTCAGGATTGAAGGATGTCCATTTAGAACAGAGATGTGGAGAAATTACTTTAGTCAGAGGGTGGTAAATCTGTGGAATTTGTTGCCACGAGTGGCTGTGGAGGCCTAGCCACTGGGTGCATTTAAGGCAGTGATGGATAGGTTCTTGATTAGCCAGGGCATTAAAGGGTATGGGGTGAAGGCAGCGGAGTGTTTGCTTGTATCCACCTTTCTTTATTGTTGCACCACTACAGGTCCTTGTGTTACAATGCAGATGACGAATTGCCCCAGGTTCAATTTTTAATAGTTTTAAGCAGAACGGTTAAATAAATCTTTACACACCGAGATATCATTATATTAATTTTCAATGATGAATGAGGTATCTATGGAATTTCAGAATCAGGTTTATTATCATTGGCATGTGACGTGAAATTTTGAGCTTTGAAACAAAAGATTCATTGTTTCAAAAAGCAACCTAACTTATAATTTCTACTCTAGAGTATAGTTCGAGTTGTATTCCATGACCGGAGACTCCAATACACAGAACATCAACAGCTGGAAGGCTGGAAATGGAACCGCCCTGGTGACAGACTCCTTGATTTGGGTGAGTTTGCTACAATCTCATGTTCTTTTTCAGTCGTGGTCTCTGTGGTGCATTAATGTAACGGTGAGTTACAGGCATAAATTGATACATTAGATAATAAGACTGTAAGACATAGGAGTAGAATTAACCCATTCAGCTCATCCAGTCTGCTCCACCATTCCATCATAGCTGATTTACTATCTTTCTCAACCCCATTTTCATGCCTTCTCCCTGTAACCTATGACGTCCTGACTAATCAAGAACCTGTCAACCTCCGCGTTATACATACCAATAACTTGGCCTCCACAGCTGTCTGTGACAATGAATTCCACAAATTAGCACACTCTGGCTAAAGAAATTCCTCCTTATCTCAGTTCTAAATGGATGTCCCTCACTTCTCAGGCTGTGCCCTTTGACCCTAGACTTCCCCACTATTAAGAACCACTCTCTCCACATCCACTTTTTCTAGGCATTTATTGAGATTTGCTCTCTCCTCCCCCCCCCATTCTTCTAAACTTCAGTGAGTAAGTACAGCCCCAGAGCCATCAAATGCTCCTCATGTTAAACTTTTCATTCCCAGAATCATTCTTGTAAGCCTCTTCTAGACCTTCTCCAATACCACTATATTAGTTAAGAGGCCCAACACTGCCCACAGTACTCCAAATATGGTTTGACCGATGATCGAAATGAATGCTGATATTACATTTGCCTTCCTTACCACTGACTTGACGAAATTTGTTAGTGGTAGCAGTATAATGTAATACATGATAAATAGAAAAAAAATTGAATTATATGAAGTATATATACGTACATAAAATAGCTAAATTAAGAATAGTAGTGCAAAAACAGAACTGGGGGAGAAAAAAATGAGGTGATCATGGGTTCCAATGTCCATTTTGAAATCAGATGGCAAAGGGGAAGAAGCTGTTTCTGAATCACTGAGTGTGTGCCTTCAAGCTTCTGTACCTCCTTTCTGTTGGCAACACTGAGAAGCCAAGTCCTGGGAGATGAGGGTCCTTAATGGACACTGCCTTTCTGAGGCACTGCTCTTTGAAGATGTTTTGGATGCTATGGAGGGTAGTATCCGTGATGGAGCTGACTAATTTTACAACTTTCTGTAGCTTCTTTTGATCCTGTGCAGTAGTTTTCTTCCCCCATACCAGCCGCTGATGCAGCCTGACAGAATGCTCTCCAAGAGCATTCAGTAGACATTTTTGAGTGTTGTAGATAACAAACCAAATCTTTTGAAACTCCTGATGAAATATAACCACTGTCTTGCCTTCTTTATAGCTGTATCGATTTGTTGGGACGAGGTTAGATCCTCAGATACTGACATCCAGAAACTTTAAATTGCTCACTCTCTCCAATTCTGATCCCTCTGAGACTTGGTTCATGTTCCTCGTCTTACCCTTTCTGAAGTCCACAATCATCTCTTCTGATGTAAAGGCGATGACAAATACCTGTCTCAAAGAATGGGAGTTTAATATTCCTAGCTGTGTGAATTTGAAGAAAGTGAAAGAATAAAGGAAACAAGTCATGATAAGAACAATAATACTAGAAGCCCTGAAATGACTAATAATTTTTGATTCCACTCAGGTTGGAGGATCAGCACCTTATATTCTCTCTAAGTAGCCTTCAACTAGATGGCCTAAAAATCGATTTTTCGAACTTCCAGTAACTGTTCCCTTACTGTTCCGCATTCCCACCATTTATTTGCTTCCCCATCAGCTCCCTCTGGTGCTCCACCCTCTTCCCTTTCTTCCTTGGCCTTCTGTCCCCTCCTGTCAGATTCCTTTGTCCCTAGCCCTTTATCTTTCACCAATCGACTTCCCAGCTCTTTACTTCACCCCTCTCCCTCCCCCTTCCCAGTCCTGATAAGTGTCTTGGCCCGAAACATCGACTCTTTACTCTTTTCCATAGATGCTGTTTAGCCTGCTGAATTCCTCTAGGATTTTGTGTATATTAATTTGATTTTCAGCATCTACGGAGTTTCTTCTTTATAATTGGATGTACAGTCAGCCCTCCTTATCCGCAGGTTCCGCATGCGCAAATTCAACCAACCGCGGACTGGGAAAACCCAGATGTTGAGCATTGTTTGCCTCGCTTCTTGTTCGTTCGCTACTTGTGTTGTGAGCGAGAGGAGGGAGTTCAAGGCTAGTAAGGGATGACTGGCTAGCTATGTAAAGTGCTACAGCCTCAGAACTTAAAGAATCACGGGAGAATCGGGATCGACTGTTACTGAGGCGGCATCAGCGTTCCCAGAAGAGCTACGATGGTTGCGTCTGAACTGAACATGTATAGACTTTTTTCCTTGTCATTATTCCCTAAACAATACAGTATAACAACCATTTATATAGCATTTACATTGTATTAGGTGTTATAAGTAATCTAGAGATGATTTAAAGTATATGGGAGGATGTGCATAGGTTATATGCAAATACTACGCCATTTTATATAAGGGACTTGAGCATCCGCGTTTTTTTTGGTATCTGCGGGGGTTCCTGGAACAAATCCCTCGCGGATAAGGAGGGCCGACTGTAGTGTGTGTTGGCAGTAGAGTAAAAGGGCATTGGAGAAGGTGAAGTTCATGCATTGTTTTATTAAACCTGAATCAGTATGTTTATAGCTGTACTGAATTGGTTTATGGATCAAGGGGTGAGATTATATTATTTGTGGGAAAGAATTTGGGGAAGAATGTCATCAAAGCAGTTTTGAATCTAAATGGAAAAGAATAAGATACAGTCTACAGTAAAAAGCTCAACTGAACATCACAAACTGAACTGAGTTGGAAATTTATACAAATATATATTATGGATAACTCTGAACATCCTCTACATAGCACCATCCAGAGACAGAGAAGCAGTTTCAGCGACAGGTTACTATCGATACAATGCTCCTCAGACAGGATGAAGAGGTCAATACTCCCCTATGCCATTAGGCTTTACAATTCTACCGCCAGGACTTAAGAACTTTTTAAAAGCTATTATTAATGCTTTTTGAGATAGTGATTTAGATGCATATCATATTTTTTACTGAGTTAAGTATTGTATGTAATTAGTTTTGCTACAACAAGTGTATGGGACATTGGAAAAAAAGTTGAATTTCCCCATGGGGATGAATAAAGTATCTATCTATCTATCTATCAATCAAAAACAGGCCCATTGGTCCACCGAGCCAATACTGATGCTTTTGCCCATGTGCACTACTCACATTTCTTAAGTCCTGTTAGAGTCATAACTATAGCACAGAAACAGGCACTCTGAACCATTTAAGCTGTCTAGTCCCATCGACCTGCACCCAGATCATAGACATGTACATCCATACCCCTCTCATGCATGTATTGAATTGACTTTATTATGTGCATCCTTCATATACATGAGTAAAAATCTTTACGTTACATCTCTGTTTAAATGTGTAATCTATAATAAATGCATGTCCAATAGGATAGTCAGTATAACATAGAAATAGTGAGTGGAACAGTCTGATCGCCTGGTGGAAGAAGCTGTCCTGGAGCCTGTTGGTTCTATCCAGACTTCTCTTGCATGTTGAAATTGAAATCACATGCGTTACTTTTGCTCCACACTCTCGCTACCCTCTGAGTGAAGGAATTTCTCCTCCTATTCCCCTTATATCTTTCACCTTTAACCTGTGACCTGTCTTGCATATTTTAATGTCTCTAATTATCTCTTAAACATACGGACTGTATCTGACTTTGCCACCTATTCTGGCAACATATCAACCACTCACTGCTTGTGTACTAATAAGTAACAGAACATAATAAGCTACAACACAGTACATTCCCTTCGGTCCACAATGTTATTCTAAGTTCAACCTAACCCTTCCTTCTACAGCATTCTCTATTTTTTTTTATTCATTGATGTGCTATCTAAAAGTTTCTTAAATGCCCCGAATGTATCTGACTGTATATTTAAAAAAAAAGTTGCTCTTAACATCCCTTTTAAACCTGATTCCAGCCACTTTAAACCTATATCCTCTTGTTTTTGATACCATGGGAAAATCTACTCTTAACTATGCCTATTAGAATCTTTTATTTCTGTCCAATTACATTTTGGCCTCTTCCTTGCTGGGATGAACAATCACAGCCTATCCTATCTCTCCCATATCTAAAGTCGTCCATTACAGCAGAATCACTCTCTAATGCAAAAACACTTTCCTATAGTATAGGTGGTACAATACACAGCATTGGCACATGGGTGAAAGATAAATGGTGGGCTATGTATGAGGGAAGGGTTAGACTGATCTTGGAGTGTGTTAAAAGGTCGGCACAATATCATGGGCCAAAGGGACTGGTGTGCTTATACTGTTGAGTTGTAACCAGTGTTTTACAACTGAACTGAAAGGTTAAGCATGTAATTAAATATTTAAGCTTTCCAACTGGTGATTATTGATCGATGCACAGAGGAAAAAAAGATACCAGGCCTGTAGGGCCAGTCATACAGAGTTGAGTAAAAAGTATTTTAAGATTTAATTTGCTGTAGGGAGTGAAGGTAATTTAAATGTATTTTTTATTTTATTGTATTATTTAGAGATACAATGTGGAACAGGCCCTTCTGGCCCAATGAGCAAAAACGCCTGGCAACTCATCTATTTAATATGAGCCTAATCATAGGACAATTTTACAATAACCAATTAACCTACTAACCAGTATGCCTTTGGACTGTGGGAGGAAACCGGAGAACCCAGAGGAAACCGACATGTTTCATGTGGAGGCATGCAAAGCCCTGCAGACAGCACAGGAATTGAACTCCAAACTCTGGAATGCCCTGAGCTGTAATAGCGTCGTACTAACTGCAATGCTACTGTGGTGCCCTTTGGGGAGGAATAAGTAATGATTAGTCGAGAAAAAGAATCATTTTTAACAAATGCAAGAAGTTGTAAAGGTCCATGGGAACAACGTAGAACTGTTTTGGAGACCCTGTATGGTCCATAATTTCCTACAAGTGGCTACATACTTATAAAAGATGCGAGAGAAGGCAGTTGGCATGCTGGACTTCATTGGTTGAGACATTGAGAAAAGGGTGGCATGGTAGTGTAATGGTTAGCACAATGCTTTATTGTATGGCAATCTGGGTTCAATTCCCACCACTATCTGTGAGGAGTTTGTGCATTCTCTCCATAATTGTGGTTTTCCTCCAGGTTTCCTCCCACAGTTCAAAGGTGCATCAGTTGGTAGGTTAATTGGTCATTGTTAATCGTCCTGTGATTAGGCTAGGATTAAATCGGGGGATTTCTGGGCCGTGCAGGTCGAAGGGCCGGAAAAGCCCTCAATCAATCAATAAATAAATATGAGTCAACAGTCATGTTGCAGGTGTATGAATCTAGGGCACACTTGGAGTGCTGTGCGGATTTTATTGTCACATTACAGGAAGAATATGGAAGCTCTGGAGGGGATGCTGAAGAGTTTCATCAAGATGTTTTCTAGATTAAGGATCCTTGAGAGGATCCAAGGAGAGGTTGGACAAACTTGGATTGATTTCTCTGGAATGCTGAAGTTTAATAGAAAAATCTGAGAGGCATAGATAGGTGAAGAATATTGAACTTGGGGAGGCAGACAATTGCTTGAAATCTGAACCAAAAAACCCGGAAAATATCCAATGTTGTTCCTCTGCCTCTGCCAGGAGTTCATGCTAGACAAAGAAACAATCTGAACAAAACTTTAATGCAACTCAGTCTTGTACTTAAATCTCGTAAAGCATACAATAACTCAATTAACCTTGATAACTTTCCATTACTTTGGGTATAGCTTGCTACTCAACATGTTAAATCATAAAATGCCTCACTTGGACTCTGATACTGATGCAGGATGAACTAGCTTGGTTTATTTTGATGGGCTGCAGTCATGAGTTTTGAAGTTGAACCCTAGGGCTGCGCTCAAACATAATTGTTCACCAGTTACTCATGTACTCTGTTTGCTTTTTTTTGTTTTTACGCCAATCTTTCACAATGCTGCAGTTCAGCACAGAAGAGCGGGATGTTATTTGTGATTAAATTGTTTTCTTGAGTGAGTATCATGACTAAGTCTAACCATCAGTTTAAACAAGACAATTTAAGTGGTTTGGCATGGACTAAATGGGCTGAAGGGCCTGTTTTTGTGCTGTAGTTTTTCTATAACTATTCTGCTGTTTTAACCTGGACCCCTGTTATATCTTATTCTTGACATGGCAACAAGTTGTACTGACTGCTGCTGAGACCTGGATACCATGGAAAATTTTTAGTTTCTTATCTCATACAACCAAATGGTCCCTATCTTGCTGGTTCCAAGACTGTTAGCCTTTTCACACTTTGAGTACAGCACTGAGAATAATGAAACCTCGCAACTGTTTCCTTTCTTCATGAGGTTTAGTTTCATTTTAATTGCTGATGGATGGCCTCTCAAGACCTTCCAATTCACAATTCTGTGTGCATTCATGGGTTAAAGGGCCCTTGCCTGCGTTCTACTATTCTATGTATCAATAATTACGGAAAACATCCTTCCATTTGAGCAATCAGTTCTCTGTGATTTTAAAGAACACAACATAGAACAGTACAGCAGATTATAAGCCCTTCAGCCCAAACTTTGTGTTGACCTTTTAACCTACTCCAAGGTCAATGTAACACTTGTCTTCACATGGCTTTCCATTTTTCTATCATTTGTGTGCCTATCTAAGAGTCTCTTAAAAGTCTTAATGTATCTTCCTCTGCCACCATCCCTGTCTGAATGTTCAGTGCACCCACTTTGTGTTATTGTTCATATTTATATAAAATAAAATCCTACCTCTGACTTCCCCTATACTTCAATTACCTTAAAATTTTGTCCTTTCCATTGGCCATTTCAGCCCTGGGAAAAAGCCACTGGCTGTCCACTTGATCTATTGCTTTTTAGCCTACTCGGATCAATCTGACCCCTCCCTCCCTCCAAATAAATAGTTATGCCCCCTTGTACTAACAACTTCAGCATTGGGGAAAAGGTCTGTAGCTAACCACTTGATCTATGCCTCTTAACAGATTGTACACCTCTGTCAAGTCACTTCTCATCCTTTGCTCCAAAGAGAAAACCCTTAGCACATTCAACCTATCTTTGTAGGACTTCGTCTCCAATTCTGACAGCAATGTAGGAAATATTCTCTATACCCTGTCTAAAGTTTCCACATCTTTCTTATAATGAGAGAAATGACGTGTTTTCGTGCAGAACTTCACAGACCATTAACTATTCTTGTGTGTGACTTCTCAAACTGGAAATACTGTCCGGAATCCTGAGATGAATGTTTTGTGGAGTTTAGAAATATAAAAGGCTATGCAGTAGGGTAAATCTAGTCAGTTTTCTGCCCCTTTTTATTTCTAGAGTAGGTTACATGGTTGGCACAACATTGTAGGCTGAAGGGCCTGTAATGTGCTGTAGATTTCTATGTTCTATATGTTCTAAACCATTTTTTTCTTAGAATGCCTTTTGCTTTTGTAAAGTTGGCTTTGTTTCCCATAATACTTTTGGGTTTAATTGTTAACAATGCAGGTAAAGTAGTGCATCTGTGGAAAGTGGATAAACTAAATAAGGGTGGAATATCTCGCCAAATTGGTCAATTGAAATTATTAACCTGCTCAGTTGAGGAAAAACATCAGAGACACGAAATTACCTCTGAAACGGTTTTTATTCAGAGAGGAGTTCGCAGCCCCATGCACTTCGGGTGTAAGGTAGCCAACTCCCAATTTGTCGGTTTACAAAGGTCATACTTATACCCAAAAGCAGGGTACTACATTCGCAGATATGGTTACCGATTCAAATTCATCAATTGATTGGTTATTGCATAGCTAAGCACATGAAATACTCGGAATAAGCATAGACGCAAGCGTAATACTTGGAATAGGTATGGACGCAAGCAAAACATTCGAAATAGGTATATAGCTCAAAATACTTTGCCGAACACATTGTCTTGTGGTCGCAAGGTTCTCTTCTTTGTGGTTGCCACATGCTGTCTGGCATCTTATTTTAGCTACCTCTTCCCTGTCCTCCTACACTTCCCCAATGACGTATCCTCTCCCTGGTCCTGTCTACATATTTTGCTACACTTACCCCTCGCCCACCCCTTCTACACGTACCCCTTACCCTCTTCACATTCTCAGTGCCAGGACTGAAACAAACTGGAGAAGCTGGTTATCTGAAATTGTTGAATTCCGAATTGAGTCCCAGGGCTACAAAATTCCAGATGCAAGCTGAAGTGATGTTCCTGGAGCTTACAAATAAGAGAAAAATGCAGCAACTGGAAATCCAACCAATGCACACAAAGAGAAAATGCTGGAGGAACTCAGCAGGCCAGGCAGCATCTATGGAAAAGAGTATTGTCAACGCTTCAGGCCAAAACAAGAGTCCACCAGAAAAAGTGGGATCTCCCAGTGGCCACCCATTTTCATTCTGCTTCCCATTCCCATTCTGATATGTCCATTCATGGCCTCCTTCACTGTCGTGATGATGTAAAACTTGGGTTGGAGGAACAGCACCTTGTATTCTGTTTGGGTAGCTTCCAACATTATGGCATGAACATTGATTTCTCAAACTGCCGGTAATGACCCCCCTCCCCCTTTCCTCTGTCACCTTATCTCCTTGCCTGCCCATTGCCTCCCTTCCTTTCTTTCATGTCCTTCTGCCTCTTTCACCAATCAACTTCCTAGCTCTTACTTTCCAGGTTTCACCTATCATCTTGAGTTACTCCGGCATTTTGTGTGCGTTGCTCAGATTTCCAGCATCTGCAGATATTCTAATTTTGTGTCTTTCCAGGAGCTTACAGTGGGTTTTGTGGGGAGAGAATATGCTGTCTGAGAAAGAGGCCAGAGTGGACTGGGGAGGAGTCATTTGAATGGAAGCTTGAAATGACCCTTGCAAAGCATTCATCCAATAATGTATTTTGTATCTCTGTCAAGCAGATTATGTTGTGCGCACCAAATGCAATACACTAGACAAAGTGAATTGGAATGAATGTGGAAGGAGCCTTTTTGCCTTTTGAATGTCTAAAAATTAGCTTTATTTGACACATGTACCTTGAAACATACAAAGTTCAAAATACGTTTATTATCGAAGTATGTATACTGTATGCAACCTTGAGATGCGTCTCTTTGCAGGCAGCCACAAAATATAAAACCCAATTAAACCCATTAAAAAAGACTGCACCTTCAAGATTTCCGTTCACAGTGCAAAAGTTGTACAGGCCGTTGTAAAGCTCAACTTTGAAAGGGAAGTTGCAGGCTATTGCTTGCAGTGGTCATTTTTGAGAAAAACTGATTATTAAAGTAATTTTGTTTGCTGTCAGGAAGTGTCGCTATGTTTCACCAACGCCATCTTAAACTGGAAAGGCATTTACAGATTAGCGCATAGCTTGTGTTAACTCAAATTGACAAGGTTTGTGCAGGGGGGGGTTTGTTAGCCCACAAATGCCATCACACTTCTGGTGCCAACATAGCATGCCCACAACTTACTAACCCTAATCTGTACCTCTTTGGAATATGTGGGAATTCAGAGCAGTTGGATGAAACACGTAGTCACGGGGCGAACAGGCAAATTCCTTATAGAATCCCAATCAGTAATTGCTTCTGCTGTAAAGCAATTGAACTAACCATTATGCTATTGTGCCACTGACCTTTTTAACCTACTCCAACATTGATCTAACCCTTCCCTCTCACATAGCTCTCCATTTTTCTTTCATCTATATGCCTTTCTAACACCACCCCTGGCAGGACATATCACGCACCACCACTCTCTATAAAGACAGTTTTCCATATTGAGGAACAGGCCCATGATTGATCACAGAATTGTGAATTGGAGCTCTAGAGAAGCTATCTATTGGTAATTAAATAGAAACTAAGAGAGAAGATGAAAGGGATTCAGTTGTGAACACATGGAAGAGTTCTGCAAGAGAGAGAATTGTGTGCTGGGCATGGAAGAGCGAGCTAGGGTGTTTGAAGAGAACACTTCTGGATGTTGAGGTGAGGAAAGAGGTGGAAATTGAAAATGAAGGTGCCTGAGGCAGCACATGAGGACAAGTGGAACCCTTTCCTTGCTCTGTTGTGGAGCAGAGCCCGAGTGTCAGTAATGGTCGAGAAGAAGCTGTGGTTAGGAAATGGGAAGGTTGCTCAAATATACTGATTCAATTTCAGATTCATTTATCACATGTACATCATATCATAAAGTGAAATGTATTGTTACAACACAACCTAAGGATGTGCTAGGAGCAGTCTGTAACTGTTGCCACACATTTCAGTGCCAACATAGCATGCCTACAGTGTTCAGCAGAACAACATAAAAAATACCAAAACAAAACACCTCCCCACCCATACACAGTCATAGAGAGTGACCGATTACCGGACTAACTGATGATAAGATCTCAAACTCCAGGCCTTGAACTCTGGTTCACCAGCTCACTTGCCCTCATGCCTCCTGCTCAGACAGACAACCGATCCTGGGGATCCAGCACTGAAGTCCTCTTTAAATCATTGCTAAATCAAAGGGACTGGGAACTACTGATTTTTTTGTTGGAATAGCTACTGGTGCAGCTGAGAGTGCAAACCAACCACAGAAGCATGGCTGTCGTGGGGGCTCCTGGTGTGACTGAAACAGGAGATTTTGGCTCCTACCACCCAGCACACTTCTAGCTAATGTTCAATCACTAGAAAACCAGCAGGCTTGCCATTTCAAAGTGAGCTTGGGAACTGCTGTGTCTTTTGTATTGTTGACGCGAGGCTCTTCCACTTGATCCATTGATACAGCCCTGAGGGTTTCTCCATCTTTTGCGTGCCCTTACAATATCGTCAGGCACAGGGACATGCAGCAATGTCTGCGTTACGATCAGGGCTTCATGGTATGTTGACATGTCTGTCTTAAGTCAGCTTTTTTTTTAAAAAAAAAGTTAGATACAGCACATTAACAGGCTCTTCTGGTCCAAGGAGCCTGTGCTACCCAATTACACCCAGGTGACAAATTAACCTGCTAACCCATACATCTTTGAAATGTGGGAGGAAACCAGAGGAAAACCAAATAGTCACAGGGAAACATACAAACTCCATACAGATAGTGATGAGAATTGAACCCTGGTCGTGGTAGTGAGAAGCATTATTTTAACTGCTATGTTTATCATGCTTGTGTACCCCTGATCTGGAATTCCTATTAAAATTTAACTCTTTTTATTTACCAGTAGAGTTCACTTCTACAATCTTATTGGCACTCTACATACCTCCTCAAGGTGGCATTGAATAATACTTGTGATAGCCCTGTTCATTACACAGAATGCTGGAGGAACTCAGCAGGCCAGTATCTATGGGAAAGAGTAAACAGTCAACCTTATGTGAGCAAGAAATGTCATTACCCCTGATGTTTATGACAATAGAGTAGCCAGAATTTGGAACTTGTACTATTTTTCTGTTTTACATGTGAGTTTGTGGATGATGGAAGATATCAGATTTACCCTAATAATGCACTCGGACCTTACAATCTGAATGTTCCAAACTATTGCTAAATGAAACTGTCCTCTGATGCAAAGAAGGGAGATAGTGTTTCCATCTCTTTGAATAAATATATACACAAATGTGATTCATCTTTTTTTCCATTGTGCCTCCAGGTGGTTGTCTAATTGTTTCTTAAAATAACTTGAAATGTTGACTTGGGGCTCAATGTTATTTAATGATTGAAGAAAAGCTACTGTAGTTCCTAGATGACTCAATGGTTTAAACGTACACGAAGGGGAAGAGTCCTTGGCTTGTGGGGAATCCAATCCCATACAGTATTTGGACTTCAGCCAGTTCCTGCCATTTCTCTTTAATGACTTCAAATTTCAAAGCAAGTTTATAACCATATAACAATTACAGCATGGAAACAGGCCATTTTGGCCCTTCTAGTCCGTGCCGAACGCTTACTTTCACCTAGTCCCACCGACCCGCACTCAGCCCATAACTCTCCATTCCTTTCCTGTCCATATACCTATCCAATTTTACTTTAAATGGTAATACCGAACCTGCCTCTACCACTTCTACTGGAAGCTCATTCCACTCAGCTACCACTCTCTGTGTAAAGAAATTCCCCTTCATGTTACCCTTAAACTTTTGCCCCCTAACTCTCAACTCATGTCCTCTTGTTTGAATCTCCTCTACTCTCAATGGAAAAAGCCTATCCACGTCATCTCTATCTATCCCCCTCATAATTTTAAATACCTCTATCAAGTCCCCCCTCAACCTTCTACGCTCCAAAGAATAAAGACCTAACTTGTTCAACCTTTCTCTGTAACTTAGGTGCTGAAACCCAGGTAACATTCTAGTAAATCTTCTCCGTACTCTCTCTATTTTGTTGACATCTTTCTTATAATTCATTGACCAGAACTGTACACAGTACTCCAAATTCGGCCTCACCAATGCCTTGTACAATTTTAACATTACATCCCAACTCCAATTCTCAGTGCTCTGATTCATAAAGGCCAACATACCAAAAGCTTTCTTCACCACCCTATCCACATGAGATTCCACCTTCAGGGAACTATGCACCATTATTCCTAGATCACTCTGTTCTACTGCCTTCTTCAATGCCCTACCATTTACCGTGTATGTCCTATTTGGATTATTCCTACCAAAATATAGCACCTCTCACTTATCAGCATTAAACTCCATCTGCCATCGTTCAGCCCACTCTTCTAACTGGCCTAAATCTCTCTGCAAGCTTTAAAAATCTACTTCATTATCCAAAACACCACCTACCTTAGTATCATCTGCATACTTACTAATCCAATTTACCATCCCATCATCCAGATCATTAATGTATATGACAAACAACATTGGATCCAGTACAGACCCCTGAGGCACACCACTAGTCACTGGAACTTTGAGCTTTAAATTTATGTATCACCAGCTAGTAGCAGATTTGAATCATTCAATGCACAGAGTCTGCTCTGCCATTCCATCAAGACTGATTTATTATCCCTCTCATCCCCATTCTTCTTTCTGCCAGTAATCTTTGATGCTCTGACGAATCAAGAATATATCAGACTCTGCTTTAAATACCCTAATGAATTCAGCAGATTCACCATCCTCTGGCTAAACAAATTCCTCATTATCTCTGTTTTAAAGGGATGCCCTTGTATTCTGTGGCTGTGCCCTCTGGTCATTGAATCTCTACTGTAGGAAACATTTTCTCCATGCCCTCTATCTTAGACCTTTCAATAGTTGATGGGCTTCAATGAGATCCCTGCTCATTCTTCTGAACTCCAGTGATGACAGGTCCACATTCATTTTCTTGAGAGCAGAACAAAGAAATGCAGTGTAATTAATGTAAAACTACACACAAAGACTAACAAACAATTCATGTGCAAAAAAGGAGCTCTGCAAATAGTAAACAACTAAATAAATAAATGCTGAGAATGTGAGTAGTAGAGTCCTTAAGATCAACTCTACAGGTTTTAGGTGAATTAATATAATTTGTCTTAGTCACAGAACACTCCAGCGACACTCCAGTCCGTTCAGCCTATCTATTCCATGCAGAACTGTTAATTTGCCTAATCATGTTGACCTGTACCCAGCCCATGGCCCTGCATGCCCCTCCCATCCATGTACTTATCAAAATTTCTCTTAAGTATTGAAATTGAACCAGTATCTACCAGTTCCGCTGGGAGCTTGTTCCACACTTTCACCACCCTGAGTCAAGAAGTTCACCCTCATGTTCCTCTTAAACATTTCACCTCACCAACGTCCTATTCAACTTCAACATAACATCCCAGCTCCAATACGCAGTACTTTGATTTATGAAGGTTAACATGCCAAAATCTTTCTTTATAGCCCATTTACACGTACCTCTACTTTCAATGCATTCCCAGATCCCTTTGTTCTACTGCACTCCTCAGTGCCCTACTGCTCACCATGCAAGTCCTACCCTCGTGTCCTCCCAAACTGCAACCCATCACATTTGTCTACAATATATTCCATCAGCTATTCTTCCGTCTTGTTCAGATTCCACTGCAATTTTTGATGGTCTTCCTTGCTGCCCACCACTCTGCTCAATTCAAGTTCAGTGTCATTCAACCATTTGCATGAATGCAGCCAGACAAATATAGACAGGATGCAAAACATTGAACTGACAGCACGTACAGCAGAGCAACATAGTTACAATAAAAAAAACTGTAGCCCAAGTCCCTGAGTGTCATGGCCTGCAGATTGATGGTGCATGGATGTTATCCTGGAGAGACATTTCTGCAAGAACAGCCTGAAGCAGCTCCTCATATTGTGCAGCGCAGACAAATGCAAATCAGCTTGTCTTCCAGTGAGTGAACATTGGAGGGCAGCACTGACGGGAAGAGCTAGTCCCCGATCCAGCAGTGTCTCCTTCCTTGGCAGCCGTAGCAGATGGCCCCAAGGCGTGAATGAGGGCTTGGTCCACACTGCAACAGAGGCTATGCAGCTCTCGTGCTGTCGGTCTCGCCAATGAGCCAGTGAATCAGACATGCAGTGTTCTGTGTTACCACTATCCAACAAGACCTTGCACTCAAAAGCAAAACACCAAATACAGTTATTTGCCCTATCATTTGAAACGCACAACAAGTTCCTAGCTGAAGCAGGCTGCAACATGGAGTATAAGTCCAACTTCATCACTATGCAGCAACTTGCTAGTGGGGTCGACCTGCAGTATTTGATGTTCTTGATAAATAGCAGTGTGTTGTGATCATGAAAAAGATGTAAAGGGAAGACAGTCACACTTTTAAATGAACCGAGAGGTCGCTGTGTCTGAGCGCACCACCATTTTACTGGATATCTTGGCGTCATTAGCAAATTTACTGATCCAGTTTACTACATTATCATCCAGATGTTGATATAAATGGCAAACAACAATAGACCCCTGTGGCAGAGCACTAGTCACAGCCATCCATCCAGTCAGAGAAGCAACCATCTGCCACCACTCCCTGGCTTTTTCCGCAAAGTCAATGTCTAATCTAATTTACTACCTCATCCTGAATGCCAAGCAACTGAACCTTCTTGACTATCCTCCCATGCGGACCTTGTCAAAAGGCCTTGCTAAAGTCCATGTAGACAACGTCCACTGCCTTCATCAACCTTCCTGGTAACTTCTTCAAAAACTAAGATTGGTTAGACACCACCTACCACACACAAAGCCATGTTGGGTATCCCTATAGTGCCTGACTATTCAAGTGTATCCAGTTCCTTAGAATAACTTTTAGTAGCGTGCTTACCGGCCTAAAGTTTCCAGGCTTATTTTTAGAGCTGTTCTTAAACAACAGGGCAACATTAGCTATCTCCCAATTCTCTGGCTAAGGATAGTTTAAATATCTCTACTAGGACCCCTGCAGTTTCTGCACTAGGCTCCGACATGGTCCAAGGGAACATCTTGTCAGGCCCTGGAGGTTTATTTTCCTGAACAGATCAAACGCCCACTCCATGTGATCCATGACCTCACTGCTGATTTGCTTCACTTGTATTGACCGTGTCCATCTCCTGAGTAAATACAAATACAAAAAACCCATTTAAGATCTCCCCTATCTCTTTTGGCTCCATACATAGGTGACCTCTCTGATCTTCAAGGGAGTCAATTTTGTCCTTTGCTATCCTTTTGCTTTTACTATAACCTGTAGAAGCCCTTCTTCACCTAGATTCTCCTTCAACTTTTCTGCTTGAGGAACTTCATGCCTTCTTTTAGCCTTCTCGATTTCCTCAAGTGTTCTTTTGCATTTCTTATACTCCTGAAGTATGTTATAGGCACCTCTTCTTTTTAACCAGGGCCGCAATATCTCTCAAAAACTATGGTTCCTTACACTTGTTACCCTTGCCTTTTATTCTGACAGAAACGTACAAACTCCATACTCTCAAAAATTCACTTTTGAAAGCCTGCTACTTACCAAGCACAGGTTTGCCAGAAATCATCTGCCAGGTACTTTTAGAATTTTGAAATTTCAACCAGAGGACTGGACCTATCCTTTTTCATAATTATCTTGAAGCTGATGGCATTATGATCACTGGATGCAAAGTGTTCCTCGACCCAAACTTCTGTCACCTGCCCTCTCTCATTCCCCAGTAGGAGATCTTGTATTGCACACTCTAGTTGGGATTTCTATGTACTGATTAAGTAAACTTCCCTGAACACATTTGCCAAACTCTATTCCATCTAATCCTTTTATAGTATGGGAGTCTCAGTCAAATATGGAAAGTTAAAATCACCTATTATCACAACTTGTGTTTCTTGCAACAGTCTGTGATTTCTGTGTAAATCACGTAACTGTTGGGTGGTCTGTAATATAATCCCATGAACATGGTCATACCTTTCTCATTCCTTGGTTCTACCCATAGAGCCTCACTTGCCAAGCACTCCCGACTGTCCTGTCTGAGCACTGCTGTGACATTTTCCTTGACTATTATGCCGCCTCACCCTCTTTAATCTCTTCAGCTCCATCACATCTAAAACGTACAAAAATAGAAAATCTACAGAACAATGCAGGCCCTTCGGCCCAAAATGCTGTGCCGAACATGTGCTTATTTTAGAAATTATCTAGGGTTACCCATAGCCCTCTATTTTTCTAATCTCCATGTACCTATCTCGGACCCTCTTAAAAGACTGTATTGTAACTCTACCCCAGTTGCCGGCAGCCCATTCCATGCACTCACCATTCTCTGCGTATTAAAAACTTACCCCGATTCCCTCTGTACCTACTTCCAAGCACCTTAAAAATATGCCCTCTCGTGTTAGCCATTTCAGCTTTGGGGAAAAAGCCTCTGACTATCCACATGATCAATGCCACTCATCATCTTATACACCTCTATCAGGTCTCCTCTCATCCTCCATTGCTCCAAGGAGAAAAGGCCAAGTTCACTCAACCTATTCTTGTAAAGCAATCCCCAATCCTTGTAAATCTCCTTTGCACCCTTTCTATGGTTTCCACATCCTTCCTGCAGTGAGGCGACCAGAACTGAGCACAGTACTCCAAGTGGGGTTTGACTAGGGTTCTATACAGCTGTAACATTACCTCTCGGCTCTTGAACTCAATTCTACAGTTGATGAAGGCCAATGCACTGTATGCCTACTTAACCACAGTCAACCTGTGCAGCAGTTTTGAGTGTCCTATGAACTTGGACCCCAAGATCCCTCTGATCCTCCACACTGCCAAGAGTCTTACCATTAATACTATATTCTGCCATCATATTTGACATACCAAAATGAACCACATCACACTTAACACACACAAAATGCTGGTGGAACACAGCGGGCCAGACAACATCTATAGGAAGAAGTACAGTCGACGTTTCGGGCCGAGACCCTTCATCAGGACCTCCTTGCACTAGGGAGATACCAGTCAATATTGGGGAAATTAAAATCTCCCATCACGACAACCCGGTTATTACTGCACCATTCCAGAAACTGTCTCCCTATCTGCTCCTCGATGTCCCTGTTATATTGGGTGGTCTATAAAAAAACACCCAGTAGAGTTATTGACCCCTTCCTGTTCTTAACTTCCACCCACAGAGACTCAGTAGACAGTCCCTTCTTGACTTTCTCCTTTTCTGCAGCCGTGACACTATCTCTGATCAGCAGTGCCACACCTCCACCTCTTTTTTCTCCCTCCCTGTCCTTTCTGAAACATCTAAAGCCTGGCACTCTTAAGTAGCTATTCTTGCCCCTGAGCCATCCAAGTCTTTGTAATGGCCAAAACATCATAGCTCCAAGTACTGATTCACACTCTAAAGTTCATCCAATTTATTCATGATACACCTTGCTTTAAAATAGACACATCTGAAACCCTGAGTCTGAGTTTGAGCGTATCCCTTCTCTAACACTTGCCTATTCTCCCTCTCACACTGTCTACAAGCTTTTTTGATTTATGAGCCAACCACCCCTTCCTCCATCTCTTCAGTTTGGTTCCCACCTCCCAGTGATTCTAGTTTAAACTCTCCTCAATAGCCTTAGCAAACCTCCCTGCCAGGATATTGGTCCCCCTTGGATTGAAGTGCAACCCATCCTTTTTGTACAGGTCACTCCTGCCCCAAAAGAGGTCCAAATGATCCAGAAATGTGAATCTCTGCCCCCTGCTCCAATCCCTCAGCCATGCGTTTATCCTCCACCTCACTCTTTTCCTATACTCACTGTCACGTGGCACAGGCAATAATCCTGAGGTGACTACCTTTGAGGCCCTGCTTCTTAACTTTCCTAACTCCCTGTAGTCTGTTTTCAAGACCTCCTCTCTTTTCCTACCTATGTTTTTGCTACAAATATGTACCACAACCTCTGGCTGTTCTCCTTCTCACTTCAGGATATTCTGGACGCGATCAGAAACATCCCGGACCCTGGCACCTGGGAGGCAAGCTACCATCTGCGTTTCTTTCCTGCGTCCATAGAATCGCCTGTTTGTCCCCTTAATTATAGATCCCCTATCACTGCTGCCATCCTCTACCTTTCCCTAGTCTTCTGAGCCATAGGGCCAGACTCTGTTGCTTCCCCCAGGTAGGTCGTTCTCCCCCCCCCCCCCCCCACCACACCACAGTACTCAAACAGGAGTACTTACCGTTAAGGGGGAGAGCCACAGGGGTACTCTCTGGTATCTGACTCTTGCCCTTCCCTCTCCTGACTGTTATCCACTTATCTGTCTCCCAAGGCCCTGGTGTGACTACTTGCCTATATAGCTCCTCTCTATAACCTCCTTACTTTCCCTGACCATACGAAGGTCATTGAGCTGCATCTCCAGTTTCCTAACCCAGTCTCTAAGGAGCTGCAGCTCGACGCACTTAGTGCAGATGTGGCCATCAGTGAGGCTGGGAGATTCCCAGACATCCCACATCTGACATGCAATATAGAACACCGGCCTCACAGACATACTTCCTATTCTTAGTCTTCAGAAGTAACTTACCTCGCCTCGACCGAAGCCCTCCTATCTGTCTCCCTCTACTTTGTCGCCCGCTCTATAAAGCTGCCTTCTTTTTATACTCTTCCTGCTGATCTAACTGACTGATGTCCATGCACCTGTGCAGTGCTTCAACCAACGGAGCACTGAGTTGCTGTCCTGTCCCTGCTGCAACCAATCACCAACGGCTGCAGTGTCATAATTCCACATGTTGATCCATGTCCTAAGCTCACCTGCCCTTTTTAACAATACTGCTTACTTTGAAGTACCAACAACTCTGAACATTTGTATGTAGACTTAATAGCATCTTTTGCCACACCATTCCACATTCCATCATGTGGTCTGGTTCCCATAACCCTGCAACTCTAGTTTAAACCCCTTCCCTCCCATGTAAGTCTAGCAAATCTTCCCACAGAGATATTAGTCCCACTCTAGTTCTGGTGAAAACCATCTGGTTTGCACAGGTCGTTGAAGCCCTCCCTCAGTACCATTTCCTTAGATGTTAATCTTTCTGATCTTCCTATTTCTGGCCTCACCAGCATGTGGTACATGTACCAGTCCTGAGATTTCAACCCTGGAAATTCTGTCATTTAATTTATCACCTAACATCCTGAACTTGTGTTGCAAGGCATCATCAGTCTTCCCACCTCCATTGATGTAGACCGCAACATCATCCCACTTAAGAATGCTGTGGTCTCACCTTGGACTGACCTTGGCACCCAGGAGGCAACATACCATCTGAAAATCTTGTTTTTGTCCACCGAACTGCTGTCTGTTCCCTTAACCAATGAATTCCTTAGCATTCATTAGGTTAGGACTTTATTCCTTGGAGCATAGAAGAATGAGGGGGGGATTTGATAGGGGTTTACAAAATTATGAGGGGTATAGACAGAGTAAATGCGAGTAGGCTCTTTCCACTTAGATTAGGAGAGATAAATACCAGAGGACATGGCTTTAGGGTGAAAGGGGACAGGTACAAGGGGAACTTCTTCACTCAGAGAGTGGTGAGAGTGTAGAACGAGTTGCCATCTGATGTGGTAAATACGGGCTCACTCTTAAGTTTTAAGAATAAATTGGATAGATACATGGATTGGAGAGACCTGGAGGGTTATGGATTGGGTGCAGGTCAATGGGACTAGCGGAATAAAGTTTCCGCACATACTAGAAGGGACATTTGGCCTGTTTTCTGTGCTGTAGTGTTCTGTGGTTCTATTACAGCCTGCCTCTTCTCCCCTTCCCCTTCTGAGCCACAGAGTCTGGCTCCATGCCAGAGACCTGACTGCAGTGACATTTCTCTGCATGGTCATCACCCTCAACAATATCCAAAGTGATATGCCTGTTATTGAGAGGAATGGCCATAGGGGTACTCTGCACAGATTGCTATCTCCTTTCACTCTCCTGATGATCACCCAATTATTTGTGTCTTGCACCTTGCTACCTTCCTCTATTGCCTGTCAGTCGACCCCTCAGCATTCTGAATGATCCAGAGTTCATCCAGCTCCAGCTCCAATGCCTTAACATGATTGGAAAGAAGCTGTAGCTGGACAGGTGTAGTCATCAGGGATGCTGGAGATCTTCCTGCCTTCTTACATCCTGCAAGAGGAGCTTTCCACTATCCTGCACTTCCCCACTGCTCTAACTGTGAAATAACATAGAAAAATAATTAACCAGGGAAAACATATCTACCTGTCCTCTGACATTTGCCTCTCCTTGCCGAAGCCTCTGTGAGCCAAACACACTCTAACACTGATCCAATCACACAGTAGCCACTCTGCTTAAACCTAAATTCTCTTATTGGCCTTTGAAGAAGAGAAAAAGAAAGCCCTTAACTCCGAGTGTAGTCATTGGGATGCCGTCGTGACGGCATTTTTTTTTTAGCAGGCCTTCTTGTTTTTACAAGGCTGACACTCAACCCGGCACGGATGGAGAGCGTGCAAGGGAGCTGACTGGATTTGAACTCGGGAGCCTTCGCTCCGAAGTCCGGCGCTGATGCCTCTACGTCACCAGCCAGCTCACTTATTGGCCTTTGCCAAGTGCCTAATTATGCAAAATCCAACGTCTCCTCAAGAACTGCGGTGTGCAGAATGTCCCAACTGTCCCTGGTCTCTTCTGTTGAAATTTTGTTCTTTATAACTGAATCCTGACATGTGTTTTGATTGACTCATACAAAATGCTGGAGGAACTTAGCAGGCCAGGCAACATCTATGGAAAAAAAAGTACAGTCGAAGTTTTGTGCTAAAACTCTTCAGCAGGACGAGGTCGACTGTACTTTTTTCCATAGATGCTGCCTGGCCTGCTGAATTCCTCCAGCATTTTGTGTGTGTGTTGCTTGCATTTCCAGCATCTGCAGATTTTCTTTTGTGTGTTTTGATTGTATATTATTGTTGTATTTATGACAACTATTTGTTTTTAATATAGATATCCCGATGTCAGTTGGAATTATTGACCCCAGAACTAATCCAGCTCAATTGAATACTATTGAATTCTTATGGGACCCAGCTAAACGCACTTCTGCTTTTATTCAGGTTTGTGAAGTTGGCTTCCTGTTTTAAAAGTTGTAATTATTGGGTTTAAATAATGATGTTACAGCTTGTTGAGAGTGGCTGGAGATAAGTATCTACCAAAGGAGGCGTAAGGCATTCCTTCCCTCTGCTAGCCTGCAGTTCACCCTTGGGCAGGGTGTAGCACCTCCTTGGCCCTGCTGATCAGGGTCACATGAAACTGCGGGAGCAGGTGGTGGATGTTTTTATGAGCGGCTGGTGCACATTTCAAGTCCTGGTTATGCAACCACTGACGCCAGGCAAACACTCTCTGCGGAGTATTGAGAATGGCTGGGTTCACACGACTCGTAAATACACTGTCCAGAAGAAGGCAGTGACGAACCACTTCTGTAGAATTTGCCAAGAACAATCATGGTCAAGACCATGATTGCATAGGTCATATGAAATGGCACATAATGGTGATGAAGATATGAGAGTGGTGATCTGATGTTTGATGTCTGATTGTACCTTATTGTTTTGTGAATAATGTTTGAAATTACACAAAAACATCCGTGTGGTTAGACTAGTTTTACTGTTGCTAGCTGTAACTTATCAATAAATGTATAAAATACATAATCTTGTGGTGGTGTGGTTATTTTTACAGTATAGTTTTAAACCTAGAAATTCTGATTGTTCTTTCAGGTACATTGCATTAGCACAGAATTTACGCCCAGAAAGCACGGGGGTGAGAAGGGGGTTCCGTTCAGGATTCAGATAGACACATTCAAGCAAAATGAAACTGGAGAGTACACAGATCATCTTCATTCAGCCAGCTGCCAAATAAAAGTTTTTAAGGTATTGTCTATAGATTTATTTTACGTTTAAGGTGCCTCTTCTTTTGCTGCATCTTGAAGATGTTACAGCTGCTTTAGTTTTCTTGTACTTCAGGACACACAGTAAGTACGTTTGTCAAATGATAAGTTTGCGCAAACTTGTAAATCCAAAGTCCTGAGGGTTTAGAAGCCTTGCTGAAGCAATTTGAAACAGATTCTTATGTTGTGGTGTATATTTATTGGTCTGAATTTTGCAATTCAGAAAGGAGCCACCAAAGTCCTTGCTTGAATGAACTAAGTTCTGGGCTGAAAATGCAGAACTTGCAGACAGATTGAATTGGTGATGGGGGTTGGGAATAGAGGGTTGCTGAATCTTTGTCTGCGTTCCATAGTTAGATTTCACGTTGAAGACAGACGGGATCCATGTTTGGGTGGGGGGAGGTGTTGGGGGCTAATCTCTAGAATCAGACCTGACATGGGATATGAGATTCCATTGATTACAAAAGGAATTCCAAACCTGTAAGCTAAGAGGCAAGTGCAGAGGTGAGTTTTTCCCCATTATTCTGCTTTAAGTTAAATCATTCCCTAGCGTTTTAAGTTAACTTTATTTACATGACTTCAATTTTATTTGTTCCTGGGCAGATTTTACTATTTAAAGTCGGACAGATTTGGCAGCTCCACTCCCATCTTTGCTTTCTGTCAAAGATTGTCAGTACGGGACAGGAGAACCCCTGCTGTCTGACACCAAATCTTCATTCTTATGCCTCTGCCCAACTCGAAGGTGGGGATGGTCAGTGAAATTGGCCCTTTCTCTGGCCAAGGTAAATGTGGGTTCAGTCACAGCCCTTGTAGAATACCAGATGAAGAAATGTGTCTTTTAAAAGTTTTCAGTGCTGTAATCAAATGTTTGTGGTGATTGGCATTCTGTTTATTTCCAAGGTGAAATTTTTCAGTGAAGTGGAAAAGTAAGTAAGCTAAAATCCCCTATTGTATAACCCAAGATATTCTTTTGATCTTTATGTTGGTACATTAAAAGGTGATCATACAAGATAAAGATCCTATCTTCAATGGCCTGAAGCTCTGCGGCACATGTATTATGGAAACTTAGTCATTTAATATCGTGATAGCTTTATGTGGGGCTCCATTTGTTGATACTTGAATATTTTTTTCTTCTTCAGCATTTTGGCAATTTTCTACCTTCACTTGATTATTGTGGAATTTGTTACCACAGTCCACTGTGGAGGCCAAGTCATTGGGAATATTTAAAGCAGAAGGTGACTGGTTCTTGATTTGCAAGGGCATCAAAGGTTACAGGAGAAGGCAAAGGAATGGGTTTGAGAGGAATAATAAATCAGCCATTGTGGAATTGCAGAGCAGACTTGATGGGCGAAATGGCCTAATTCTGCTTCTGTGTCTTATGGTCTAAATGTGACTTCTAAGTGGGCACTTGCATTAGGCATTCCCTTAAAATACCTTTTACAGGCAAGGTTCAGAATAAATTTTGATAGTCTGCTTGACTCTGGGGAAGTGGCGCATCAGATTTGATTCCCCCGAAATAAGGATCTTTCTCTTTTATTAAAAAAAACTGGATTTTAATCTAAACTGATTTATTGATTTCCTAAGACTGAGATTTATAAACATCCCCTATCTGAAATGCTTGTGGCCAGAAGTGTCTTGGGTTTCAGATTTTAGAATATTTGCGTGTATATAATGAGATACCTTAGGGCTGGAACCCAAACACAAAATCCATTTACATTACATATACAGCTTACGTGCAACTGATGCGAAGCTCACAGAGTGAACAGTCCACAGTCGGGGCGCAGTCTGATGTGATGGAGTTGGATCCTCCATAGTCTGCCGGAGTTAAATCATCACTCCCAACAGTGATATCATTTGATGTCATGTCAGCACTGGAAAAAAGAATTTGGATTTTGTATAAGTGGTCCTCAACCTGTATTACATTCCTATTGCACCTGAATTTAGATTAGTTCATTTACTGTTCTGCTGGCACATATGATCCTGTAGCATCTGGGCCCATCAGTAACTGCCACTGCCTTGAGGCCTTAGGCAGCCATGTTCAATACTGTCTGTCAGGAGTTTACAAGTTTTCCTTGTGACTGCGTGGATTTCCTCAGGCTGCTCTGGTCTTCCCCTCACATCCTAAAGGCATGTGACAGATTAATTGGCTGCTGTTAGTTGTCCCTAGTGTGTAGATGAATACCAGAATCTGGGGCAAGTTAGGCCATAAAACATAGGAGCAAAATCAGGCCTTTCAGCCCAATGAATCTGCTCTGCTATTCGGTTGTGGCTGATTTATTATATAGCTCAACCCCATTCTCCTGCCCAGGTCCCTGTAACCTCTGTTGCCCTTCCAAATCAATCTGTTAACCTCCGCTTTAATTATGACTAGTGACTTGTCCTCCATGACTGTCAGTGACAATGAATTCTACGGATTTACTGCCCCCTCGCTAAAGAAATTCTTCCTTATCTCTGTTCTAAAGGGACACCCTGGTATTCTGAGGCTGTGCCTCAGATAGGGATGTTGGAAGAATTTTTAAAAATGGGATTAAAGCAGGGTAATTGGAAATGGGTGGTTGACAGATTTGGTAGACTGAAAGGCCTGTGGCTGCCTGAGTATAATTGGGGTAACTGGGACTTAAGCATCATTATTAACAGGTAGCAGTCTAAGTTCTCTACCTCACTTTTCAGTTACAGGAGTAAAGCTTTTCTATTTTTCCAGCCAAAAGGAGCAGACAGAAAACAGAAAACAGACAGAGAAAAAATGGAGAAACGCACTCCTCAAGAGAAAGAAAAGTATCAGCCTTCATATGAAACAACTATCTTGACTGAGGTAAAATACAGGAAAGTATAGGTTAAGGAGGAACAGTGAGAATGCAGGTAGTGCAAATGCATTTTCTCTTAAATTTGGAATAAACAATGCATTATAATTCTGACAATCTAAACTATTGTCTTCTGTGAAAGTGTTTCAAAAATGCATTGTTAGTGTTATCTTTTTGCTTTTTATTTTATTTCACCACCTCCATTTCATGCAATTTTGTGTTCCAATTGTTAAATTTATTTGATTTCGTTGCTCTGAAGAATGTAGCAAATCTTAACCAAGCATGCTTTCTGCGGACACTACAGGAAGTTCTGAAAAATTGAGCATATCTTACAAGGTTTTTAGACCCTAAAACCATAATGCATAGATGCCATTCAGCCCATCGAGTCCAATGCGCCATTTCATCAGAGCTGATTTATAATCCCCCTCGACCGCTGCCTTCTCACTGTAACCTTTGATGCCATTACTAACCACGAAACCTATCAACCTCTGGTTTAAGTATACCCAATGACTTGGCCTCCACATTCACCTGTGGTAATGAATTACTCAGATTCATCAAGCTCTGACTAAAGAAATTCCTCCCCATCTCTGTTATAAAGGGACGTCCTTGTATTCGCGGGCTTTGCACTCTAGTCCTAGACATTCCCACTAGAGGAAACATTCTCTTCATGTCCACTCTATCTAGGTCTTTCAATATTTCATAGATTTCAATGAGATCCCCTTCCCTTCATTTTTCTAAACTCCTGAGAGTATAGAGTAATAGAACATGACATTACAGAAACAGGAGCTTTAACCCAACTGTTCTGTGCTGATCTATTAATCTGCCTAGTCCCATCAACCTGCACACAGACCAGAGCCTTCTATACCCCTTCCATCCATGTACCTATCCAAATTTCTCTTAAATGTTGAAATCCACATCTACAACTTCCACTGGTAGCTTGTTCCATACCCTCACCCCTGAGTAGATAAGGAATACCCCTTTATGTTCCCCTTAAAGCATTTCACCGTTCATCCTTAGCACGTGACCTCTACTTCTAAATTCACCTAACTTTAGAGGAAAAAGTCTGTTTGCATTTACCCTATCTGTGCTCCTCATAATTTTGTATACCTCTATCAAATTTTCCCACATTCTTCTATGCCCTAGGAATTAAAGTCCTAACTTATTCAAACTTCCCGTATAACTCAGGTCCTCAGGTCCTGGCAACATCCTTGTAAATTTTCTCAGCATTCTTTCAATTGACATCTTTCCTGTAGGTAGGTGAACAAAACTGTACACAATACTCCAACTTAGGTCTCAGCAACGTCTTGTACAACTTCAACATAACATGCAAAATCTGGCACTTAATATTTTGATTTATGAAGGCCAATGTGCCAAATGTTTTCTTTATGCCCCTATCTAGTTGTGACATCACTCTTAAGGAATTGTGGATCTGTATTCCCAGATCCCTCTGTTCTACCACACTCCTCAGTGCCCTACTACTCACCGTGCAAGTCCTACCCTGGTTTTCTTCACCATCTCTGCTATAACAGCTTCATGCCTTCTTTTAGCCCTTCTGATTTCCTTCTTAAATGTTCTCTTGCATTTGTTATATTTCTCAAGTACTCATTTGCTCCTTCCTGCCTAAACATGCTACACACCTTTTTCTCGAATCAATACCTCTCGAAAACAAATATTCTCTAAAGCTGTTATCCTGCCTTTTATTCTGACAGGAACATGCAAACTCTTTATTCCCAAAATTTCACTTTTCACCATGTTTCACTAAAATTTCTCTTGGGCCTCCCATTTACCAATTGCACCTTTGCCAGAAAACAACCTGACCCAGTCCATACTTGCCAGATACTTTATGATACCATCAAAATTGGCCTGTCTCCATTTTAGAATTTCAGCCAAAGCACCAGACTTATCTTTTTCCGTAATTACCTTGAAACTAATGACATTATAACTAGTTGAAAAATGTTCTCCTACACAAACTTCTGTCACCTGCCCTGTCTTATTCCCTAATAGGAGATCTAGTATCACACTCCCACTAGATGGGATTTCAAAGCACTGATTAAAGAAGCTTTCCTGAGCACTTTTGATAACCTTACGTTCTTACAACAGTCTGCAATCTCTACAAATTTGCTCCTCTAAGTTTCATGGAGTGTTGGATGGACATTATCATGGTTATTACTTTCTGTTCCCCAGTTCTTTGTACAGCTTCAGTAGACAAGTTCTCCAGTTGTTGTGTCTGTGCACCACTGTGACATTTTTCCTGATTAGCAATGCCACCCCACCTCTGTAATCTCTTGTCACTTCTGAAGCAAGGGAACCCTGAACATTGAGCTGCCACTCATGCAGTCAAGCCTCACTAATGGCTACAATGTCAGAATTCCACAAGAGGATCCATATACTAAGTTCATCTGCTTTTCTTACAATACTTCTTGCATTGAAATATGCACAACTCTGAACATTAGTCCAACCATGCTGAAACTTTCGATCCCTGACTTTGTATGTAGGCTTAACAGCATCTTTCATCACACCACTGCACTAACTGCTCTGGCATTCTGGTTCCAATCTCTCTGGAACTCTAGTTTAAACCCCCAATGGAGGACAAAGAAATCTTCTCACAGGGATGTTAGTCCCCCTTCAGTTCAGATGCAAACCATCTTATCTGTACAGGTCCCACCTTTCCTCCAAGAGAGCCCAGTGATTCAAAAAATCTAAAGCCCTCCCTCCTGCATCATCTCCTTAGATGTTAATCTGTATGATCTTTCAAGTTCTGGCCTCATCTGCTCATGTAGCAATCCTGAGATCTCAACCTTGGTGGTCATGTCCTTTAATTTAACACCTAACTCCCTGAACTCACTTTACAGAACCTTGTCACCCATCCTACCCATTTCATTGGTACTGACGTGGACAATGGCCTCTAGCTGCCCTGCCTGACCAGCCTTATAATGTCTCAGCTTTTGCCTTCATTCACAATCTAATCCTTCAGTATAACATCTTGAATGGAGTTACATATCCTAGGTCTGTAAGAATCTGTGTTGTTTAGTTGTAGGTGATTTATTTTTCTCTGGAAGATATTCTATCCTAGACCTCTCAGAATCATTTATTTAGTCAACACTTTTATGCCGTGCTGAGCTTTTCCTCATGTCGGTAAAAGGTTTTATTGCACATGCTTTCTCTCATTCTTAGGCATAATTTCACGGTAATCTTTTCTGAGACTCCTTTATCAAGCTAACATTCCTCTTGTCTGCAGGTGCAGATTAATAATATCTTTAGTACTGCAAACCCGGGAGGCCTTGTACAATTAGCTGTTCAGTCATTATTGCCTCGGTTACTTACTGTGGAAGCCACTGCGGCTGATGCAGATAACTATAATGTGATGGAAAGTCTGGTTCAATTCTTCCCCTCCCAAAAACAAAACCAGCAAAGTAAACCTCGTGGCTAATTTCATAGTAAGTACAGCAGATTTTAGCACATTTCAAATTATTCAGGGCATGTTTTTCTTTAAAGTATGTACAGGTATGTGCATTCAACTTTCTGGACATGTTTAAACAAAAACCCTTGGGAAAATCATTAAAAATCAAATAGCCTTGCTGGGTTAGACCTTACGATGCAACATGACTGATCTTCTTTTATGCTTATGAATACCTGTGGTGTCTCCTCATAACTGGAAGTTTTAACTTCTTCAGCTGCCTTTTAGTTTATTGATCTTTGTTGGTCCACTAATTTGTTTTTACAAATGTTATGTTTCTTTCAGAAAGACAGTGTTTGTAGTGTATGATTAAAATAACTTACTTTGACTTGAAGCTAAGTGCCTTGACTTCAACCTTCAACATGGAAAAGTAACTTGGTGATCATAGCTTCACAATGCCAGTGTACTTCAGTGAGCAGTTAATATTCACACACCAATTGATCTCCTATCCTTTATTCATTGGACTTTGTTAGTTGTATATCTTTTATTTCCTGACCTTGCACCTATTACCAAACCCCTGAGTACACAGTAAAATCCTTTCTGCCTAGCATTATCCCATAAATGGACCAGAAGTTTCTTGTGTTCAACTCTTTATTCTGACCACGTGGCCACCTAGTTTTAATGTTAATTGTACATTTTTGCAAAGGTACTAAATTTTGCTATGCTGATGACTTTTTTTTGATGAAGACAGATTTTTGGGGTTTGGGAAAGAAAATCCAATTTGCACCATTTTTATTACGTAGTATTTCTGACTACAGTGAAACATACCTGACACAATTATGTTTTTGTTTTGTTTTCCTCATTTGTTCATCCCACATGTTTTCATTTGCCAAATTTCATTTCACTTCACTGATTGTATTTGGAATTTTATTTTCAGTCTAATTATACAGTTTTTTCCCCCTTAAATGTATGACAGTACAAATAACCTTCAGTGTTGTGTATTTCAGGATAGCAGTGCCTGATTTGTTCTAATTGAATTCTTATGCTGTCACTGGTGTCCGAGCTACACCCTACAAATATGTTCATCAATTTGACTGTACCTGAAATAAGTCGGTTTTGGCAGGGTGCACTCAACCATTTTTGAGCTATTGGCACTAATTGGCCTCTTTAGTTGTCAGAAATGTTCAGTCAATTGGACTGAAGGTTTGCACGCTTGATGTTACTGCAATACAGCGTAGTTTTCTTTCTCTTCAACATTTATTGACTTGGAGTTGGAGGGGTGACTAGATAATGTAAGCTTCTGGAATGGGTAAATGCATTTTCTCAGGTGATTAAAGGCCATATAAATGACTTTATTGCATGCTAAGTGATGTAAAGGTGCTGGAAATTTCCCAAAACTTGCATTTGTTAGGTTTCCACAGCTGCATGGACTGTGTTCCAGTTGTCAGTGTTGCGTGAAGTATGAGGAAATCCTTTTGAAATAATTCCAAATTTCTTACTAGTCAGGCTGATGTCTGTTCCATTTTGAAGGAAGAAGCTTTCAATGTTATGCTTTTGTGATTATTTCAAGGCTATTCAAATTGAAGTATCTAGTAAATGTGTAGCATTGAAATGAAAGGTTCTGAAATTGCGAGTTCATTTTGGCTTGCAAGAGTACTTTTGAATAGGTGAGCCAAAACATTTCCTGGTCTCCATCTCCAGTTATGTTTTAACCATTAATTAACATGCATAGGTGTGGCTTTGGTAGGTATTTAGTAGTTGTGTGCTTTGAATTGCTTTGAGAAAGCAAGTTTGCTTCATGAAAGATGAACTCCTAGGCTAAATTTGAATGCTTTAACCGGTACTGTTTTGTGTTGGCAGTACACACAGTACACTCTATCTACAGAACTCTCAGTCAACTGCAGGCCCCATTTTGAATTTTTACTGGCAAATATATCTCTATGCATCAAGGAACCCATCACTGATGGATGACCATGATCTGTTTTCCAGATCCCTTTTGTCAAGTGGCTCTGCTGTGCACTGTTCTAGTTGAGAGCACCTTGTTTTATTTTATATATATTTACTGAGCTACAGCATGGAATAGGCCCTTCTGGCCCTTTGAACTGCGGCACTCAGCATTCCCTGACATAATCCTAGCCTAATTACAGGACAATTTGCAACAGCCAATTAACCTACTAATCGTTATCTCTCTGGACTGTGGGAGGAAACTGGAGCATCTGGAGGAAACCCACACGGTCATGGGGACTACTTACTGGCAGTAGTGGGAATTGAACCTGGGTTACCTGTATTGTAAAACTTTCTGCTATCCACCGCCATGCCGCTCCAATGTGATGTCAAAGTTGTTATTGTGTCATTGGCAATAGTTGAATTCTGATAATCTAGCACACTATGGACTTGGCTGGATTGGCAGATTTTCTAACCTGTTGAATGTTATTTCATTCAATCCTTCAATACTCTTTTAATTCATTTTGTAGATATTATATAGTACAATAAATTTCCTGTGATCTCATTAAGTTCAAATGCTCTCTACTCCCTACTAAGTGGAAAGGGAATATTTTAAACATTATCCGATGAGCCAGATGTGGAACCATTGGACTTCCGGAATATTCAGATAATAGATTATTGGTGCTTGTTAGCTAATGCTTCCTTTTAATATTTAAGCATTTTACTGTAATATGTGTTTGTTTAGTGGCTGTGTTGGTTACAGAGTAGAGTACCCAATTTGTATTGGCAGTTATAGTTAGCAACTCCATGCCCACATCTCTCATGAATATTGAGGACTTGGTGTATCCCTTTTGGGATGATGGCCTATAGCCATACTAATTTCAGTGGAGTTTTATCTAGCTAAATAGAATAAAGTGTATCTTTATTAAGCCTTTATAAAAGAACTGCAGTCAGAATCATTATGAATTTTGAATCCTGGAGCTCTGAGTTAAGCCTTAATGTGTTGAATTGTACCAGTTTGGCTAGTAGGTGGAAGGGAAGTGCTTTCGGGGAGAGAAGAAGCTGATACTGTGTACTTCCAGCTGCATAGAGATATTAAGATTTGAACTCTTTATTACCCATCTAAGAGATGTGACCGATTGATAGGTAGAAAAACCATACAAAGATTACAAATGATTAAACCCAAGAATGGCTGGCTTTCTCATGTAACTGAAGTGCAAATTTCCTTTATGGGTGAGATTTTTTCCCCGCTATGCATTTACTCCAGCATTATATGTGGTAGAAAGTATTCATTTAATCACTGATCGTGAGGTTCCTTATTATTCCAAGGTTTTAATATTAACACAAAAGGTTGCAACTGTTGGAATAAATGTGCAATATAACTTGAATTTGGCCATTTCTGAAATGTTGTTAATGTCTTTAGAACTTTGACGTGAAATTTTTAAGTTAAGATCTATAAACTTAGTGTAAGTTTTTTTTTTGTATTTTAAGTGGATGTTCAGGATGTTTGGATTGTTTTACATTTAATTATGCCACTGTGAAGTCAGCTATTGGCAAAATAGTATTTCTTCCATTGAGACAGGAATTCCTTGACAGTTGTAGACGAGATATTGAGAGATTTGATTCATAGCATCAGAAGCATAAATAGAAGGTCTAGAAAGATTCTCTTTTCTATATGAAAATCGAATTTAAAACAATTGTTTGTGTTAAAGAAATGCTTACACTGCTAGGTGTTGTGCTCATGATGTACTGTATAAATTGATACTAGTCTTTGGTGTCTGTCCAGATGAGACTTGAGCCTATTATTGAAGATGCACTTGAACATGAGCAGAAAAAGTCCACCAAGCGGACTTTGCCAGCAGACTGCGGTGATTCTCTGGCAAAGCGAGGCAGTGTAAGGACTTCTGCTTACCTTTTTGTTGTACAAGATGGCTTGTGCAAGAATACAATCAAAGTGTTAGATATAGGATTATGTTTTATAGTCACGTAACATTTAACAGTGAAAGGACGTACTTTGGATGTTTTAATGTAAAATTTTCAATTTAACGTCCTTAACTCTCCTAAATCTAACACCTGATACAGAAGCTCTTAATTCCTCAAAGGCCACAAAAATGTCTGTTTAATATGAATTGTCTTAATTTTCATATTTTAAACTGCCTGCCAATTTGAGCACTTGCAACAATAGTTGAGATAAAAATATACAGGGGGAAATTACTATTTGAGGATTTATTGAAAATTTATACATTGTATTATTATCTCCCCTCCACATCCCCCAAAATATTTTGTATCAAGATTAATATATACTTTGGTTTTTGTGGCCTAAATTACTGAAACATTTTGCATAATTTAACAAGTGAATAGTAGATTAATTCAAACTTCTAATTTGTTACGAAGAATTTGTTCAACTTGGGGCTTTCCTTTGCTTTTTTTGCCTTTTGTCTTTCTTGCCTTTTTGAAATGCTGTTAGCTGTTTATGCTGTTAATACTTTTCTATCCCAGAGTAGCAGAAATGTCCTTTGCACAGATGCAAAGAGTATATAAATAATTTTTTGAGGGCTGTTTGTTAATTTGGGAAGTATATGTATAATTATTCCATATTCTCTTTTCATAGAGAATTTAAAACTTGCTTGACTGCATTCTCTAGGTTTCAAATCACTTTTAACACAAAGCATTATTTTAAGTGTCTGGAAATAACATTTTTTTGTCAGTTTGCGAAGTTCTTGAAAAGATCAAAGTTTGTAGGAGTGAGATATAGTAGCTTAATATTTATTTCACAAGTTACACCTATGGGCCATAAAATCCAATGCCAATGTAGAAAATTTAAATTTAATAATTTTTGTGCCAAAAGTTTACTATGATAGGAGTTAACATCAATAGTTCACGAAATTCCTATTCTGCATGTGATTCCAGTCACTCATTCGATGGCTGATTCCTTGGGGTAACAACTAATG
This sequence comes from Hemitrygon akajei, assembly GCF_048418815.1. NCBI lineage: Eukaryota > Metazoa > Chordata > Chondrichthyes > Myliobatiformes > Dasyatidae > Hemitrygon > Hemitrygon akajei. The sequence continues at coordinate 12,183,348 of NC_133124.1, read as the reverse complement.
GGTTATTGAAATATTGTCTTGCTCCAGGTCATTCTCTGGCCTGCTGTTATCACTTGAGAAGGGATTTTTTTTTCAAGTGGAAACTAATTACATACATGTTCCAGCCTTAAGATGTTTGGGAAGCTTAATGTTTGCATCAGGTTCTTCAAAGTCAAACATTTTGGCTGAGTTTTTAGAACTTGGAACAGAACTTCAAAATAACACAGCTAAAAGGGCAAAGGGTGTCTATGTATTTTAGGAATTAAGTTCACAGTCTGTTTGAATGCACTTGTGGTTTTCCTAGAATAATAAATGTCTACTTCAGAACACCTAGTCAGAGCATGTTGAAGTAGAACTCATTGGCAGAGCAGTCTGCCACAACGCTCGCACCTGTATCCTAAGCAGTTTTGCTCATATTTGTTAAAATGATCAGCTAAAATTATAGCAGACAACAAAGAAATGGAACGTAATTGGGAACTGAATGAGTAAGGCAACTTTGCAACCCAACAGGACAACAATGCAAACAGGGCACTTACCACCAATTTCTCAAGGGCAGTTAGGAATGGTCCTTGTTTGTGACTGAAAATTAGTATTTAAAGAAAAGCCCTGAGATGGAGAGTGCAGTAAAGGGGGTAAATTTAACCTTAGTTTGAGAAATAGAAAAACAGGCGTGAAGAAGGATAAGGAGGATAAGAGGTATAGATCGAGTAGACAGCCAGTCTTTTTTCTAGAGCAGAAATAACTAGTACAAGGGGCGAGTACAACCTTAAAGTGTTGGGAGGAACGTAGATGGGGACTACAAAGGAAGTCACAGAGGCTGGTAGGTGCATGAAATGCCCTGCAAAGTGTGGTGGTAGAGGAAGATACATTAGGAACATTTAAGAGGCTCTTAGATAGGCACATGGATGATAGACAAGTGAATGGCTATATGAGAGGTAAGTATTAGATTGACCTTAGATAGGTTAAAGAACTAGTATAATATCATGGGCTGAAGGATCTGTACTATTCTTTGTTCTAAAAGGGAAAGGAATCAATTTTCACCTTTCCTCCAGAACTTCACAGTTGAGGGAATGAGATTTCATATGTCGTTTTTGATGCAAAAGGGATCAATTGAAAGTCTTTAACACCTACTGTGTAAAGCTATGTATACTTGTGATGACATTGTATTTAAGTTTAATGATCAAGATCGCAAAAAAGATGAAAAGCAATCATTTTCATAAACTTACTGGGAAACCAATATAATTTAAATGAAAGTGGGTTTGCACTTAACTATGCAGCTGGTCCTTGGCCTTAAATGAAGAGTCATTAGTCTTCCTGTTATTTTGGCAGCATATTCTGGACCAATGGTTTAAGTCTGGCTGGTCCACGCCTTCAATGTGCAGTAAAATCAATTCTCTAGCACTCAGCAGCCTCAAGTTTTATCCTGAAAATGTGAAATGTGAGACTGGGCACTTGTCTACCTGAAATTTTAAGGACTAGAAAATAAATTGGTTTACTGTTTGGGGTGAATAATGCAGATTAGAAAGAAAAATGAGTGAAAACATCAGAAACAGAAACATGCAAGAAAAATATTTAAAAATCTCAAATATTACAATGAATAGATATGGTTCAAATCATCCTTCTTGTCATAATTGGCATTGCATTTAAAAGCAGGTCCTTAAAAAGCTACTTGCTCTTTTTCTTTAAAAATGCACTAATATTTTACTGTGGAGTTAATGTGAGAGAAAAAAAATGAAGTTGTTACTTGCAACTGAGAGTGAGGGAAGTGTTTGAGCAGAGAAATGTGATCAGACAGTGATGATTTGTGACTGGTGAATTTGAATTGCATGTTCAATCATGAACATGCTAGTTTGCTTCAGCATGATTTGGCACAATGTTTTGGGCTGGGTTATTAAACTGAACAACTTTGGCCTCATCTCAAGTCATTTTTAAATGGTTGTTGCAACTACAGTTTCTTTGGCATAATTCATTTTAATTGTACTTCTGGAGGCCTAATTGAGAGAATTCCAGACAAGTTAATATTGCTGTAGAAAAGCAATGTTGTGTTCCCATTGCTCTCCTTTTTAAGCTGCATTATCTTAGCTTTAACATGGAACCATAACTAATGACAATCTACACAAAGTAAAATGTATCATTATTAAAGAGACAATTCCTCATTTTGCCATTATCATAAGAAACACTGGTGTTCATTGGGCCCTGGTCCGACAATTCCATGCATGCTGATGTTTTTTTTGCCTATCTTCGCCATTGCCCTTTGCCAACATTAGTTCTGTGTTCTCTGTCTTACCCATTTAAGTGCCTGTCCTGATGTCAATTTTGATTGTATCTGACTCCTCCACCTCTCCTGGCAACAGGTTACAGACAGCAGAGTTTAGAATGGATGATGTTTATAGCTAACAATATCCTCAGCACACAGCAGGATAATCTTTATCTCAGGTATTGTGAATCTGACATTGTCTTGTTTTTCACTCAATGGGGAGGAGGAAAAGTCTGAAGGGACCACAGATGCTGGAATCTGGAGCATAAAGCAAACTGCCGGAGGAATTCAGATAAAGGGTCTTGGTCCACAAAGTCTGCTGTACTCTTTTCTGTAGATGCTGCCTGGCCTCCTGAGTTCTTCCAGCATTTTCTGTGCATTGCTTAAATTTCCAGCATCTACAGATTTCTCCATTTTGTGCTAGAGGAATTCAGCAGGTTGACTAGCATCTGTGAAGGCAAATGTGTAGTTGACTTTCAGGTTTAGACGCTCCCTCAGGACTGAGGGTGTGGGGGGAATACCAGTAAAAAGCAGGAGGTTTAAGGGAGGGGCTGGCAGGCGATAGGTGGAATCAGCTAAGGGGGAAGATGATAGACAGGTGGAGCCAGATGGGACGGGGAAGAGGTTGAGGTAGAGATAGCAACTGAATAGTCGTAAGTAGAGATATGAGGCCCTAGAAACTGGAATCTGTAAACGGAACCAAGATTCAAATTGCATTTATTATCAAGTAATGTATAAAGTATACAATCTGGAGATTTGTTTGCTGACAATAGCAAAGCAAGGAACCTAAAAGCACCCAATTAAAAAAAAGACCAGTGCTGCCCCCCCCCCCCAAGTGCTCACAGAGAAAGAGGGGAAAAAAATCCACAAAACAAATCATATAAACAATAGAAGCGAGCATTCCGAACCAGGTCCTTGGATCCGTATCCGTGGAGTGGCCTGGATTAGGCTCAAAGCCTTAGTATGCAGTTCATCATAGTAGATCATAAGATACAGGAGCAAAATGATGCCATTTGGCCCATTGAGTCTGCTCCGCCATTTCATCACCCCTCATTATTCTTAATTCCAGTGAATACAGCCCCAGAGCCATCAGATGCTCTTCATATGACAAGCCATTCAATCCTGGAATCATTTTCGTTAACCTTTGAACCCAGTCTCAGCACATCCTTTCTAAGATAAGGGGCCCAAACCTGCTCACACTACTTCAAGTGAGGCCTCACCAGTGCTTTATAAAGTCTCAACATTACATTCTTGCTTTTATATTCTAATCCTCTTGAAATGCATGCTAACATTGCTTTCACCTTCCTCACCACAGTCAAAACCTGCAAATTAACCTTTAGGGAATTGTGCATAAGGACGTCCACGTCCCTTTACACCTGAGTTTTTTTAATATTTTCTCTCAATTTAGAAAACAGTCAACCCTTTCTTTTCTTTTACCAAAATGCCTGACCATACACTTCCTAACACTGTATTCCATTTGCCATTTCTTTGCCTATTGTGCTAATGTATCTTGCATTTGTAGTCTGTCTACTTCCTCAAAACTATCTGCTGCTCCATCAATCTTTGTATTGTCTGAAAACTTTTCTACAAGGCCATCAATTCCATCATCCAAATCATTGACATATAATATAAAAAGAATCAGTCCCAATACAGACCCCTGTGGAACACCACCGGCAGCTAGCCAGAATAGGCTTCCTTCATTCCTACTCTTTGCCTCCTGCCAATCAGCCGCTGCTTTATCCATGCTAGAATCTTTCCAATAATACAATGGTCTTGTAGTTTGTTAAGCAACCTCGTGTGGCACCTTGTCAAAAGCCTTCTGAAAATCCGTACACAGCATCAACTGATTTTCCTTTGTCTATCCTGCTTGTTATTTCTTCAAAGAATTCCAACAGATTTGTCAGGTAAGCTTTTCAAACACAAGGAAGTTCAAAGTGCTTTACATAGAACAAGATATAAAAATTAAACATGAAATTTCAGATGCTGTATAAGAGAATAAGATCACACAAAAATAGATATATAGTAACTAAAAGCTGCTTCATCATGTTTAGTTTTGACCCTGGGGACAGTAAGCAGACCTGCCCCAGATGATCGGAGATCCAAGTACCCTGCACCCTCATCCTTTAATACTCGACTCCAACATCTTCCCAACAACTGAGGTCAGACTAACTCGCTTATAGTTTCCTTTCTTCTGCCTCTCTCCCTTCTTGAAGAGTGGAAGAACATTTGCCATTTTCCAGTCTCTGGAACTGCTCTAGAATCTAGTAATTCTTGAAAGATCATCACTAATGCCTCCATGATCTCTTCAGTCACCTCTTTCACAAGTGGTAACTTTGTGCCTTTCATTCCCCCTGACATCTGGAGCTTCCACAGTGAAAACTTATGCAAAATACTTAATCATTTTGTCCGCCATTTTGTTGTTCCTATTACTACCTTTCCAGCAGTGTGATATCCACTCTTACCTCTTTTTTATACTTTATCTGTCTGAAGAAACTTTTAAGTATCCTCTTTAACGTCATTGGCTAGCTTACTTTCATATTCCATCTTTCCCTTAATGACTTTTTTAGCTGCCTTTTAAAAGCTTCCCAATCCTCTAACTTCCCACTAATTTTTGCTCTATTATATGCCCTCACTTTGACTTTTATGTTGGCTTTGACTTCTCTTTTTAGCCATGGTTGAGTTATCTTTCCTTTAGAATACTTCTTCCTCTTTGGGATGTATATATTCTGTGCCTTCCGAATTGCTTCCAGAAATTCCAGCCATTGTTACTCTGTTGTCATCCCTGCCAATGTTCTTTTCCAATCAATTCTGGCCAACATCTCTCTCATTCCTCTGTAATTCCCTTTCCTCAACTGTAATACTAATAACCTGAGCAGGGCAAATTGGTGCAAAGTTAGCAGTGGGGATGGGTAGTGGACTGTAAGGAGAGAAAGGAACATGGCGAGTGTGGATTATCCAAAAGTAGAAGCTTCATTAATACCACCATTGGGTTGTGGGCTACACAGGCGGATTATGAACTGCTCTTAGGCAGGGGAGGGTAGGGAATCGGAAGTTGTCAAAATAATGCAGAGTATGAGAGATGCCATGGATGTAGCAGAGAGGGCAACTGGACAAGTAGTTTTGGAATAGAGTTGAGGTATAAGGAGAAAAATCCAGTTAGGATCTCCTGTGTCTGTAAAGATGTTTTCATTTGTTTTAGGGTTAGGAAATTGTGTTGAAGAGAAAATGGATCCAGGTGAGGGAAAAGGAAGAAAAATTTGCACTAGTCATTTGAAAACTGTTTTCTTAAGCTGAATTGGATTGGAGCCTATAGTGGACCATTGAAAATTTGCTTTATAGAAGGAAAATATTTGTTCTGGCCAGATAGAATGTGTTGCTGAGAAACCTCTTTGGAGAATATTGCAAAGTATGCAGTCTTTTATGTTTTCTAGAAGAGACGTTGCTCCTCTGTTCAACAGTGATCTTGGGTGGTAGTTTGTGGTAGTTAAGTGTTCAGGTCTCATTCCAGGACTTTGCATAATGTCATGCCTGCCACAGAATCAGTGAAGTGCTGTATTTTGAGTTGGTGGTTTAAAATCTCATTCATGTAGGTCAGTGCGAAAAGGTTCCATGGCACCGTCAGGGAGTTTTTCCTCATTCCTTGCCGATCATGTCATCTTTCAACCAGCATAAGCATAAAGAAATTAACTGACTGTTAAATCTTAATTGTTGTCTGCAGTTCCCATGTGCCTAAATAGACTCGTGCATATCTCTGTTCTATTGGCTGTAACTGAAAGTCATGTACTGATTTTTACAGTAGTTTGTTTTATTGGGAAACATTTGGAATGACCCCTCTCATTGATTTCTGCAAAACTTTTCTATTCACTAAGACAAAAATCTATGAATGCTGCAAAATACAAGAGATGGAGTTTAAGAGTCGCGATGTAATGATGCAGCTCTATAAAACTCCGGTTAGGCCACACTTGGAGTACTGTGTCCAGTTCTGCTCGCCTCACTATAGGAAGGGAGTGGAAGCATTGGAAATGGTACAGAGGAGATTTACCAGGATGCTGCCTGGTTTAGAGAGTATGGATTATGATCAGAGATTAAAGGAGCTAGGGCTTTACTCTTTGGAGAGAAGGAGGATGAGAGGAGACATGATAGAGGTGTACAAGATATTAAGAGGAATAGATAGCGTGGATAGCCAGCGCCTCTTCTGCAGGGCACCACTGCTCAGTACAGGAGGTCATGGCTTTAAGGTAAGGGGAGGGAAGTTCAAGGGGGATATTAGAGGAAGGTTTTTTACTCAGAGAGTGGTTGATGTGTGGAATGCACTGCCTGAATCAGTGGTGGAGGCAGATACACCAGTGAATTTTAAGAGACTACTAGACAGATAAATGGAGGAATTTAAGGTGGGGGGGGGTTATATGGGAGGCAGGGTTCGAGGGTCGGCACAACATTGTGGGCCGAAGGGCCTGAAATGTGCATTCTATGTTCTATGTAAAATTTTTGTTTGAATCCCCAAGTTAAATCCAGGGGATTGGAGCATTGGCTTTGTTCTAGCAATTTCCCTTAATCACAACATCAGAACATTCCCTGACTCTGGATGTGAGTATTTGCTTCTTGTGATAATGATGGGAATATCCAAATTCACTTCAGAAAGGAGTCATGAAAATGAAAGGCAGCATTCTATCCTTGGCGCATCTTCACTTTCTGTTTTGGCAAGCTGAAAGAACAGTTATGTATCTGAATAATAATTGCTTAGTTAGCTTATGGTACAGTTTAACTGATCTTGTAATATTCTCAATAGTTTGTAATATTGGCTGAAATCATCTTTCCCTTGAGCATTGATATTTTTGTTCACAGCTTCCGTCCTGCACTGTGCAGTATTTCAAGTTTAAGTTTATTGTCATCGACTGTACATATATACAATCAAACAAAACAATGTTCCTCTGGACCATGGTGCACCCACAAAATAAGTACCACATATCAGCACATAAAACAAAATATTACCACAAATAAGTTAATAAAATAGAAAAGATAATTCAGTGTATATAGTGCACAGCATAGGTAAAGAGTGAACAGTACTAGTACAGTAAACAGCTCACTGTCCTAGTGACGAGACCTTGGTGGTGGCAGGGTTGGGGTATTCATTAGTCTCACAGACTTGCCCATATTGGCAGTCCTAGTTCTAATGCTTCTGTACCACCTTCCTGACAGTAGTGGGTCAAAAAGATTGTGAGATGGGGTGGTAGGAATCCTCAGCAATGTTTCGGGTGTTGCTAAATAATGCAAAATCATGTTTGGAAAATAAATTGCAGTATTTTCATTTCCTCAGTTTGAATTTAAGATAATGCAGATAGACCATTGTGGCATTTTATAAATATGCACCTGGCTTGCAGCATTTTATTTGTGTTGTGCATGGATAGTTTGGAATCTGCCAAGTTCATTTTGTTTTTGTATGTCATGCAGTGGCAATTTTTCATGTTATCTGCTGAAATGGGTAGATTTGTTCGATCCATTTAGCTGTCCTCAGCAACTTATCATTTGGAAATGTGTTCAATTATCATTTCTTTCCTCCCCTTGCACAATGCGTCAACATTTGTCCACAGCTTTCTTTTAAAATTTCAAGTTCTAACCTCATTTTTTTCCCTTCTTGATGCTGTAGTGCTCCCCTTGGCCAGACAATGCATATGTGAACAGCAGTCCTTCTGCCACTCCAGCATTTGCACCAGGGCAAGTTGGTGTTTACAGTGTTCCTGACAGGTACGGCATTGCCAGAGTAGTTTAATACACTTAATCTACAGTGGTTATTAGCCCTTTTATGCTTAATATCTCAAAATACAGATAAGGTCTTTTTAAATAAAACGCCTGAAGTCAGAACTGCATCTCATAAATGCTGTTGTTTTGCAGTAATTCCTCTTCGCCAAATCATCAAGGAGAAGGAACGCCACAGCTTGTAGTGGAGGTATGTGACTGCACAGCAGTAAAGATTATTTCTGTGAGACAGTGGATTACCTTTATCAAAAAGAAAATATTTTTTGTTACAAAAGCTGTCTTCTCTGATTTTTGAAAACATTAACTTTGCAGCATGAAATAGATAAAGCATATGGTCTTTTAGGTTGAATTTGGAAAAGCTGCTTCCTTTACTGGCTTACCATTCTGCTATCCAGGATTGCTTTATTTGTGCAGCTGTCTACAAAGAAAAAAGATTGAGGGTGAATAACCGTTCAACTGGGAATATAACATTCTCCCAATGACTGGATTTCCTCCAGGTGCTCCACGTCCCAAAAATGTACAGTTAGGGTTTGGAAGTTGTGGGCATGCTATGTTGGTGCCAGAAATTTGGCAACACTTGTGGGCTACCCAGCACAATCCTCGCTGATTCAATTTGATGCAAATGAAGCATTTCACTATAAGATTCAATGTACATTGATAAATAAAGCTAATTTTCATGTTATCGAATAGTAACTATTGCACTTTTAAACATTTATTTGGTGCATGTATGAAAAATAATCTCAATTATAAATAAAATTTTGAGGATTTACTGTTCTCAATTTGATGTAGGATCTCTTTAAAGTGAAGATTTACAGTTGTTGGAATGCAGATTGCTTTTAATATCAGGCAAATGTCTATCTGTCAGGGCTCTAGCAGTGATGGTTATTTAAGTGAACAGGTGATGTGTTTCAGTTTCAAACTGTTGTGCAAAGTTTTGAATGATATCACAGAATAGCATTCCAGTAATGCCATAGAATAGTAAATCCATTTGCTAGGTATAGTTTTCTTTCTAAAAAATGAATCGGTTTTCTTGGATTAAACTGGCTTGATTCAGCTGCTAGTTTCCAGTTAATGTAGGGGTAGTGGAACTAAATGAGGTATTTTCAGAATAACACACAAAACGCTGGATGAATTCAAGTCATGCAGCATCTATGGAAAATAATAAATAGTATACGCAACAGGATCAAGAGAAAATCTGCAGAAGCTGGAAATCCAAGCTACACACACAAAATGCTGGAGGAACTCAGCAGGCCAGGCAGCATCAAAGGAAAAGAGTACAGTCAACGTTTCAGGCTGAAACCCTTCGGCAGGACTCAACAGCAACTTGTTTCAAAATAACTTTTTCAAAGGTTTAGGGAAAAAAATGTACCAAATCATGGTCCTTCTGTGAAAAGCTTTGTTGGTGGGAAATATAAAGATATGTGCATTATCCAATAATTTAACAATACAATGGATTCCAGTTAATTGACTACCGATTAATTGGAGCAGATGTTTATTTGGGACAAATCCTAAAAAACAAAAACTAATTGAGATGTTGCAATGTATTTTTTGTATGAACTGTATTGTTTGATGTTATCCCCAAATTTAAATAGCTGTTCTAAATCCTCTCCAAACAATGGGCCAGGATCAGAGCTGTTTCCTATGCTTTTATAGCCAAATACTGATGAAGGGTTTCAGCCTGAAATGCCAGTTGCTTCTTCCCCTCCATAGATCTGCTGAGTTCCTCTGGATTTCCAAGTTCTAAAGAATCTCTCATGTTTTGCTTTTATACATCTTGATTTAGCTTATTCTGTTGTCTGGATTCCAGCTTACTATTATTTTCTGTTATCCGTTCGGACTTCACATGAACAGGTCTTGGTTTTGAATCATACTCTATGAAAGGCATGTTGAAAATTAACCATCTTTTTCTCAATATATTTTTGAGATCTGGGCTTAATTACTAAGAGCAATTTTTGTTGTTCGTCTGTACCTGCTGTTGTATGTAGCAGTGAGCTGCTGCGTCGAACCATTGCAGACATTCGTGTTCATGGTGATGCTCATGGGGAACTGATTTTATCCTAGCAGTGATAGAGAGAATAGCAACATATTTCTAGGTCAAGATATTATATGATTTTAAGGAAATCCTTGAACAGATATTGTACCCACGATAAATGTCTGCAGGAGAGGGTGTACGTACAGGGGTGAGATATATCAGCTAGTTGAGTGGTGTTGCAGCAACAACCTTGCACTCAATGTCAGTAAGACCAAAGAACTGGTTGTGAACTCCAGAAAGGGTAAGTTGAAGGAACACACATCAGTCCTCATAGAGGGATCAGAAGTGGAGAGAGTGAGCAGTTTCAAGTTCCTGGTTGTCAGTATCTCAGAGGATCTATCCTGGGCCGGATATCTATCAATGCAGCTACGAAGAAGGCACAACAGTGGCTATATTTCATTAGGAGTTTGAGTTTTAGTATGTCACCAAAGAAATTTCTATAGATGTACCATGGAGAGCATTCTAACAGACTGCATCACCATCTGGTATGGGGGGAAGTGTTACTGTACAGAATAAGATGTAGAGAGTGCTAAACCTGATGAACTCCATCATGGGCACTGGCCTCCATTGTATCCAGGACATCTTCAAGGAGCAATGCCTCAAAAAAGCAGCATCCATATTAAGAACCCCATCACCCATGATAAGTATCCTCGGCAAATAACTGCAATGCATTTTGTAGATATTATACAATGCAGCCACTTTGTACGGGGAGTGAGTGAGTGTTTGGGCTACTTTATCATGAATTGTTTTGACTGACCTTGGGTTTTGGAAGATGGACCAATTGAGCAGGTCAGGAGTATTGCATCACACTTTTAATGGATGCCATATAAATGGTGCAATGGCTCTAGTGTGGCAGGAGGTGAGTCACTTTTGTAACTCTGTTCTTTATGTGGCTGGTACAGCTAAATTTCTGGTTGATGGTTGCAAACTGAATCTCAAAGTAGGTGGTTAAACTTTCTCATAGTAGATGGTTATTGCCAGCATTTTTGTAATGCAGCTGTAGCTTGAGTGTGGTCTAGGTTTTGCCTCATGCTGGGCAAAGACTGCTTCACTTGCTGAGGAGTTGAAAGTGGAATTAAGCATGAGTGACCATGCCTACTTGGAGGTTATTGTTGAAGCAGCTCAAGGCAATTGAACTCAGGTCAGTTCTCTGAGGAATGGCTGCAGTGATGAGCTGGGAGAACTGAGATGTAGCAATTACAAACTTACTTTTATGTGCCTCCAACACGCAAGAGAGTTTTTCACCTTGATGTTTATTGTATGAAGGGAGTCCATTATCTGCCGAGGTGTCTGCTGATTTTGTTCGGTTACGGTCAATCAAAAGAACATGGCAGTATACACTGGATGAGTTCCTCTGTCAATAACTACTAGGAATTAATACACAGCTTTTTAATACTGAAATAGTATTGTCAGTATTGTAAAATTTGTTCTGTTTTTCATTTAAATGCATTATTTGTTACTCAGTGAACTGTAGTTTTCTTTTACTATCCATTGTATTGCCTGCCAGCTTCTGCCTCACCCTTCTCCTTCACTGGGCATCACCCCTTTCCACTTTCAATCCCAGTGCGGATGTCAATACAAAACATCCCCTGTCCCTTTGCCTCCACTAATGTTTGGCAGGTGTGGGTGGCACAGTAGTATTGTGGTTAGTATGGTGCTTTAAAATCAATCAGAGAAATAGATCAATGTTCAGTTCCCGCTGATGTCTCTAAGGAGTTTGTATGCTCTTCCATGACTGTGTGGATTTCCTCTGGGTGCTCCAGTTTCCTCCCAATTTCCAATGACTTAAAATTTCAGGTTAGTAAGTTGTGGGCATGCTGTGTTAGGACTGGAAGCATGGCTGCCCTACACAATCCTCACTAATTTAAGTCTGCAGAAGAATTCTGGCAAGTTCTCCAAGATGATTGGATTCTCTAAGGTACATAGCAATATACCTTAGAGAATTGAGGCAGTTTTAAAGGCAAAAGGTGGTCACACCAAGTATTGATTTGACTTACTAGCAAAAGAAAATCTGCAGATGCTGGAAATCCAAGCAGCGCATACAAAATGCTGGAGGAGCTCTGCAGGCCAGGCAGCATCTATGAAAAAGAGTGTAGTCGATGTTTCGGGCTGAGACCCTTCATCAGGACTGGAGAGAAGAAGAATGAGGAGTCAGTTAGAAGGGGGGGAGGGGAGGAAGAAACACAAGGTGATTTGATTTAGATTTTTTTAACAGTTTACTGCTCTTTATAGTAATTCTTTTGATATTTAGAAGCTTTTCATTTATTTTGACAGCATCATCGCTTTACAGAATGATTTTTATATATGCTTAAGACTTTTGAACAATACTGTCCTTTGAACTTTGAGAGGGATAATAAATCAGCCATGATAGAGCAAACTCAATGGGTCGAATAGCATAATTCTGTTCCTTATATATAGCTCTTAGTTTTCTGGACTAAAACCTGAAATAGTTACAAGTGTCATGTACTGCCCTCAAAGGTTTCATTTACTTTTTGTTCTAAAATGTGCAACACATTCTAAACAAACAGTACCATATAATATATCTGTCAAAAAAATAGGAGAAATGCTTTTCAAAGATCAGTGCTTTAATACATTCTACATATTGGTTGGGTTAGCAGCAGGAAGGTTTAATGCTGCGTCAATATATTTTGAGACCTGATTGAAATTAATAAAATTTCCTTTTCCTTCACCTTCTGCAGCAACTCTGCCCGGCATCAACAATACAGGAGGCTCAGCAATGGTTGCACAAGAATCGATTCTCAACGTACGCAAGATTATTTTCAAACTTCTCAGGTACTGTTTGCTGGTGTTTGCATTGCAAAAAAACTGTCGTTAAGTCACTAAAGAGTGATGCTAACGATTATAAATGAGATGTGAAATGGGATTTTGTGGTCCTTCTGGAACCATGTAAGAATGCAGAATTGAGTTCCCATTCTCAACTTAATCTTAGGAAATGTTGAATGAATATCTGTTTCCCCCAATAGGAATAGGTAGGTCAGGAATGTAGGTAGAAGGGGAGTAATGTAAAAACAAGCAACCCTAGCTCTATTCTAAGATTGAATTGCCAAAGACCAATTTGTCTCTGCCGTTAGTACTTGGATCTGAGGAGAAGGATAGTAAAACAAATTGACACCAGGATTTCAATAGATGGCACAATTAATATCTCAGCTTTGAGAAGGAAGTGGAATTCTTTTTGCTTAACGCAATTACAAATAAATATCTGTAGTACCAGTGTAAGGAAACACAAAGTATATTGTTCACATCCAAGTCAAGAAATTAAAATTCTTAAACTGTGTTAAAGTCCCATAATTTGTGTGTCACTGAAGATTCTTTCCACAGGTTCTGATTTATTAAAGTTGACTCGAGATGATCTGGTCCAGATATGTGGCTCCGCTGATGGAATTAGATTGTACAATGCACTTAAAGCAAGGTAATGTTTCAAAAACCAAAAATCCTTTGCTTAAATAGAAGATGGCAAAATCTGTTTATCTCTTGGGTTTGATTTCAAAATATCAGTGTACATGGCAATATCCACATTGTTATATATGGTAAATGTAATTAAAATCAGTACATTCTCCCTGTAATTTTGGTATGAAGCTAACAGATTTTGTATCATTCCTTATGTGTAAAATCCTGCAGTTGTTATCTGGAGTTGAAATAATTGCAACCAGATTGCTTGAGATGATTGTGAGGATTAATCTGGGATTCACAACCCCTTTGGTTAATGGTAAGACTCCATGTTATAAAAAAGGTTGGGAATTCCTGATCTAGAATCAGTTATTTGTCTGGGATGAACACATCCCAGGCAGAAATTGACTTCATACATTTTTAAGCTGTTCCTTGAAATTATTTATGGATCTGTTGATATCAAAAGGTCCTACAGCTGTTCTGAAATATACTGAAATTGTAGCTAACTCTTTTAGCTATTTAATACACAGGTCCTTAAAGACTACTGAAAAATGGCTTGTTTTACAAATGTGTAGTATGTAGAGGAGGAAGATATGATCTCCAAATTCTGTAGTGTGGGCCCTGCCAAAATGCTGACTATGAGAAACACTTCAGAAGTATTTCATAGGGTTTAGAGTGATTAAAATCTCACATTCTCAAAATGGAGGTATAAACATGTCTTGGTGAATTGTGCTCATTCCAGAGAAAATTCAACTCTAGGTTAATCCCACTTTGGTTTTGAATTTAGTCAAGAAAAAAAAGGAAGCATATAAAGCCATAGTTAGACCATGCTTGTATTCTGTTGTGGTCACCTCATTGTAGGAAGGATGTGGAAGCTTTAGAGAGGGCACAGAGGAGATTTACCAGGATGCTGTCTTGATTAAAGATCTTATCTTAAGAGGATAGTTTGAATGAAGTAGGGCTTTTCTCTTTATAGAGAATGATGAGAGGTGACTTGATAGAAGTGTATAAGATAAGAGGCATAGAGTAGACAGCCAGATTCTTTTTATCAGGGCAGTAATAGCTAATATGAGGAAGTATAACTTTTAAGGTGTTTAGCAGAAAGAGGAGTGGAGAGGGGATGTCAGAGGTAGGATTTTTACAGAATAGTAGGTATGTGGAACACGCTTACAAGGATAGTGATAGGGGCATACATTAGGGACATTTAAAATACTTACAGATAGCACATGGCTGAAAGAAAAATGGAGAGCTATGTGAGGGGGAAGGGTTAAATTGATCTTGGAGTAGGTTAAAGGGTCAGCACAACATTGTGTGCTGAAGGTCCCGTACTATGCTGTAATGTTCTGTGTAAAGTTTAAATTCTCTTCTAGCTTTATAATCTTCAAGGACACTGCTTCCTAAACCTGATAAAGCGTCTAGGCCTGGAACATCAACTGTTTATTTTCTTCCATAGATGTTGCCTGACCTGCTGACTTCCTCCAACAGCTACAGAATCTCTTGTGTCTATTAATATGCTAGATGATCTCTTGCATTCTGAGCCTTCACGATTAAAAGCAAGGATCCCATTAACTGTCTTAACCACCTTCAGTATTCGAACTAATTTAATTTTGTGTCTCCAAGCTTTGATGGTTTTGAGTATTTGGTTTTTGTAATAAGCTTCCCTTTTTTTTTAAGCTTTATCCTAATTTGTATAATCTCTACAGATGTGTCCATTAAATTCTGTTCTTTCCATCCTGCCATTTGTCAGAGAGAAATTTCTTACAAATTGAGAATTTTCTCTTTCTCATTTAGTCTTCACCATTAAAAGTCCTGCCATAGTGTCTATCCATCAATTTTACTCCCACTTATTTTGATGTTCTTTTCATTGTATGCATTCCCTTTGTAATGGAAGATTGAAAAATCAAGAATGATGAAATTCTGAAATAAAAATAATGCTGGCACATTCAGTGGATCAGGCACCACTTGTGGAAAGAGGAATTACTGACATTTCAGGTTGATGATTCTTCATTGGGTCAAGTCATGATGGAGTCTTGCCCCGAAAGATCAATTTAATTTCCCTCCAACCTTCTAAGTTCTACCAACATTTTCTGTCTGTTGCTCTTCATCAGAATTGTTTTGATTAAGGATATTTGACCTGAAACAATAGTTCTATGCCTTTCCACAGA
This sequence comes from Hemitrygon akajei, assembly GCF_048418815.1. Lineage (NCBI taxonomy): Eukaryota > Metazoa > Chordata > Chondrichthyes > Myliobatiformes > Dasyatidae > Hemitrygon > Hemitrygon akajei. The sequence continues at coordinate 12,167,750 of NC_133124.1, read as the reverse complement.
TGCTGCCTGCCTGGCTGAGTATTTTCACCACTTTGTACTTATTACTGATAAACCACCCTTAACTTTACCCCTCTCTTATAAATTGGCCTTGTGCATAATTAATATTTGTGCTTTAAACAGATGTATTATAAAGGCTTAAAGATCATGAAATCTGCTGCAAAACTAATAAGATATAGGAACAGAATAAGGCTATTCAGCCCATTGTGTCTGCTCTGTGATAATAAACCTGATACTGATTTTGAAGATGTTGGAATATATTTTAGAGCAATTCTAGTTGCAGTATCACTCATATTTTTAGTTTTGAAGCAATCCATCGCCAAAAGCATTCTTCTTGTCAAATGATCACCAGAAACCATATAACCATATGACAAATACACCTTTTTTTTGCTTAATTCTCGAATGTTACTTTAAGAATGGAGTCTGTTCAGGGTGTAACCACCATCCTCATATCATCAGGAACTCTAATCTCCTGTTTGCACTGCAAGAATTTTATAAGCAGAGGGACTCATTTAATGGGTTGGGCTCGTGTTCTCTTGCACTTAATTCGATCAATGCAACACTATCATTGCTGTTTTGAATTTTCATTTGGCCCAGAATCACTCTACTGTTTTAAATTACTTTTCCTTCTGGGATTTAGAAATTATGGCTGTCTCCCTTCCTCCTAAGATCTTAAAGCTTTTAAATTTGTTTTATGTCTCCTAGTTGCAGCTTTATGATTTAGCTTTTCTATTTACGTACTTACCCCTTCATTTTTTTATTCTTTAAAAACAGCTGTGGCAAAGGAGTTGTGGTACAATGTTCCCACAATGTAATAAGAAATGCGAGTCCGATTTCCTTCATCACCTGAGGCCGATTAGAGTAATTTGCTGCCTGCCTTAACTTTGATTGCCAAGATTTTGAGTTCATATTTTATTTTTCATTGATTAAGTCAGTCAGTGGTCATTTTCAAGGGAATGGTTCACCAAATGTCCATCTTATAGTTTTGTATCCTTGGTGAAAGATTGTATTTTCTGATACAGATCTGTGAGACCGAGGTTAACCATCTATGTCTGCCAAGAATCACAGCGTGCACAAAATGTTTCACAGCTGGCTGGATCACATGATAGTGAAAATGGTGAGGGTGACAGTCGTGCAATATACGGTAAGTATTTTTATGTAACCTTGTTTGGAACGTACTGGGGAAAATAGATTAGATATTTTCTCATTTGACTTGAAATTTAGGTATTTTGTTGGTTGAACATTAATAGAAAATGGGAGACTGATTACTAGGAATCTGATTTTTGTATACACTGGATTCATTGTGCTTAATCCCTTTAAGGCATTGTTGAGGGACATTAGTAAAGATGGGATCCTGGGTTTATGATTTACAGTAGATTATAAATCTACAAAATAGAAGTGGTGGATATGGATTCAATTGCAACATTTAAGAGAAATTTGGATAAGTACATGGATGAGAGGAGGACTAGGTTGGTGGGAATAGGCTTAGAATAGCAGCTTGGCATGGACTGGATGGGCCAAAAGGCCTGCTTCTGTGCTATAGTGCTTTATGACCCCATGACGATTATAAGCAACATCCTTGTGGGCAGGTTTGGAGAGGGTCTAAACTAATTTGGCAGGAGGATGTGAACTGGAGTGATAGGGCTAAGGATGGGGCACGTAGTATACAAGTAGATGCAGTGTGTTAACTAGATTATGAGGAAGAATAGGCTGATGATAGGGCAAAATTGGAGTCAGTGGGATGAGTTGAAGTGTAACATGGTGGAGGCAGAATCACAATGAATGATGAATAGAGGACTGAAGATGTTATATTTGAATGCATACAGTATACGGAATAAGACAGATGATCTTGTAGCATAGTTAGAGATTGTCAGGTATGTTGTAGCATCACTGAGTCGTGCTGAAAGTAGATCATAGTTGTGGGCTTAACATCCAAAGATACACATAGTATTGAAAGGACAGGCAGGTAGGCAGGGGTGGCTCTGTTGGTTAAAAAAATGAAATCAAAATCTTAAAAAGAGGTGACATAGGATCGGAAGATATTTGTGGGTAGAGTTAAAGAAATGGCAAAGGTAAAAAGACCCTGATGGGAATTATATAAAGGTTTCTGAATAGTAGCCAGGATGTGGGGTACAAATTACAATGGGAGATAGGAAAGGGAAATTTTACGATATTGAATGGGAATTTCAATATGCAGGTAGATTGGAAAAATCAGGTTGGTGCTGGATCCCAAGAGGAAGAATTTCTAGAATGCCTACGAGATGTCTTTTCAGTTTGTAGTTGAGTCCACAAGGGGAAAATCAAGATTTATTGTTGTGTATTGAACCAGATTTGATTTGGGAGCTTTAAGGACCTTGCAGTTTGACAGGGAGAAGCTGAAGTTAGATGTATCCGTATTACAGTGGAGTAAAGGGAATTACAGAGGCATGAGAGAGAAGCTGGCCAAAGTTAATTGGAAGGGGACACTAGCGGGGATGATGGCAGAAAAGCAGTGGCTGCAGTTTCTGGAAGCAATTCAAAAGGCACAGGATAGATACAAACCAAAGAAAAATTATTCTAAGGCAAGGATGATGCATCCATGGCTGACAGGGATCAAAGACAGCATAAAAGCAAAAGCAGGGGTATATATCAAAAAATTAATGGGAAATTAAAGAGCTGGTAAGCTTTTAAAAACCTACAGAATGTAACTAAAAAGCCATAAGGAGAGAAAAGATTAAATATGAAAGTAAGCTTGCCAGTACTATAAAAGATTATATCAAGATCTTTCAAATATATAGAGTAAAAGATGGGCAAGAATGCTTAATCAGATTGCTGGAAAATAACGATGGAAGAGTAGTAACGGGACAAAGAAATGGCAGAGAACTTGGAAGTATTTTGCGCCAGTCTTCACTGTGGAAGGTACTAACAGTATTGCAGAACTTTGAAAGTATCGAGAGACAGAAGTGGGTGTAATTGCTATTACTAAGGAGATGGTGCTTGGAAACTGAAAGGTCTGAAGGTCTTCTGGACTACACCCCAAAGTTCTGAAAGAGGTAGTTGAAGAGATTCTGGGGGCATTGGTAATGATCCTTTAAGAATTACTGAATCCTGAAATTGTTCTGGAGTACTGGAAAATTGTAAATGTTACTCCACTCTTTAAGAAGGGAATGTGGCAGAAGAAAGGAAATTATCACCTAGTTAGCCTGACTTCAGTGGTTGGGAAGATGTTGGAGTCCATTATTGAGGATGAGGTTTCTGGCCAGTTGGAGGAAGATAATAAAATGGGTCAATGCTAACATTGTTTCCATAATGGGAAATCTTGCTTGACAAATCTGTTGGAGTTCTTTGAGGAAATAGCAAACAGAATAGACAAAGGAGAATCGATGGATGTTGCTAACTTGGAATTTCAGAAGGCCTTTGATAAGGTGCAGCACATGAGGTTGCTTAACAAGGAAAGAGCCCATGATATTACAGGAGAGATACTAGCATGGATAGAAGATTAGTTAACTGGCAGGAGGCAAAGAATTGGAAAAAGGGGGCCTTTTCTTTTTGTCTGTGGGTGACTAATGGTGCACTGCAGGGGGTGCTGTTGGTACCACTTTTTTTTCATGATAGATGTCAATGATTTGGATGACGGAATTGAAGGCTTTGTGGCCAGGTCTGCGCACGATATTAAGATATTGAGAGGGGAAGGTAGTGTTGAGGAAGCAGGGAAGCTACAGAGGACTTAGACAGATTAGGAGAATGGGCAACAAAGTGGCAGGTGTGTATCTGCCAGTGTTAGAAAGTGTATGGTCATGCACTTTAGTAGAACGAATAAAATGATAAGATTATTTTCTAAACGGGGAGCGGTGGGGGGGGGGGGGGGTGGTGATCAAAAATCCAAGGTGTAAATATCTTGGGAGTCCTTGTGCAGGTTTTCCTAAAGGTTAACTTGCAGGCTGAGTCGGTGGTGAGGAAGGCAAATCCAATGTTAGCATTCATTTCGAGAGAACTAAGATATAAGAGCAAGGCTGTAATGCTGAGGCTTTTGTTCTTATATCTGAGGCTTTATAAGACATTGGTCAGCCTGCACTTGGAGCATTGTGAGTAGTTTTGGACTCCTTATCTAGGCATTGGAGAGAGCCCAGAGGAGGTTCATGAGTCTCATTCAGGCAATGAAAGGGTTAACATGTGAGGAGTGATTGATGGCTCTGGGCCTTTACTTACTGGTGTTTAAAAGAATGAGGGGATATCTCATTGAAACGTATGAAATGTTGAAAGGCCTAGATGGGGTGCACATGGAGGGAATATTTCATATAGAGGGGGAGACAAGGACCAGCGGGCGCAGCCTCAGAATAAAGGGATGTCCATTTAAAACAGTGATAAGGAGGAATGTCTTTAGTCAGAGGATGGTGAATCTGTGGAATTCATTGCCCAAGACAGCTGTGGAGACCAAGTCATTGGGTATATTTAAAGTGGAGGTTGGTAGGTTGCTACATAGTCACTGCGTCAAAGGTTACGGGGAGAAAGCAGGAGAATGGAGTTGAGTTTGGTAATAAATCAACCATGATGGAATTGTAGAGCTGACTCAATGGACTGAATAGCCTAATTCTGCTCCTTTGTCTTATGGTCTAAGATGAGCAGGTCATTTTGTATTTGCTGTGTCCAATTCTGGTTGCCATATCTTAGGACTAATGTGAAGCTATTAGTGTCATAGAGCACTACACCACAGGAAAGGCCTTTCAGCCCATGCCGAGCAGTTGTTCTCAGTCCTATTGACCATCGCCCTCCACCCCTTTCATCCTTGTACTTATCCAAAGTGGGATCATACAGCATTGTAGTAGAGAAACAGGATTTACTAGAATGATCCTAGGAATAAAGGACCTCAACTGTAAGGTTTGGCTGGAGAATCTATAATTATTCAGCATAGATCAAAAAAGATTAAGAAAAGGTAGAAGCAGACGCACATAAAATGACTGCTGCAGTGACTTGGGTTAAGCAGCATCCATGGAGGCAAAATGATAGCGATTTGGGTCGAAACCCTGAATCATGTTGAGAGGAGGCTGGATTGAGGTGGACAAGTTTGATTTAAATGGCAGCTGTTCCTTTAAGTGAATATTTCAAAGATCAAAGGTCACATGCTCAAATCTGTGGGCAAATGTTACAAAGATGTGAAGAAGAATTTTACCAGAGTGCAAGTTAATTTCAGGAGTTTGCTGCTTCCAGAAGGGTCAAAGAAATTGGAGCCTTTATAAAGGGAATTGAGGCACATGGGAGCATAACTTACAAGATGAACTGTTGTGCTAGATGGCAGCAGAGCTTTGATAAGCCCATACATTGGTAATTGATTCAGCCACCAGCCCTCAAATGGTCTAGCAAACCATTCTTTTGTAGCAACCTGACAAAAACACAGCCAAATCTTAATTAAATGATTAAAAGGTTTGTATTTTGGAAGAGCAGTTTCTTGTTGAGCAATAACTTCATAGTCATGGCAACAAAATACAATTGGTTTTGTGGTGTAAGTTGCCAAGAGTTTTGATTTTTCCTAATACAATGTTTACACTCTTGATGACTCCCTAGTCGGCCCTTCAGTTCCTATATTCCAAAGCCTTCCTTTGCCTTTTTGCTACCTACCAATCAGGAACCCATGCAGCCTTTTGAGGTTAAACTGATTTATTTGGATTTCTTCCAATCTAATACGATGAACTTGGTGTTCAGAATGTGGTGGTCGCTACACTAGAGAAACAACATACATATTAGATAATTGTTCCTCTAGAACATCTGCTCTGGGTTTTCAGGATGACTTCTATTCCATGAATTGAATTGGTTTCACACCATCTGAAGTATTCTCGCTATTCCTTCTCCATTTCACTGTTGCTGACAGCTAACTTGGTTTTCCCTTTTCCAAGTTTTGATAAAGGGTCTTGAGCCCCAAGTTTTACCTGCTTCTCTTTCCACAGACCCACACTGACCTGCTGAGTTTTTCCAGAATTTTCTATTTTTCAGATTTCTAGCATCTCCAGTTTTTTTTAAAATCTCAAGATCAGCCATTATCTATACATCTGAATCTGATTGCAAGTTAGTTTCATTCATTGCATTTATGTTTCTCAGTATATTGATTCACTCAGATCATTACCGAGCTAAGGATTTCTTTCCTGTAGGATGTCAGTGGAAGTTTTCTTTCACAATTAAGTACTTCGTGGTCGCAGTTACTGTTGACACATTTATTTGGAGGTTTTCTTTGGCCTCATCAGCCTCCGGATTTCTCTGTATAGAAGTGAGAAAATTCAAATGGTTCAATTTACTATCAGAGAATGTATACAGTTTACAACCTGAAATTCTTACTCTTCACAGACATCCACGAAACAGAAAAAAAAAACCCAAAGAATGAATGACAAAAACATTAGAGTGCCAAGACCCCTTCCCCCCCTCCTCCCTCCCACACAAAAGCAGCAGTTGCTACTTTGCCCTTGAGTTTGTTGGTTTTTAACACGGTGCATTTCATTGTGTGTGATGTAATATGTGATAAATAATCTGACTCTGAATCCCATTGATTTGAATTGAAGGCAAAGGCTGTAAGGGATTGAAACAAACAACTTCAGCCATTATTCAGACTAATTTAACTTTTATTTAAATACTTTAGATTTTTTTGGTTTTAAAATGTTTATAAAATGTCAAAACTTAAAGTTTTGACAGTTCTGGCTAAGGCAGTATTTTGTTTAGCTGGTGGTTATTTTATCTCTCTTTTTGTACGATATCCAGAAAGCCATCTCACACACAAAGTGACAATTCTGAACCAAAGTTGAATCATTGAAGGATGCTTATTGAGGCAGGTCTTGAATGCTATTATCCTACAAAGTGACATAAGTGACAATAAGTCTTGGCTCCCAAATTAACTCAATGCCTTTTATGCTCACTTTGACCTCAACTTTGTGGAGGAACATTCATGAGCTCTGACAGCCCCCAATGACCTTGTGATTTCAGTCTCAGAGGCCAATATGAGGCCTTCAGGAAGGTAAACTCTCAGAAACATCCTGCCCAGATGGCCGAGTACTAAAGGCCTGTGCTGATCAACTGGCTAGAATATAGGGCAATGTCACAAAAGATCGGGCCAGCTTTCTCCCACAAGCTGGCACTGGAAGCATCAAAGACATGGAAATCCCAGGTTATTTTAGGTCAACTAGCTTATTGCAGACTGCAATTTCCACCTTTTTTGATTAAATTAATATTCTTCATCTAGCAGAGTGGTGTCTAAATTTACAATTCCAGGCTGTCAGATTGTGTTCTGGTCACATTCCCGTAGTACTCTGATACTGTACAACAGTTACAACTTTTTTTCATGAGGCAGGAATTTGTAGATCACATTTTAAAACGTTTTTATTGTGTTTTCTTTCCAGTGTATCATGCCATCTACCTGGAAGAGCTGACAACTGCAGAACTTTCCAAAAAGATTGCAACGGTCTTTAGCATATCCCAAAATCAGATAAATCAGGTTTATAGGCAAGGTCCTACAGGTATTCATGTTCTTGTCAGCGATCAGGTAAGTGACAAGTCTGAAGATCATTTATTAATGCTAACAACTGCTGCCACTGTTATGAGCTGGATTGAAGCCTGTCTGTAATTACATTGGTTCAGTAGATAACACATGTCTGAGTCAGTGGATCATGGATTTCAACCATAAACAAAATGTATGCATGTCCTGGATCAAGTCATTATAGGCAGATTTGAACTGCCTTTAAAGTGATACTATTGTAGATTCACTGGGTTGGTACCTGAGGTGAGGAGTTCGTTTTTAAATTGTTTTTTTTAGATTCGCAAGGATGGTTTTGGGAACAGAAAGGGATCAGATTAGTGTTTAGGGACTGTATTGTGGGGGAATTAGATGTCAAGCTGGAGTCTTAAGTCTCCACTCTGCGTTTGAGGGCTAGCGAGTCATCTGTGTTTGACATCCATGGTCAGTTGTTGTGCTAGCAGAAAGTAGATGAGGCCCTCCAACCCCAGGTCAGTAAGTTGTTGGCAGATTCCAGAGTCAGTTCTGTGCAGGCAGGCAGAACAGTACTGTTACCCACCCCCACCTTGAGTTTTCAAATCAGTGAAACAGGAGCTCACAAAGCCTAGTGTTCAGAGTGCCGTCATCGGTGAGTCCAGAGTTCAAGGCCTGGTATGTCGTGGGGTTACTGCTGAGGACTGAGGTCCAAGGGTTGAATCTGTTGTCCAGAGCTGAGTCTGCTGGGAATGTTGAGCGCCCAGTCTGTAGGCCTGAGGTCTGCTGGAAGCTAAAGAAAGTGTTCTGTCCTAGGATCAAAGGACTGTTTGTGTGCGTGTGTGTGTGTGTGGGGGGGGAGGGAAAGAAACCAGGCTTGTTTTGCTGCTGTTGTTTTGTTGCTTGTTTTCTGTGTTGTTCTGCTGAGCATTGTTGATACCAGAACGTGTAGAGACATTTGTGGGCTGCACCCAGCACATCCCCAGTCTGTTGATCAATGACATAGATGGCATATTATAGAACAGTAAAGACCCATGATGTTGTGTCAGCCTTTTAGATGGCTCTAGTCTGTTCCAGTGTGTTTAATTTAGATAACTGTATCCTTTTACCAGGATGCTGACCAGATTAGAGGGCATATGCTATAAGGAGAGGTTGGATAAACCAGGGTTATTTTTTCTGGAGCAGCTGAGTGGAGACCTAATTGAGGTTTATAAAATTAAGAGGCATAGGTCGACATCTTTCTTCCCAGGATTGAAATGTCTAATAGCAGAGGGCATGAATTTAAGGTGAGAGGGCATAAGTTCAAAGGAGGTGTGCAGGACAAGTGATTTTATAGTGTTGGGTGCTTGGAATATGCTGGCAGGGTGGTGACAAAGGCAAATTCTGTTCAAGAGGCTCATGAATGCAGAAAATGGAAGGATATGGACGTTTGATAGTCAGATAGGATTCATTTAGTTGGGCATTTGATTACTAATGTAACTAGTTCAGCACATTGTTATGGAGCAAGGGGATTGTTCCTCTGCTGTAGTGTTCTATGCAATGAGATAACTGCTTCTTACGCTGTAGGTATATGTTAACAGCGTTGCTTATCGTGTCTTATTTCTTGGACCATAAGACATAGAAAAATTAGTTCTTTCAGCACATCGAGTCTGACTTATGCTTCTCCCTCTCCAATTGCAGTATGAAGTGGCATGCAAAAGTTTGGGCACCCCAGTCAAAATTTCTGTTACTGTGAATAGTTACCGTAAATTCTAGTGTATAAGCCGAGATTTTGGTCCTAAAATTAGGGGGCCAACTTATATACAGGGTGCCAACTTTGGAAAAACGAATACACGGAAGACAGGTTGTATTTATTGGCTGTTTTTGAGTCAATTTTGTTCTACTGTTGTCGCATGAATTCTTTGAATGATTTGTTTAAAATCACATCTAGTGGCTGGAGCACGGAGATCAAACCACCAGGGATGACTGCAATGTCCATATTTTCAGCTTTCAATGCTGCTTTTGTCTCACCTGACAAGTGCGCTCTGAAGACGTCCCAGACAAGTAGTGACTTTTCTTTCCCGAAACCTTCTGGACGTCAACACCACACCTCTTTAACCCACTTCAAGCAACCGGCTTCGTCCATCTAGCAGCATTCTTGAACGTAAACAACAACCCGCGGGAATTTTCTGAGCAATCTTTGTTTTTTGTCTCAACACAAGATCACATCTATTCATAAATCGCTGCACCAACTTCGCGTAGCTTTGAAATTTTTGCTGACCTCACGGCCCATTTCAATGCTTGAACACGAATCATTTCTCTGATAACAATGTATCTGGACGATCGCTGGTGATTCACCCACTCTAAAACTTTTTCTTCCAGTTCTGGCCACTGGCATGTTTTTCCGCAGTTTGCACATTTTGTCTTTGGCATTTCCCTCAACGTGTTCTCTACCTTTCTCCACTCTCTCACTTGTTTCTCGTTTACACTAAACTTCTTAGCAGCTGCAGAATTATTCGTTCCTTTAGCAAAATCAACAACCTTCAGCTTGAAGCCACCATCATATCGCATTCATTTAAATCTTTTGTACACGGTGGTCGCAAACTCAATACTGAGTATACGTACTGATCCCGCCACCCCGTGTTATGTTTTTAACGAGATTACGATGGGCTCTAAATGGTTTCACAGGGGTTACAATTCTGAGGATTCTTTACCATTGGAGACCGAATCCAAAATTTCCCTCCCTGATTTATTTATTAGGAATTCGCTTATAACGCTGTACGATGTGTAGGCCTGTTTTTTTTTTAGCAGGTACTGGTTCACAAAATTTCCCGGTTCCGGATCTGGCAAAACTGAGTCCCGGCATGTGAGATCTTGTGATCTTTTCTGGTTAAATCAAAAACCTCTATAAAAGGGGTCTGCTTATACAAAGGTAACATGAAAATGGGGGGTGGGGGGGTCAGCTTATACTCCGGAATATACGGTAAGTGAGTAGAAGATGAACTGATCTCCAAAAATCATAAAGATGAAACTTTCTTTTCAACATTTTAAGCAAGATTAGTGTATTATTTTTGTTTTGTACAATTTTAGAGTGGGGGGGGGAAGGAAAGGAGCACCATGCAGAAGATTGGGCACCCCAAGAGATTTGAGCTCTCAGATAACTTTTACCAAGGTCTCAGACCTTAATTAGCTTGTTAGGGCTATGGCATCATTAGGAAAGGCCAGGTGATGCAAATCTCAAAGCTTTATGAATACCCTGACTCCTCAAACCTTGTCAATACCCAACAATCAGCAGCCATGGGCTCCTCTAAGCAGCTGTCTAGTACTCTGAAAATTAAAATAAATGATGCCCACAAAGCAGAAGAAGGCTATAAAAAGATAGCAAAGCATTTTCAGGTAGCTGTTTCCTCAGTTCCTAGTGTAATTAAGAAATGGCAGTTAACAGGAACGACGGAGGTCAAATTGAGATCTGGAAGACCAAGAAAGCTTTCCAAGAGAACTGCTCGTAGGATTGCTAGAAAGGCAAATCAAAACTCCCATTTGACTGCAAAAGACCTTCAGGAAGATTCAGCAGACTCTGGAGTGGTGGTGCACCGTTCTACTGCGCAGCAACACCTGCACAAATATGACCTTCATGGAAGAGTCATTAGAAGAAAACCTTTCCTGCATCCTCACCACAAAATTCAGTGTCAGAAGTTTACAAAGGAACATCTAAACAAGCCTGATGAATTTTGGAAACAAGTTCTGTGGACTGATGAAGTTAAAATAGAACTTTTTGGCCACAATGAGCAAAGGCATGTTTGGAGAAAAAAGGGTGGAGAATTTCATGAAAAGAACACCTCTCCAACTGTTAAGCACGGGGGTGAATCGATCATACTTTGGGTTTGTGTTGCAGCTAGTGGCACGGGGAGCATTTCACTGGTGGAGGGAAGAATGAATTCAATTAAAAACCAGCAAATTTTGGAAGTAAAAAAGCTGAAGATGAAAAGAGGATGGCTTCTACAACAGGATAATGATCCTAAACACGCCTCAAAATCCACAATGGACTACCTCAACAGGTGCAAGCTGAAGGTTTTGCCAGTCCTCTGACGTAAACATCATCAAAAATCTGTGGATAGACCTCAAAAGAGCAGTGCATGCAAGACAGCTCAAGAATCTCACAGAACTAGAAGCCTTTTGTAAGGAAGAATGGGTGAAAATCCCCCAAACAAGAATTGAAAGACTCTTAGCTGGCTACAGAAAGCGTTTACAAGCTGTGATACTTGCCCAATGGGGTGTTACTAAGTACTGACCATGCAGGGTGCCCAAACTTTTTGCTTCGGGCCCTTTTCCTTTTTTGTTATTTTGAAATTGTAAAAGATGGAAATAAAGTAATCTTGCTTAAAATATTAAACAATTGTGTCATCTTTAACTTTGTCTTTTGCAAATCAGGTCATCTTTTATTCGCTTAGCTATTCACAGTAACAGAAATTTTGACCATGGGTGCCCAAACTTTTGCATGCCGCTGTATTATGATCACTGACTCCTAAGGGTTCTTTTACATTAAGGTCCCTAATAAGATCTGAGTTATTACACAACACTCAATCTAAGATTGTGGGGGCTGCTGCAGAGGGTTGTAAATTTAGTCGGCTCTATCTTGGGTACTAGCCTACAAAGTAACCAGGATATCTTGAAGGAGCGGGGTCTCAGAAAAGCAGCGTCCATTATTAAGGACCTCCAGCACCCAGGGCATGTCCTTTTCTCACTGTTACCATCAGGTAGGAGATACAGAAGCCTGAAGGCACACACTCAGCAATTCAGGAACAGCTTCTTCCCCTCTGTTATCCAATTCCTAAATGGACATTGAACCCTTGGACACTAACTCACTTTTTTGATATATATTACTTCTGTTTTTTGCACAATTTTTAATCTATTCAATATACATATACTGTAATTGATTTACTTATTTATATAGTGCATTGAACTGCTGCTGCTAAGTTAACAAATTTTGCGACACATGCTGGTGATAATAAACCTGATTCTGAGATGGCCTTTCCCCAAGTAGTCTCAAGCGCAAGCTGCTCCAAAAAGCCATCTCGTAGGCATTCAACAAATTCCCTCTCTTGCAATCCAACACCATCCTGATTTTCCCAATCCCCTTGCATATTGAAGTCCCCCATTACAATTGTGTCACTGCCCTTACTACATGCCTTTTCCAGCTCCCTTTTCAATCTCAACCCCATATCTTGGCTACTGTTTGGAGGCCTATATATGATTCCCATAATGGTATTTTTTACCCTTGCAGTTTCTTAACTCCAACTACGAAGATTTGACATTCTCTGACCCTACGTCACCTCTTTCTAAAGATGTAATTCCATCTCTTACCAACAGAGCCACACCACCGCCTATGCCTTTCTGCTTGTCCTTTCAATATAAAGTATATCCTTTGCCATTAAGCTCCTGGCTATGGCCTTCTTTCAGCCACAATTCAGTGATGCCCACGTCATACCGACCAATCTGTAATTACGCCATGAGTTCATCCACCTTATTCTGAATACTACGCGCATTTAAATACAGCACTTCCAGTTGCATTCTTTGCCCCTTTTAATTTTGCCTCTGTGGTACAATTTAACTCTTTGTTCTGTCCGCAATTGTATCCAATCATCGTCCTTCCTTACATTCATGTTACATCCATCATCTACTTGTAAACCTGCTGGCTCATCCTCAGCTCTATCATACTGGTTCCCATTCCCTTGTCTTATTAGTTGAAACAACTACCAACAGCTCCAGTAAATCTTACCACAAAAATATTGATCCCATTTGGATTCAAGTGGAACCCTTCCCCTTTTTACAGGTCAGACCTGCCCCAGAAGAGGTCCCAATTATCCAGAAATCTGAAACCCTCCCCCTTGCTCCAATTCTTCTGCCAGGCATTCTTCCAGATGGACCATTCATTCTAATTATATTGTATCATCCATGAAGTAAATAGTCATGTTTTGTCCCTCTGCTACCATTCCTCTTCATACTGAGCCATGTGTTGTTTCACCACCTGTCTGAACAGCCATTTAACTTACAAGCTTTGGCTTAAGTACAGGGTAAAGGTAAAAGGACCCTAATGGCATTTGTGTACTGGCCTCCAAACAGCAGTCAGGATGTTGAATACAATTTACAGCAGGAGATAGAAAAGGCTTGTCAGAAAGGCAATGTCATGATAATCTTTGGGGATTTTAACATGAAAGTGGATTGGGAAAACCAGGTCAGTACTGGAGAGAGAATGTGTAGAATGTCTAAAGTGATGGCTTTTTAGAACAGCTTATTGTTAAGCCCATTTGGGGATCGGCTGTGCTGGGTTGGGTGTTCTGCAATGATCTGGAGGTGACAAGAGAGTTTAAGGTTAAGGAACCCTTAGGGAACAGTGATCACAATATGGTCGAGTTCACATTGAAATTTGAGAGGGAAATTATAAAATCCAATGTGTCAGTATTTCAGTGGAATAAAGGATTTTACAATGGCATGAGAGGGGAACTAGCCAAAGTTGACTGGAAGGGAATATTTGTAGGAAAGACAGCAGAGCAACAATGGCTGGAATTTCTGCAAAAAATGAAGAAACTGCAGGACATATATTCCAAATAATAAGAAATTTTCAAAGGGACAAAAGACACTACTGTGGCTGACATGTGAAGTCAGAGCCAAAGTAAAAGCAAAAGAGAGGGCATACAAGGAAGCCAGAGCTAGTGGGAAGATAGAGGATTGGGGAGCTTTTGAAAACTTGCAGAAGGAAACTAAGAAAGTTACTAGGAAGGAAAAGATGAATTATGAAAAGAAGCTGGCGACTAATATCAAAGAAGATACTAAAAGTTCTTTTAAGTATATAGAGGGTAAAAGAGAGTTGAGGGTAGATATAGGACCAATACAAAATGACGCATGAGATATTATAATGAGAGATGGCAGAGGAACCGAATGCGTATTTTGCATCAGTCTTCACAGTGGAAGACATCTGCAGTATACTGGACATTCAAGAGTGTCAGGGAAGTGAAGTTTGTGCAGTGAAAATTACGACTGAGAAGGTGCTCAGGATGCTGAATGGTCTGAGGGTGGATAAATCTCCTGGACCTGATGGAATGCACCTTTGGGTTCTGAAGGAAGTAGCTGGAGAGATTGCAGAGGCATCAACAATGATCTTTCAAGAATCGATAGATTCTGGCATTGTACTGGATGAGTGAAAAATAGCAAATGTTTCTCTGCTATTTAAAAAGGGTGGGAGGCAGCAGAAAGGAAACTATAGACCTGTTAGCCTGACATCAGTGGTTGGGAAGTTGTTGGAATCGATTGTTAGGGATGAGATTATGGAGTACCTGGAGGCACATGACAAGATGGACCAAAGCCAGCATAATTTCCTGAGAGGAAAATCCTGACAAACCTACTGCAATTCTTTGAGGAAATTCCTTTGTCTACCCTGCTTGTAGATGTAGTAGATGTGCTGTACTTGGATTTTCAGAAGGCCTTTGACAAGGTGCCGCACATGAGACTGCTTAGCAAGGTAAGAGCCCATGGAATTACAGGGAAGTTACTAGCATGGGTGGAGCATTGGCTGGTCGGCAGAAAACAGAGAGTGGGAATAAAGGGATCTTATTATGGCTGGCTGCTGGTTACCAGTGGAGTTCCACAGGGGTCAGTGTTGGGACCGCTGCTTTTTACGATGTATGTCAATGATTTGGACTATGGTATTAATGGATTTGTGGCTAAATTTACCAATGATACAAAGATAGGTGGAGGAGCGGGTAGTGTTGAGGAAACAGAGAGCCTGCAGAGAGACTTAGATAGTTTAGGGGAAGTGACAAATGAAATACAATGTTGGAAAGTGTTATGTTCATGCACTTTGGTGGAAGAAATAAATGGGCAGACTATCATTTAGATGGGGAGAGAATTCAAAATGCAGAGATGAAAAGGAACCTGGGAGTCCTTGTGCAAGATACCCTAAAGGTTAACTTCCAGGTTGAGTCAGTTGTGAAGAAGACGAATGCAATGTTGGCATTCATTTCTAGAGGTATAGAGTATAAGAGCAGGATTGTGATGTTGAGGCTCTATAAGGCACTTTTGAGACCACACTTAGATTATTGTGTGCAGTTTTGGGCTCCTTATTTTAGAAGGGATATACTGACATTGGAGAGGGTTCAGAGAAGATTCATAAGAATGATTACAGGAATGAAAGGGTTATCATATGAGGAACGTTTGGCAGCTCTTGGGCTGTATTCCCTGGAGTTCAGAATGAGGAGGGATCTCATTGAAACATTCTGAATGTTAAAAGGCCTGAACCAATTAGATATAGCAAAGTTATTTCCCATGGTAGAGGATTCTAGGACAAGAGGGCATGACTTCAGGATTGAAGGACGTCCTTTTTGAACAGAGATGTGGAGAAATTACTTTAATCAGAGGGTGGTAAGTCTGTGGAATTTGTTGCCACGAGCGGCTGTGGAGGCCGTGTCATTGGGTGTATTTAAGGCAGAGATAGATTCTTGATTAGCCAGGGCATCAGAGGATATGGGGAGAAGGCAGGGGAGTAGGTATGACTGGAAGAATTGGATCAGCCCATGATTGAATGGCAGAACAGGCTCGATGGACCAAATAGCCTGCTTCTGCTCCTATATCTTATGGTCTTAAGTGGGATCGAAGGGAATTGTACCAATTAGTCTTAATGTATTTATTGTTTAACAAAACAAAATCTTCGCCTTCAGTTGGGAAGGTGGTGTTGATTTGGAATCGGAGTTGGTTTATTTATATGAGATTACTTTTCTTTGCTGATTATATGGAATCCATTTAGACAGGATTGATTTGCTTGTTTATATTTGTAAGTTAAAATGAATTTAAATATCTAGAGTCAGAATAGTCATACGGCGCAGAAACAGGCCTTTCAGTCCATTGTATACATGGCAATGATCAGGAAGTCCTCCATGCTTAATACACTTACCAGCTCCTGGTCTGTAGCCTTATATTTCCCGGCAATTTAATTACTCAATCCAGATACTTATATGTCATGACTGCCTTTCTGCACCCTGTTCTTCAATATTCTCCAGGCTGACACCACACTTACAATGAAATAACTTCTTCCTTAGAATCCTCCTCATTATTCACTCACTGTAATCCTGTGCCTCTGTTGGGTCACCCTCCCCCATACCCCCCAACCTCCCCTCCTCTTCTCTGAGGCAAACAACCCAAACTTTACAATCTGTCATTATAGATGAAATGTTACATCCAGGTAACATCCTGGTAAATCTCCTCTACACCCTCTCCAGTGAAATAATGTCCATCCTATTGTGTGGCAACCAGAAATGCATGTGATAGTGTACAAAGATCTTTATGCTATCTTTGTACATCCACTGTAGGCTAATCAAAGGGTTTATAAATCTGTACCTTAATATTCAGGCTCTTGTACAATCAGCAATAACTGATGAAGGAAAACCTCCCATCTACTTCATTTGCCACTTGTGCTGCCATCTTTAGGGATGTGTGGGCTTCTGTGAGTCCTCTGAAAGTATCACCTCACACTTGGTGAAATTAAAATTCCATTTGCCCGTGCAAAATGGTCTGAACACAACAGCTGAACCTCTTGACCATGACTGCATGCTTTGAGTTGCGCCATTTGATTGGCTGATTAGATATTTGCATTAATTAAGAGAGCACTCAGTGTCTTAATAAGCTGGTAAGGAAAGCGGGCTCTGTCGTGGGCAAAGTACTGGAGAGTTTAACATCGGTAGCTGAGCGAAGGGCGCTGAGTAGGCTACGGTCAATTATGGAAAACTCTGAACATCCTCTACATAGCACCATCCAGAGACAGAGAAGCAGTTTCAGCGACAGGTTACTATCGATGCAATGCTCCTCAGACAGGATGAAGAGGTCAATACTCCCCAATGCCATTAGGCTTTACAATTCTACCGCCAGGACTTAGAACTTTTTAAAAGCTATTATTAATGCTTTTTGAGATAGTGATTTAGATGCATATCATATTTTCTTACTGAGTTAAGTATTGTATTGTATTGTATTGTAGTACAATTACATATTAATTGTATGTAATTAGTTTTGCTACAACAAGTGTATGGGACATTGGAAAAAAGTTGAATTTCCCCATGGGGATGAATAAAGTATCTATCTATAGTTCAGAGCTATGGTCAGCAGAGTCACCAATTGTGTGATCTTCAAACTTTCTAATTTAATCATTTCAACCAAGCAGTTAATGCCTATGAAAAACCTTAAGAGCCTGTTGTCAATCTCAGTGGTACACCACAGGTCATAAGCTTCCAATGACATAAACAACCGTTCACCGTCACCCTCTATTACCAACCTGACTTTTAGATCCTTTTTGCCACTTGCCATGGATCCCATGTTCTGTTAACAGTTTTGGACTTTGTCAAACACCTTTCTGAAGTCTGGATAGATTGTTCCTACCACTCTCTGTAAGGAGTTTGTACGTTCTCCTCATGACCACATAGGTTTCCTCTGGGTGCTCCGATTTCCTCCTACATTCCAAAGACATACCAGTTGGTAGATTAATTGGTCACTGTAAATTGTCCCGTGATTAGGCTAGGTTGCTGGGAGGCGTGATTCGAAGGGCTGGGAGGGCCTATTTCACACTGTATCTGAATAAATTTTTAAACATAAATAATATAGAACTATCAAATAAGGACAACTGATCGTGGGTTGGGGATGTGTACTGTAGCTCCTGTTGAGCGCACACCTATACCCGATGTATTTATAACTGAGATGGATATTCAAGATTTTTATTATTCAGTACACAAGTGTAAAGGAAAATGAAATGATTGTTACTCTGAACCAAATGCCTTATTAAAAAACACAATAACCATAAAGAACACAATACAAAACTGCAGTAAATATAAATATATAAGATTAGCTTAATAGATGGACATGTAAAAACTCCTGTCTGCTGCAGTGCAGTTTCTGTACTATGTGATGGTTGTGTTTAGGGTCTCATCTGCTGAAGGTCAAAGTTATCCCTGAGATTCATTTTCTTGTGGGCATTCCCAGTAAATGCAAAACACAATAGAATCAATGAAAAACAGATGGAGAAATGACAAATGTTGAAAAGACAAACTGCAAAAACCAAAAAAAAAAAACTAATAATAATAATAAATGATTAATAAGTAAGATTAGCATGGTTGTAGAGTCCTTGAAGGTGAATCTATAGATTGTGGAATCAGTTCAGTGTTGAAGTGAATGAAGTTATCCACACTGGTTCAAGAGCCCGATGGTTGAAGGGTAATTCCTGACCCTAGTGGTGTGGGACCTAAGTCTCCTGTGCCTCCTTTCCGAATGCTGCAACGAGAAGAGAGAATACCCTAGATGGTAGGGGTCCTTGATAATGGCTTCTGCTTTCCTGTGGCCGCGCTCCATGTAGGTGTGTTCAATGGTTGCAAGTATTTGAGTGCATAGACGAGCTCCCTTCTGCCTCCTCAGAAAGTAAATAACTTGGGGAGCTTTCTTGACTGTGGAGGATGTGTTCTGGGGCTGTGAGAGGTTTTGCAAAATATGCTTACCTTCTGAAAATTTGTTTTGCAGATGGTTCACAACCTCCAAGATGAAAGTTGCTTTATAATCAGCACAGTGAAAGGTAATTGTTTTAAGCAGCTTTAAATGTAGCCTAATGTTAAGCAGACTGATACTATTTTTTTTTTTTTATTTTACAGCTGAAAATATGGAAGGCTACCATGTGATTCTGAAGTAATTTGCCCCATTGAGCTGGACTACATTTTTGCATATAGAAGCTATCTTTATTATGACAAAGGACTTTGTGCAAATCCATGTAAATGTTAGAATCTGACTTCACTGTACAAAATGTTTCATATTGAAAACACAGCCTGACTGTTCAGTTACCTTACTGTGAGTTTGAAACTTCTGGAAGTATCACTGCCACCATCTGCACCCTCTCTACGTTTCAGAATGCAATGAGCTCGAGGGTGGGCCTGAAGTCCAGAAATTGTGGTTCAAAGTGGTCTTTATAAATAACGAAGAGGAAAATGGCCAGTAGATACAGTTTTGCACAATAATTGTCTCATTTGAAGCATTTATGCTTCCTCTTACCCGTCTGGTTTATCGATTATTGGTTTTGAAATTTATGTTGAAATATGCTGTTATTTTAAAATGTTTTGCCTTTCTTTGTGCTGTATGTATTATTGCCTTTGCTAGTTTGCCCAGCTGAAATTGTATTTGCAAGATCATATAGTTGAGGTGCTAATCTGCAGGAGAGACAGATATTCTGATTTCAATTCCGCGTGGCAGCTTGCACATCCCACCCCCCACTTCCCAGGCTTCCTTTAGCTCATGTGACCTTATTAACAACTGAGTCAGCAGCTTTTTTGTAAGCCTGACCTGGGTTCTGCATTTGAACATTTATTGTTTCAGTTCAACGTCAGATCTTTTACCTGTAGATAGGCAGCAGTTGTGAGGAAAACAACAGCTTCTTGTTTTGTTAATGGCCCACAACCGCTTGTAGATCCAAGAGGGCAGGCACTCCTGTATTTAAACATAATAAATTTTAAAAGTCCATAATCACATCCTATGCTTTTGAAAGCAGAAATTAATGTAATTGTCCTATAATTGATTTAAATCATAATTGTGCCTCTGTGACCAAATCTCACTGCACTGATATGTTAATAAAGTATTGTTTGCTTACTTTCAAAAATGTTGAGGGATTATAATTATCACTTGGCATTGGAGCGTTTTCAGGTCAAGCATTATGAATAGAAATCAAATTGACTCAGCATCTCTGCCCACTTCAACTTGGCAGTTAGAATTTTTTTTACAATAAAGCACTATAGTGTCTTTTAGGTGTGGAATTTCAAATTTCATTTTATTTATTGGTGTCCTGGTGCAAAAAGAACAGCCATAGGTATTGTTTCACTTAATTTATGATTACAATAAGCACCAGCAACTTTGTCTTTTTTTTTCTTGATTTAGAGATCTTATTCTGAGATATGCATAAATTCAACTTGCCTCTAATAAAGTTTAATTTTTTTGCAAATAACTCTGAGAAAGTGTTAAGTCTTGAAATATTTATGCATCTTGCACTCAATACAACGATCCTCTACCAGTCTGCTTCAGCTATACCCAGCCCTTAGGGGCCTCTTCAGCCAAAGGCTGACGTTAGTGGTATTAACACCATCGCCAGCAGTCTCTTGGTCATCTAGGAAAAGTGTCTGACGATTGAACTCATTTTCATGGTCTGCAGGGCAACGATGATCACTACCCTCTCTGAATGCTCCTGGATCATATCATCAGTTACTCGCAGCATGCATCTCAAAGCACTGACACGACCATCAACACTACCTCCATAAAATTCTCAAAATCTACATACACTAGCAGGACAAGTGAATCAGTGTTCACATCCTCTCCAAGGTCACTGCACCACTAATCGAGGCCCTAATTTATAGTCTGTTCAAAGTAAATTTATTATCACAGTACGTATATGCCAACAGCTACTATCTTGCAGGCATTTACAGGAAACTAAACAGTAAAATTTATGAAAAAAACTATGCATAAAGACTCACGAACAACCAATGTCCAAAAGAAAAAATTTACAAATATATTTTTATAAAACAATATTATGAGGTGAACAGAGAAATTAATTCAAGGATGTCAAAGTATCCTTTAACAAGTATAAAAGATCCTATTAAAACACACACACATCTGGATAACTTTTTTGGAATTGAGCAAATGTTTGAAAAGGGGTGCTGGCAGGCTTTATTGGATAGCTAATAGTTGGTTTGAGTGCCTTTATAGCTTCCATGTTGTTTGAGGTTGTGCTGAGGAAACAAAAAAATTATAGAATATTACATCCAAAATAAAAAGCAGTGGATGCAGTGGCTGACTGGCAAGGATCAGCTTAGTTGTACTTGAGTTTGATTTAGAGTAAAGGTGGGATGTACAAAGATCAGAGGGACAGCACAGTGATAGAGAAAAAGAGATTGCATGATAGATGGCGGCAGAAGAGACTGCGGGTACTGGAATCTGGCCCAACAAAAGAACAAACTTCTGGAGGAACTCGGTATGTCCAGCATAGTCTTTAGAGCAGAGGTTCCCAAACTGGGATCCAAGGACCCCTTGGATAATGGTAGTGGTCATAGCATAATCTGCTTTAGAGACAAGACCCAATCAATTAAGATTTCAATTATAGAGGGAATATCGACAATATGAAAAGGGGAGAAGGTGAGACAGGAGCTGGTGGAACTAGATGAGGGGTGAAGCTTCTGTGTTCAACTTCACTACCACACTCCTCCCAGAAGGCAAAGAATGACCAAAATCCTTTGCAGTTAAGACATGGAAAATGTCCTGAAGTCATAGATGCAATCACAAGGAAAGAACGCCAGCATCTAATTTCTAAGGAGATTAAGATGGTCTGATTTGTCAACAAACTTGTAACGATGTATAGTTGAAAGTATCCTGACTGGCTGCATAATGGTCTCGTATGGCAATTCAAATGTGCAGGAATGTGAAGGAAACCACGCACCTCTCACAGAAACTCTTCTCCCTCCTGCCATCTGGCAAAATGTATTGAAGTATTCGGGCTCTCACGATAAGACTGTGCAACAGTTTCTTCCCCCAAGCCATCAGACTCCTCAATACTCCTAGACTGACATCTACATATAACAATTACAGCACGGAAACAGGCCATCTCAGCCCTTCTAGTCCGTGCCGAACGCTTACTCTCACCTAGTCCCACTGATCTGCACTCAGCCCATAACCCTCCGTCATTTATTATTATATTGTAATTTGTCCTCTACTGTGCCTATTGTCTTGTTTATTAATTATTTTACTGCCCTGCACTGTTTTGTGCAGGTCTGTAGTCCAGTGCAGTTTTTATGTTTTATATAGTCTAGTGTAGCCTTGTGCTGTCTCACATAGTCTAGAGTAGTTTTGTATTGTTTCATGTAGCACCAGGGTCCTGGAGGAACATTGTTTCATTTTTACTGTGTACTGTACCCGCAGTTTATGGTAGAAATGACAATAAACTTGACGACTTGAGCTGCAGAGAAAAGTGGACTTGGCCAAAACAACATGGACACATCCCTCCCCACCATTGGTAGTTTCTACAAGAGGTGCTGCCTTAAGAAGGTAATATCCATCATCAAAGAACCCCACTACCTGGGCCACTGCTGCTCAACTGCTACTGTCAGGCAGGAGGTACAGAAGCCTGAAGTCTCACCACCAGGTTCGGGAACACATACTTTCATTCAACCAGACCTGGCAACATCCTTGTAAATTTTCCCTGTACTCTTTCAAACTTACTTACATCTTTCCTGTAGGTAGGTGACCAAAACTCTGCACAATACTCCAAATTAGGCCTTACCAATAGGTTAGCAAGCAAGCAGGATGCATAGGACTTGATGTGAATTGGACATGGGCACTAAGATTTTCAATGAGATTAGCATTCTGTAGCGAATGAATCTGCCACCACCTCTTAATAGAAGATAAAATTCACCATTGTCTCCAATGTATTTGAAAGGCGAGGTTTCAAACCTGTTCACAGATGAGAAAATCTGCAGAGGCCGGAAATCCGAGCAACACACACAAAATGCTGGAGGAACTCAGCAGGCCAGGCAGCATCTATGGAAAAAAGTACAGTCGACATTTCAGGCTGAAACCCTTCAGCAGGACTGGAGAAAAAAGCTGGAATTTCAAACCTGTTACAGAAATTGCCATCTCCAATGGTATGTCACCACCAAGCACATCTTTCCCTCCCCTTCACTTTCTGCTTTCCACAGGGATCACTCCCTATATGACTCCCTTGACATCCCTCCCAACTGATCTCCCTCCTGGCACTTACCCTTGCAAGCGGATCAAATGCTACACCTGCCCCTACACCTCCTCCCTCACTACCATTCAGGCCCCAAACAGTCTTCCCAAACTTCAGCTATGAATCTGTATCCAATGCTCCCAGTGTGGCCTCTTGAATATCAGAACCAATGTAGATTGGGAGACTGCTTCACCAAGCACCTAGGTGGCCACTGGGACATCCTGCTAGGAAAAGCGGGATCTCCTAGTGTCCACCCATTTTATTTCCACTTCCCGTTCCTATTCCGACATGTCAGTCCACGGCCTCCTCTACTGTTGTGATAAGGCCACACTCAAGTTGAAAGAGCTACACCTTATATTCTGTCTGGTCAGCCTCCAACCTGATGGCATGAAGATTGATTTCTCAAACTTGGGGTAATGCCCCTGCTCCCCCTTCTCCTTCACCATTTCCCATTCCCATTTCCCTCTCTTATCTGCTTACTTGGCCATCACCTCCCTCTGGTGCTCCACCCTCTTTTCTTTCTTCCATGGTCCTCTGGCCTCTCCTATCAGATTCCCCCTTCTTCAGTCCTGTATCTCTTTCACCAATCAACTTCCCAGCTCCTTATCTCACCCCCCTCCCTTAGTTTCACCTATCATCTTCTGTTTCTATCTCCCCTCCCCCCACCTTATTACTCTGACTCCCTCATCCTTTTTTCTCCTGTCCTGATAAAAGGTCTCAGCCTGAAAAGTCAACAGGACTCTTTTCCATAGATGCTACCTGGCTTGTTGAGTTCCTCCAGCCCTGTGTGTGTATTGCAGAACTCATGGTCTGCTAGGGAACTGTGTTCTAAACTGTTCTATATTTGGAAGTAATTCAGAAGATGTGCAGCTTGGGTAGTTGATGGTTGGGTTGAGTTGCTCCCCCATCTTGGCAATTTACTTGCAAACGTTTCATCACCATGCGAGGATACATCATCAGTGCACTGTTGATTGTGGCATGTCCTTCAAGTGCTTGGCCTTTAAATACTTCTCGATTGAACATCGTTTCACAAACTCAATTATGACGTGGGGAGGAAAACTCATTGCTGATTGGCTTTGTGGCAAACTTCATGAATTGTGGTCCAGAATTTTGCCCACATCGGCTCATAAATAAGAAGGTGTCTGTTTACAGAATTGCTTGTGGAAAACCACGCTTCTAGGAATTCTCTTGCATGCTGCATGCTTGCTTGCACCATGACTTTCATTGATGTCAATAGACAATACACAATAGGTGCAGAAGTAGACCATTCGGCCCTTTGAGCCTGCACCGCCATTTTGAGATCATGGCTGATCATCTACGATCAATACCCGGTTCCTGCCTTGTCCCCATATCCCTTGATTCCCCTATCCATAAGATACCTATCTAGCTCCTTCTTGAATCTGGTGCTGTGGGATCTAAGGCTCCTGTGCCACCTTCTCCTTAGTGAGCAGAGAGCATGGCCTAGATGGTGGAGTTTCTTGATGATGGATGCTGCTTTCTTGTAGCACCACTCTGTGTAGATGTGCTCAGTGATGGGGAGGGCTTTTCCTGTGATGGACTGGGCAGAACCCACCACTTTAGTAGGCTTTTAGAACATAGAAGAGTACAGCACAGAAACAGGCCACTTGACCCACAATGTTGTGCCAAACCACCGAAAAAGCAAATTAAAAATACCCAAACACTAATCCCTCCTACTTACACCATGTCCATATCACTCCATCCTCCTTACATCCACATGCCTATCCAAATGTTTCTTAAAGGCCTCTAATGTACTTGCCTCTACCACCATACCAGGCAGTGCATTCCAGGCATTCCATGACTCTCCGACTAAAAAACTTACCCTCACATCCCTCTTGAACCTATCCCCTCTCACCTTCAATGCATGCCCTCTGGTAATAGATTCTTCAAACTTGGGAAACAGATAACTCTTTATCCACTCTAACTGTGCCTTTCGGGTCTTTCAACATCAGATACTCCAGGGTTGATCAGGCCCAAGCTTATGTCACAGCAGCACTGGTCCACGGGACACACCACTTGATCCATAACCATCTGGAGGCTTGCTCACCAGCCTCTGTGATGGTCCTGATGGCTCTTTTCTTTGCAGGCCAATAGACAATAGGTGCAGAAGTAGACCATTCGGCCCTTCGAGCCTGCACCACCATTTTGAGATCATGGCTGATCATCTACTCTCAATACCCGGTTCCTGCCTTGACCCCATATCCCTTGATTCCCCTATCCATAAGATACCTATCTAGCTCCTTCTTGAAAGCATCCAGAGAATTGGCCTCCACTGCCTTCCGAGGCAGTGCATTCCAGACCCCCACAACTCTCTGGGAGTAGAATTTTTTCCTTAACTCTGTCCTAAATGACCTACCCCTTATTCTCAAACCATGCCCTCTGGTACTGGACTCTCCCAGCATCTGGAACATATTTCCTGTCTCTATCTTGTCCAATCCCTTAAAAATCTTATATATTGGAATCAGATCCCCTCTCAATCTCCTTATTCCAGCGTGTACAAGCCCAGTCTCTCTAACCTCTCTGCGTAAGACAGTCCTGACATCCCAGGAATTAACCTCGTGAATCTACGCTGCACTTCCTCTACAGCCAGGATGTCCTTCCTTAACCCTGGAGACCAAAACTGTACACAATACTCCAGGTGTGGTCTCACCAGGGCTCTGTACAAATGCAAGAGAATTTCCTTGCTCTTGTACTCAATTCCCTTTGTAATAAAGGCCAACATTCCATTAGCCTTCTTCACTGCCTGCTGCACTTGCTCATTCACCTTCAGTGACTGATGAACAAGGACTCCTAGATCTCTTTGTATTTCTCCCATTCAGATAATAATCTGCCTTCCTGTTCTTACTCCCAAAGTGGATAACCTCACACTTATGGATTTGATAAGCGATCTTGCAGTAAAGGAGCCATTAGGAGGTAGTGATCATAATATGATAAGTTTTTATCTGCAATTTGAGAAGGATAAGGGCAGCTCGGAGGTGTCAGTGTTGCAGTTGAACAGGGGAAACTATGGAGCCATGAGGGAGGAGCTGGCCAAAGTTGACTGGGCGGATATCCTAGCAGAAAATGCAGTGGAACAGCAATGGCAGGTATTCTTGGGAATAATGCACAAGGTGCAAAATCAGTTCATCCCCCGGAGAAGGAAGGATTCAAAGGGGGGGGGAAAGGGGCCACAGTGGTTGACAAAGGAAGTCAGAGATTGTCCAATCGAATTTGTGCCCCTCTCGATGGGTTAATGACTAGGGAGAGTTGGTCATGCCGCTTTACAGCTAGTCGATGCTCATGGATCCTTGTGGATAGTTTTCGAGTCAAAAGGGAACTCAATGCACTGGAAGGCTATCACAGGTTCTACCTCTGTAAAAATTCCAAATCTAATGGATGGATAAGCAAAGTTCAAAGTAAATTTATTATCAAAGTACATATATGTCATCACATACAATCCTGAGATTCATTTTCTTGCAGGCATTCCCAGTAGAACAAAGACATACAACAGAATCAATGAAAAACTACACACAAAGACTGACAACCAATGTACAAAAGAAGACAAAACTGTGCAAATACAAGAAACCCCAATAAATAAACCCTGGAGAGTTTAACATCGGTAGCTGAGCGAAGGGCGCTGAGTAGGCTACGGTCAATTATGGAAAACCCTGAACATCCTCTACATAGCACCATCCAGAGACAGAGAAGCAGTTTCAGCGACAGGTTACTATCGATGCAATGCTCCTCAGACAGGATGAAGAGGTCAATACTCCCCAATGCCATTAGGCTTTACAATTCAACTGCCAGGACTTAAGAACTTTTTTTTTTTAAAGCTATTATTAATGCTTTTTGAGTTAGTGATTTAGATGCATATCATATTATTACTGAGTTAAGTATTGTAGGTAATGAGTTTTTGCTACAACAAGTGTATGGGACATTGGAAAAAATGTTGAATTTCCCCATGGGGATGAATAAAGTATCTATCTATCTATCTATCTAAATAAACAAACAAACAAACAAACAAATAAATAATACTGAGATATGAGTTGTAGAATCCTTGAAACTTAGTCCATGGATTGTGGAATCAATTCAAAGTTGAGGTGAGCGAAGTTATCCACTCTGGTTCAGGAGCCTGATGGCTGAAGGGTAATAACTGTTCCTGAATCTGGTGCTGTGGGATCTAAGGCTCCTGTGCCACCTTCTCGATAGTGAGCAGAGAGCATGGCCTAGATGGTGGAGTTTCTTGATGATGGATGCTGCTTTCTTGTAGCACCACTCTGTGTAGATGTGCTCAGTGATGGGGAGGGCTTTTCCTGTGATGGACTGGGCAGAACCCACCACTTTAGTAGGCTTTTAGAACATAGAAGAGTACAGCACAGAAACAGGCCACTTGACCCACAATGTTGTGCCAAACCACCGATAAAGCAAATTAAAAATACCCAAACACTAATCCCTCCTACTTACACCATGTCCATATCACTCCATCCTCCTTACATCCACATGCCTATCCAAATGTTTCTTAAAGGCCTCTAATGTACTTGCCTCTACCACCATACCAGGCAGTGCATTCCAGGCATTCCATGACTCTCCGACTAAAAAACTTACCCTCACATCCCTCTTGAACCTATCCCCTCTCACCTTCAATGCATGCCCTCTGGTAATAGATTCTTCAAACTTGGGAAACAGATAACTCTTTATCCACTCTAACTGTGCCTTTCGGGTCTTTCAACATCAGATACTCCAGGGTTGATCAGGCCCAAGCTTATGTCACAGCAGCACTGGTCCACGGGACACACCACTTGATCCATAACCATCTGGAGGCTTGCTCACCAGCCTCTGTGATGGTCCTGATGGCTCTTTTCTTTGCAGGCCAATAGACAATAGGTGCAGAAGTAGACCATTCGGCCCTTCGAGCCTGCACCACCATTTTGAGATCATGGCTGATCATCTACTCTCAATACCCGGTTCCTGCCTTGACCCCATATCCCTTGATTCCCCTATCCATAAGATACCTATCTAGCTCCTTCTTGAAAGCATCCAGAGAATTGGCCTCCACTGCCTTCCGAGGCAGTGCATTCCAGACCCCCACAACTCTCTGGGAGTAGAATTTTTTCCTTAACTCTGTCCTAAATGACCTACCCCTTATTCTCAAACCATGCCCTCTGGTACTGGACTCTCCCAGCATCTGGAACATATTTCCTGCCTCTATCTTGTCCAATCCCTTAATAATCTTATATGTTGCAATCAGATCCCCTCTCAATCTCCTTAATTCCAGCATGTACAAGCCCAGTCTCTCTAACCTCTCTGCGTAAGACAGTCCAGACATCCCAGGAATTAACCTTATGAATCTTCGCTGCACTTCCTCTACAGCCAGGATGTCCTTCCTTAACCCTGGAGACCAAAACTGTACACAATACTCCAGGTGTGGTCTCACCAGGGCCCTGTACAAATGCAAGAGGATTTCCTTGCTCTTGTACTCAATTCCCTTTGTAATAAAGGCCAACATTCCATTAGCCTTCTTCACTGCCTGCTGCACTTGCTCATTCACCTTCAGTGACTGATGAACAAGGACTCCTAGATCTCTTTGTATTTCTCCCTTACCTAACTCTACACCATTCAGATAATAATCTGCCTTCCTGTTCTTACTCCCAAATTGGATAACCTCACACTTATTCACATTAAACATCATCTGCCAAGTATCTGCCCACTCACCCTGCCTATCCAAGTCACCCTGAATTCTCCTAACATCCTCATCACATGTCACACTGCCACCCAGCTTAGTATCATCAGCAAACTTGCTGATGTTATTCTCAATGCCTTCATCTAAATTGTTGACGTAAATCGTAAACAGCTGTGGTCCCAATACCGAGCCTGTGGCACCCCACTAGTCACCACCTGCCATTCCAAGAAACACCCATTCACCGCTACCCTGTGCTTTCTATCTGCCAACCAGTTTTCTATCCATGTCAATGTCTTCCCCCCAATGCCATGAGCTTTGATTTTACCCACCAATCTCCTATGTGGGACCTTATCAAATGCCTTCTGAAAATCGAGGTACACTACATCCACTGGATCTCCCTTATCTAACTTCCTGGTTACATCCTCGAAAAACTCCCAATAGATTAGTCAAGCATGATTTACCCTTGGTAAATCCATGCTGGCTTGGCCCAATCCTATCACTGCTATCTAGATATGCCACTATTTCATCTTTAATAATGGACTCTAGCATCTTCCCCACTACAGGTCAATAGTTCTCTGTTTTCTCCCTCCCTCCTTTCTTAAAAAGTGGGATAACATTAGCCATTCTCCAATCCTCAGGAACTGATCCTGAATCTAAGGAACATTGGAAAATGATTACCAATGCATCCGCAATTTCCAGGGCCACCTCCTTTAGTACCCTAGGACGCAGACCATCTGGACCTGGGGATTTGTCAGCCTTCAGTCCCATCAGTCTACTCATCACCGTTTCCTTCCTAATGTCAATCTGTTTCATTTCCTCTGTTACCCTATGTCCTTGGCCCATCCATACATCTGGGAGATTGCTTGTGTCTTCCCTAGAGAAGACAGATCTAAAGTACTTATTAAATTCTTCTGCCATTTCTCTGTTTCCCATAACAATTTCACCCAATTCATTCTTCAAGGGCCCAACATTGTTCTTAACTATCTTCTTTCCCTTCACATACCTAAAAAAGCTTTTGCTATCCTCCTTTATATTCCTGGCTAGCTTACATTCGTACCTCATTTTTTCTCCCCGTATTGCCTTTTTAGTTAAGTTCTGTTGTTCCTTAAAAATTTCCCAATCATCTGTCCTCCCACTCACCTTAGCTCTGTCATACTTCCTTTTTTTTAAATGCTATGCAATCTCTGACTTCCTTTGTCAACCACTGTGGCCTCTTTCCCCCCTTTGAATCCTTCCTTCTCCAGGGGATGAACTGATTTTGCACCTTGTGCATTATTCCCAAGAATACCTGCCATTGCTGTTCCACTGTCTTTTCTGCTAGGATATACGTCTAGTTAACTTTGGCCAGCTCCTCCCTCATGGCTCCATAGTCTCCTTTGTTCAATTGCAACACTGACACCTCCGAGCTGCCCTTATCCTTCTCAAATTGCAGATAAAAACATCATATTATGATCACTACCTCCTAATGGCTCCTTTACTTCAAGATCGCTTATCAAATCCTGTTCATTACATAACACCGTTACACCAGAATAGCCTTGTCCCTGGTCGGCTCTTGTACAAGATGTTCCAAGAATGCATCCCGTAGGCACTCTACAAACTCCCTATTCTGGGGTCCAGCACCAACCTGATTCTCCCAGTCCATCTGCATGTTGAAATCCCCCATAACTACTGCGACATTACCTTTGCCACATGCCAATGTTAACTCCCTATTCAACTTGCACCCAATATCCATGCTACTGTTTGGGGGCCTGTAGACAACACCCATTAGGGTCCTTTTGCCCTTACTGTTCCTCAGTTCTATCCACACAGACTCCACTTCTCCTGATCCTATGTCCCCCCTTGCAAAGGACTGAATCTCATTTCTCACCAACAGGGCCACCCCACCCCCTCTGCCCACATTTCTGTCCCTACGATAGCACGTATACCCTTGTACATTCATTTCCCAGGTCTGATCTCCCTGCAGCCATGTCTCTGTTATCTCAACAACATCATAGTTACCCATTCGCACCTGGGCTTCAAGCTCATCCGCCTTATTTCTGACACTTCGTGCATTCAGATATAGAATTTTTAGCCCATTTCTCCTCTCTCTGTTTGAATCGCTGCCTATTGTGCTTAACCCAGCTCCACGAACTCCCATCGGGCTATACGCCCCTAGAATTTTGTTGTCCTTCCTAAATTTACTTATTCTTTCTGCACATTTAACTCCATGTTCCGTCAGACCATCCCTCTGTACATGTGTCCTCCTTATCACTTGTTCCGCCTCTCCTTTCTCTACTACACACTTAATATTCCGGAACCGTGTAGTCCCCACCTGTCCTTTATTCTTCATCTCGCTATCCTCTCTCACATTCTGGATCCCTGCCCCCTGCAAATTTAGTTTAAACCCCCCCCCCCCCCCCAAGAAGCACTAGTAAACTTTCCTGCAAGAATGTTAGTACCGCTCCAGTTCAGGTGCAAACCGTCCCTTCGGAACAGATCCCACCTTCCCTGGAACAAAGCCCAATTATCTACAAACCTGAAGCCCTCCCTCCTGCACCATCCTCTCAGCCACGTATTAATCTGTAAGGCCCTGTAATGCCAAGGTGAATTACTTCTGCAGTGTGAGCAGAAAGCAAAACCTCTATAGGCTCACATCGTGTCCTCCGTCACTGTCTCTAATAAGTCCTGAAGAAGGGTCTTGGTTCAAAATGTCAGCTGTCCATTTCCTTCCACAGATGCTGTCTGACCTGCGGAGCTCTCCAGCATTTTGTGAATTGTGATGGAATCCTGCCGACTGGCACTTTCCGGGCTGCAGGAGTTCATGCCGAGGGCCACGCTGAAACTTAGTGCAGCCACCACAGGGGCTTGGTGGGAAGGATCACAATATGGGGTTCCTCTGCTTCTGGAGAGGTAGGGGCCGGGTTGGGTAACGAAGTTCCTCCTATTGGTTTTAAGAACTGGAAGTATTGACTATGAACGTAAGAATGAAAGAGATTGCATGGTTTATTCTTGTAAATATAACATAGAAAACCTGCAGCACAATACAGGCCCTTCAGCCCACAAAGTTGTGCTGAACATGTCCCTACCTTAGAAACATAGAAAATAGGTGTAGGAGTAGGCCATTTGGCCCTTCGAGCCTGCACCGCCATTCAGTATGTTCATGGCTGATCATCCAACTCAGAACCCTGTACCTGTTTTCTCTCCATACCCCCTGATCCCTTTAGCCACAAGGGCCATATCTAACTTCCTCTTAAATATAGCCAAAGAACCGGCCTCAACTGTTTCCTATGGCAGAGAATTCCACAGATTCACCACTCTCTGTGTGAAGAAGTTTTTCCTCATCTCGGTCCTAAAAGGCTTCCCCTTTATCCTTAAACTGTGACCCCTCGTTCTGGACTTCCCCAACATCGGAAACAATCTTCCTGCATCTAGCCTGTCAAATTTCTTTAGAATTTTTTCCTTTAGAAATTACTAGGCTAGCCCTCTATTTTTCTAAGCTCCATGTACCTATCCAAAAGTCTCTTAAAAGACCCTATCATATCCACCTCCACCACCGTTGCCAGCAGCCCATTCCACGCACTCACCACTCTCTGTGTAAAAAACATAATCCTGACATCTCCTCTGAACCTACTCCCCAGCACCTTAAACCTGTGTCCTCTTGTGGCAACCATTTCAGCCCTGGGAAAAAGCCTCCGACTATCCACACAATCAATGTCTCTCATCAATATTCATTATAAATAAAGTTTATTTCAAAGTTCGAATTAAATTTATTATCAAAGTCATATATGTCACCATACACAACCTTGAGATTCATTTCTTTATGGGCATACTCAATAAATCTACAGAATAATAACTATAAGAGAATCAATGAAAGACTAACATGAGAAAATCTGCAGGTGCTGGAAATTCAAACAACAACAACACACAAAATGCTGGTGGAACGCAGCAGGCCAGGCAGCATCTATAGTGAGAAGTGCTGTTGACATTTCGGGCCGAGACCCTTCGTCAGGACTCAATGAAAAGACTACCCAGCTAATATGTTCAACCAGAGTGCATAAGACAACAAACTGTGCAAATACAAAAAGAAAGGAATATTAATAATAAATAAGCAATAAATATTGAGAACATGAGATGAAGAGTCCTTGGAAGTGAGTCCATAGGTTATGGAAACATTTCAAAGATGGGGAAAGTGAAGTTGAGTGAAGTTATCCCCTTTGGCTAAAGAGTCTGATGGTTGAGGGGTAGCAACTGTTCCTGAACCTGGTGGTGTGAGTCCTGAGGCTCCCGTATCTTCGTTCTGATGGCGGCAGTGAGAAGAGAGCATGTCCTGGGAGGTGGGGTCGCTGATGGTGGATACTGCTTTCCTGTGATGTTTCATGTAGATGTGTTCAACGGTGAGGAGGGCTTTACCAGTGATGGACTGGGTCGTATCCACTACTTTCTGTAGGATTTTCCATTCAAGGGTATTGGTGTTTCTGTACCAGGCTGTGATGCAGCCAGTCAATATACTCTCCACCACTCATCGATAGAAGTAGAGGCATTGACATACTTTCTTTGTAATTGCTTTTACATGCTGGGCCTAAGATTGAGGAATTTAAAGTTGCTGACCCTCTCCACCTTTGCCCCTCCGATGAGGACTGGCTCATGGGCCTCTGGTTTCCTCCTGCTGAAGTCTATAATCAGCTCCTTGGTCTTGCTGACGTTGAGTGAGAGGTTGTTATGGCCACCACTCAGTCTCCCTCCTATTTGTTGATTCATCATCTCACCTTTGATTCAACCTACGACAGTGCTGTTGTCTGCAAACTTGAATATGCCATTAAAACTAGGCTTAGCCACACAATCATTAGTGTAAAGCGAGTAGAGCAAGCAGGGGGCTAAGCACACAGCCTTGTGATGCACCTGTGCTGATGGAGATCGTGGGGGAGATGTACTCACCCATCTGGGGTCTGCAAGTGAGGAAATCGAGGATCCAATTGCCCAAGAAGGTGTTGAGGCCAATGTTATGGAGCTTATTGATTAGTTTTGAGGGAATGATGGTATTGAATAATGAGCTGTAGTCGATAAAGAACATCTTTATGGACACACCTTTACTGTCCAGATATTCTAGGGTTCAGTGAAGACCCAATGAGATGGCATCTGCCATGGACCTGTTACTCTTACAGGCAAATACCTTATACAAAAACAATCAGTGTATTGCTCAAAGAAAAAGAAATGTTATGCAAAGATTCCCAGTCACGCCAATATTCCATACTGCCATCTTGTGGAATTCCTGAGTTTGATCCATGACTGGCTTTCCAGATGCAGTAAAAATATGCATTCATCTGTGGAGTGTTAAGACTTATTTGGATAAACATTAGTTGTTCCATTTGATAAAACATTTAATCAAAGAAAAGCATTTGTACAAATATGAACAGTAAAACACTGATCATAAGAACAAAACCATAAGACATAGGAGCAGAATTAGGCCATTCAGGCCATCTCTGCTATTCAATCACGTTTAATTTCTTATCCCTCTCAACCCCATCCACCTTCTCCCCATAAGCTGTCAAGCTCAACTTTAAATATACTCAATGACTTGTCCTCCACAGCCGTTTGTGGCAATGAATTCCACAGATTCACCACCATCTGGCTAAAGAAATTCCTCCTCATCTTTGTTCTAAAGGGACGTTCTTCTATTCTGAGATTGTGCCCTCTGATCCTAGACTCTCCCACTATAGGAAACATCCTCTCCACATCCACTCTATCTGTGCCCTCTGGCCCTAGACTCCCCCACTATAGGAAACATCCTCTCCACATCTACTCTATCTTGGCCTTTCAATATTTGATAGGTTTCATTGAGATCCCTGCTCATTCTTTTAAACTCCAATGAGTATAAGCCCAGAGCCATCAAACACTCCTGATGCATTAACCCTGTCATTCCCGGGATTATTCTTGTGAACCTCCTCTGAACCGTCTCCAACGTCAGCACACCCTTTCTTCGATAAAGGTCAGAAAACAGTACTCCATGTGCCCAATGCTCATTCCTGGAAAACAACTAAATCTAAGGTAAACCATTGGAAATTTGAAGGATAAAAATGAAAGGCTGTATAACTTTTATTCCCTCATTATTTAAATACAAATTTAAATTTATTTGGGCACATGCACTAGTGTCTCTAGTCTCGGACAATGAGAGGATAAATGAATCAATGTGCTGCCCATGATCTATGAGCAAACAGAATAGAATATATTTATCACGAGCATTTGTCATGGAATTTGTTGTTATGCAGCAGCAGTCCACTGCAAGACATAAGAATTACTATTAAGTTACAAAATAAATAAATAGTGCAAAAGGTAAATAACAAGGTTGTGGTCATGGACCATTCAGAACTCTGATGGTGGTGGGGAAAATTTGGTTAATAAAATGTTGAGGGTAGTTTTTCAGGCTCCTACACCTCCTCACTGATTGTGGTGATGAGAAGAGGACATGCAGCAGATGGCGGGGGTCTTTAACGATGGACGCTGCTTTCTTGAGGCTCTGCCTCTGGAAGATGACCTTGATGGCAGGGGAGATTGTGCCCATGATAGAACTGGCTGAGAAGCCACAATCCTTTGTAGCTTCCTGTGTTCCTGCCCATTGGAGGCTCCGTACCGGGTGGTGGTACAGCCAGTCCAAATGCTTTCCACTGTACAACTATCAAAATTTGCAAGAGTCTTTGGTGACAAAGCAAATCTCCTTAAACTAACGAAGTCCAGCCACTGGCATGACTTTTTCATGATTACGTCCACATGCATGGCCCAGGACAGATCCTTTGAGAGGTTGACGTCAAGAATCTTAAAGCTGCTCACCCTTTCCACTGCTGACCCCTCAATGAGGACTGGTGTGCGAAACCCCAACTTCGCCTTGCTGAAGTTCCTTGGTCTTGCTGATGTTGTGTGTGAGGTTGCTTGAAAACCACTCAACCAGCTGATCCATCTCACTCCCAAAGCTCCCCCTCCCCATCTAAGATTCCGCCAACGACAGTGGTGTTAATGGTAAATTGATCAATGGTGTTTGAGCTGTGCTTTGCAGTCAGGAGCGTAGTGAGAGTAGAGCAGTGAGCTAAACGTGCATCCCTGAGGCCCAGCTGTGTTGAGGGGATGTTATTCACAGTGGCTGTGGTCTCCTAATAAGGAAGCCAAGGGTCCAGTTGCGGAGGGGCATACAGAAGCCCATGTTTTGAAGCATGCTGGTTAGTAGTAATGAGTGTGTTACTGAAATCATTAGTTTGCTCTCAATCAACTTACAAATATAACAGTTTGGACCAGTCTGCCTAGAATCAGAAAACAATCAGGTTTATTAACACTGATGTAAGTCAAGATTGGCTGGCGAGTGGAGATATGTCTCTACCAAAGGAGGTGTAAGGTGCTCCTTCCCTCCTCTAGCCTGCAGGTCACCCTTGGGCAAGGTGTAGCACCTGCTTAGCCCCCCACCCCGATCAGGGTCACATGAAGCCACGGGAGCAGGTGGTGGATGGTCGTATGAGCAGCCGGTGCGTATCACAAGTCCTGGTTACGCGACCACTGACACCAGGCAAACAATCTCTGATAATGGCCAGGGACACCTGTCTTGTAAAGACACTGCCCAGAAGAAGGCAATGGCAAACCATTTTTGTAGAAAAATTTGAGGAGCAGGTTGTTTTCCAGCAGTACAGTACAATAAATTAGAAAAATCACTAAGGGCCTGTACATGTTGGAGTTTAGAAGAATGAGCAGGGATCTCATTGAAATCTATCAAATGTTGAAAGGCCTAGATCTTGTGGATGTGGAGAGGATGATTCTATTAGTGAGAGAGTCTAAGACCAGAGGGCACAGCTTCAGAATAGAGGGATGTCCATTTAGAACAGACATGAGGAGGAATTTCTTTAGCCAGAGAGTGGTGAATCTATGGAATTCATTGCCACAAACTGCTGTGGAGGCCAAGTAATTGGGTGTATTTAAGATGGAGGTTGATTGGTCATTGATTAATCAGGGTGTCAAAGGTTATGGTGAGAAGCAGGAGAATGAGTTTGAGAGGGAAAATAAATCAACCATGGTGGAATGGCAGAGCAGAATCAATCAGATGAATCAATTCTGTTCATATAGTCTTAAGGTCTTAAAATGCTATTAAAATACTGGTACTTGAAATCTCTCCCCTTCCATTGCCTGGTGAAGGGTCTCCGCCCGAAGTGTCAACTGTTTACTCTTTTCCATAGATGCCTCCTGACCTGCTGAGTTAGTTCCTCCATCATTCTGTGTGTGTTCACGTTTGCCTAGGCTGAAGGGATAATTTCACTGAGACTTTTGTCACAATCATTTGTTAACTTAGCTTAAAATTTAGTTTAGCTACACAGGCACAGCTCAAACACCATGCCAATGACACAGAATTTCAGATGGTGACAAGAAGGCATACATGAGTGAGATATATCAGCTGGTTGAGTGGTGTTACAACAACAACAGTGCACTCAACATCAGTAAGGCTAAGGAATTGATTGCGAATGTCAAAGAAACACATACCAGTCCTCATCAAGGGATCAGCAGTGGAAAGGGTGAACAGTTTCAAGTGCCGTGTGTCGAATCTCTGAGGATTTATCCTGGGCCCAACATATCGATAGAATGACAAAGAAGGCATGACATTGGATTTTTTTAAAGTTAGGAGTTTGAGGAGATTTGGTACGTCTCCAAATATTCCAGCAAAATTTTACAAATGTACTGTGGGGACTAGTCTAACTGGTTGCCTTATCGCCTGACACTGGATCAGAAAAAAATGGAGGAAGTTATAAACACAGTCAGCTCTATCATGAGCATTAGTCTCCCCACTATCGAGGACACCTTCAAAAGGCAATACGTGGCATCCATTATTAAGTACACCCATCATCCAGAACGTGCCCTCTTCTCATTGCTACCATCAGGCAGGAAAACACATTCAATGTTTTCTCCTCTGCCAGACTTCTGAACGGACAATGAGCCAACCAACACCACCTCATTATTTTTTCATCTCTTTTTGCACAACTTGCTTAATTTAATGCAATTTATTGTTATTTATTATGTATCGTAATGTACTGCTGCCGCAACACGTTTCACACCATATGCCAGTGATATTAAACCCCATTCTGATCGCGCTTTCTAGTTTACAAATTTCTGAATTAAAATTTTTTTTTAACTAAAAGCCTTTTCATTTGTCAACTGTCCTCAGACTCACATTTTATAGAGGGTGCGGGAATTCTGGAAATATATTCATTATAGTTGCTGAAGTCAAAAGTCAACATGATCTGCCCCATTGATTGCTCCTTGGTGAAACATAAATATTTGGGTACCGAACTCACTTACAAAAGTAAGAAAGCAATCACATCACAGCACCATGAACTTTCACTTTTATTAAATGAAGTGGAAAAGTTAGAAATACAATTGAATAACTCATTCTGAACACTTGGGATCTACATGCGCTCCAAATAGAATACTTCAGAACAAAGGGGATCACTTTACATGCACCTAAAAATGCACTACTGTACTACTGCGTTGCATTAAGAGACTGCATTTCCATTTGTTTAAGAACAGCAATGGCTGGACTTTCTGGAGGCAATTCAGAAGGTGCAGTCGTGCGCCTTTTCACTGGCCTCTGGCTAAAGAAATTCCTCCTCACCTCCATTCTAAATGGACATCCCTTTAGCCACCAGCAGCCAACGAGAAAAGGCTCCCTTTATTCCCACTCTTTGCCTCCTGCCAACCAGCCTATCCTCTATCCTCAGAATGGAGGGACATCTATTTAGAACAGAGATGAGGAGAAATTTCTTTAGCCAGAGGGTGCTGAATATGTGGAAGTCTTTGCCACAGATGGCTATGGAGGCCAAGTCACTGAGTTTATTTAAAGCAGAGGTCGAGAGGTAGAGCCAATTTCGCTTGCTCTCTGTGGCATTCTCTCCTCTCTCCAGGGCATCAGAGCCTTTCGCTGTTCTGTTGTTTGGTTAAGTTAAATGCCTGCCCAGATAGACTGAAAAGGCAGGATGTTGGTTGGGACGAAGGCCGATTTCATTTGTTCTCTGCAATGGTCATCTCTTTGGTGTTATGGCGATGAAAACTGCACCAGCTGCCGTGTTCCGTGCCTGCGAATGTGATGAACTGATAAGCGAGGCTTTGGGTCTACTCCGGGCCTGTCTGGGGTTTGGATCCAAGGTCTCAATTATGGGTCGGGGTGCCTTTGTTCATAAAGCCATCAATTCTGTCATCAAAATCATTGACATATAACAAAAAGAATTGGTCCCAACACAGACCCACGTAGAACAACACTAGTCACCAGCAGCCAACCAGAAAAGGCTCCCTTTATTCCCATTCTTTGTCTCCTGCCAATCAGCCTCTAGAATCTTACCTATAATACCATGGGTTCATGGCTTGTTAAGTAGCCTCATGTGTAGTACCTTGTCAAAGACCTTCTGAAAATCTAAGTGCATAACATCAA
The DNA here is from genome assembly GCF_048418815.1 of Hemitrygon akajei. Taxonomy (NCBI): domain Eukaryota; kingdom Metazoa; phylum Chordata; class Chondrichthyes; order Myliobatiformes; family Dasyatidae; genus Hemitrygon; species Hemitrygon akajei. The sequence continues at coordinate 12,128,440 of NC_133124.1, read as the reverse complement.
TCGATTGTTCTTTGTCTGTCCTGCTTGTCATTTCTTCAAAGCATTCCAACAGATTTGTCATGTAAGATTTTCCATTAAGGAAACCATGCTGACTATGGCCTATTTTATCATGTGTCTCCAAACACCCTGAGACGTCATCCTTAGTAATCAACTTCAACATCTTCCCAACCACTAAGTTCAGACTATTTAGCCTATAGTTTCCTTTCTTCTACCTCTCTCCCTTCTTGAAGAGTAGGTGACATTTGCAACATTCCAGAATCTAGTATTAGAACATAGAATAGTATAGCACATTACAGGCCCTTCGGCCCACAATGTTGTGCCGACCCTCAAACCCTGCCTCCCATATAACCCCCCACCTTAAATTCTTCCATATATCTGTCTAGTAGTCTCTTAAACTTCACTAGTGTATCTGCCTCCACCACTGACTCAGGCAGTGCATTCCACGCACCAACCCCTCTCTGAGTGAAAAACCTTCCTCTAATATCCCCCTTGAACTTCCCTCCCCTTACCTTAAAGCCATGTCCTCTTGTACTGAGCAGTGTTGCCCTGGGGGAGAGGCGCTGGCTGTCCACTCTATCTATTCCTCTTAATATCTTGTACACCTCTATCATGTCTCCTCTCATCCTCCTTCTCTCCAGAGAGTAAGGCCCTAGCTCCCTTAATCTCTGATCATAATCCATACTCTCTAAACCAGGCAGCATCCTGGTAAATCTCCTCTGTACCCTTTCCAATGCTTCCACACCTTTCCTATACTGAGGTGACCAGAACTGGACACAGTACTCCAAGTGTGGCCTAACTAGAGTTTTATAGAGCTGCATCATTACATCGCGTCTCTTAAACTCCATCCCTCGACTTATGAAAGCTAACACCCCATAAGCTTTCTTAACTACCCTATCTACCTGTGAGGCAACTTTCAGGGATCTGTGGACATGTACCCCCAGATCTCTCTGTTCCTCCACACTACCAAGTATCCTGTCATTTACTTTGTACTCTGCCTTGGAGTTTGTCCTTCCAAAGTGTACCACCTCACACTTCTCTGGGTTGAACTCCATCTGCCACTTCTCAGCCCACTTCTGCATCCTATCAATGTCTCTCTGTAATCTTCGACAATCCTCTACACTATCTACAACACCACCAACCTTTGTGTCATCTGCAAACTTGCCAACCCACACTTCTAACCCCACATCCAGGTCGTTAATAAAAATCACAAAAAGTAGAGGTCCCGGAACAGATCCTTGTGGGACACCACTAGTCACAACCCTCCAATCTGAATGTACTCCCTCCACCACAACCCTCTGCCTTCTGCAGGCAAGCCAATTTTAAATCCACCTGGCCAAACTTCCCTGGATCCCATGCCTTCTGACTTTCTGAATAAGCCTAACGTGTGGAACCTTGTCAAATGCCTTACTAAAATCCATGTAGATCACATCCACTGCACTACCCTCATCTATATGCCTGGTCACCTCCTCAAAGAACTCTTTCAGGCTTGTTAGGCACGATCTGCCTTTCACAAAGCCATGCTGACTGTCCCTGATCAGACCATGATTCTCTAAATGCCCATAGATCCTATCTCTAAGAATCTTTTCCAACAGCTTTCCCACCACAGACGTGAGGCTCACTGGTCTATAATTACCTGAACTATCCCTACTACCTTTTTTGAACAAGGGACAACATTCGCCTCCCTCCAATCCTCCGGTACCATTCCCATGGACAACGAGGACATAAAGATCCTAGCCAGAGGTTCAGCAATCTCTTCTCTCGCCTCGTGGAGCAGCCTGGGGAATATTCCTTCAGGTCCCGGGGACTTATCCGTCCTAATGTATTTTAACAACTCCAACACCTCCTCTCCCTTAATATCAACATGCTCCAGAACATCAACCTCACTCATATTGTCCTCACCATCATCAAGTTCCCTCTCAGTGGTGAATACCGAAGAGAAGTATTCATTGAGGACCTCGCTCACTTCCACAGCCTCCAGGCACATCTTCCCACTTTTATCTCTAATCGGTCCTACGTTCATTCCTGTCATCCTTTTGTTCTTCACATAATTGAAGAATGTCTTGGGGTTTTCATTTACCCTACTTGCCAAGGCCTTCTCATGCCCCCTTCTTGCTCTTCTCAGCCCCTTCTTAAGCTCCTTTCTTGCTACCCTGTATTCCTCAATAGACCCATCTGATCCTTGCTTCCTAAACCTCATGTATGCTGCCTTCTTCCACCTGACTAGATTTTCCACTTCACTTGTCACCCATGGTTCCTTCACCCTACCATTCTTTATCTTCCTCACCGGGACAAATTTATCCCTAACATCCTGCAAGAGATCCTTAAACATGGACCACATGTCCATAGTACATTTCCCTGCAAAAACATCATCCCAATTCACACCTGCAAGTTCTAGCCTTATAGCCTCATAATTTGCCCTTCCCCAATTAAACATTTTCCTGTCCTCTCTGATTCTATCCTTTTCCATGATAATGCTAAAGGCCAGGGAGCGGTGATCACTGTCCCCCAGATGCTCACCCACTGACAGATCTGTGACCTGATGTCAGGGTCCGGTCCGGTCCGGAATCCGCATTCCGGGTCTCGATCCGGTCTGAGTGCTCCGGACTCCGGGTCCTGCAGTTGTCCCTCCCATCACCCGTGAACTAGTTAGGACCTTCCTGGCTCAAGGAGGCACACCTGTGACTCATTGAGCTGCAGGTGTTTATAAGGGGCCTTGGGACTGGGACCAGGTGGGTGGTCATTTTGTTCTGTATCCTGTTCTGCCCTGGTTGCCGCCCTGCTTGGAATCCTGCTCTGCCCTGGTTGTTGGACTGTTCTGTATATGCTCTATCCGGTTGGTCTTGTTCCCCTGCTTCTCTCCTGTGCGATGGTCCTGTGGTTCTGCCTTATTCTCCTTGCTTGCGCTGCCACGCTGTCGGTTGCCTTTCCCAATTTACCGGTGTATCACGGTAGTCCTGCTGTTCACCCTGGACCCAGCGTCTTACCTGTTGCCTCCGTTGGGTGGGTCCGGCTGGACTGCCGCTGCCCGGTGGGGGTTCTGCCCCCTCCTAACCTGTTGCTTCTGTCGGGTGGGTCCGGCCGGGGTTCTGCCCCTTCCACCTATTGCTCCCTATGGGTTGTGCCCCGCACCTGCCCAGGTGTCCGCGCCTGGCCCAGGCCTCTGTGTGTACCGCCTGGGAGGCGGCCCTGCCCGGGATCCATGTGGCCCACCCTAGGGACTCCTACCCTTGCCTGCCTGCCCTGAACTCTGGGATCCTCCTGCCTGCCTGCCTCGCCTGAACTCTGGGAGCCCACTCTGCTCCGCCTGCCTGACACTCTATCTACCTGAACCCCAGCTCTACCCTTAAATGCCATGGCATCCCCATCCTGTCCTCCCCCTAGTACTTCAGTGTCTGCGTCCTGCATTTGGGTCCAACCGGCCCCCGTTCCTGACACCTGACCCGGTTTGTTACCTAATACTAGATCTAGTATGGCATTCCCCCAGTCGTTCTGTCAACATACTGTGACAGGAATCCATCTTGGACACACTTAACAAACTCTGCCCCATCTAAACCCTTGGAACTAATCAAGTGCCAATCAATATTAGGGAAGTTAAAGTCACCCATGATAACAACCCTGTTATTTTTGCACCTTTCCAAAATCTGCCTCCCACTCCGCTCCTCGGTATCTCTGCTGCTACCAGGGGGCCTATAGAATACCCCCAGCAGAGTAACTGCTCCCTTCCTGTTCCTGACTTCCACCCATACTGACTCAAAAGAGGATCCTGCTACATTACCCACCCTTTCTACAGCTGTAATAGTCTCCCTGACCAGTAATGCCAACCCTCCTCCCCTTTTCCCCCCTTTCTATCCCTTTTAAAGCACTGAAATCCAAGAATATTGAGAATCCATTCCTGCCCTGGTGCCAGCCAATTCTCTGTAATGGCCACTACATTATAATTCCATGTATGTGTCCAGGCTCTCAGTTCACCACCTTTGTTCCTGATGCTTCTTGCATTGAAGTACACACACTTTAGCCCTTCTACCTTACTACCTTTATACCCTTTATTCTGCTGCTCTTTCCTCAAAGCCTCTCTATATGTTAGATCTGGCTTTACTCCATGCACTTCTTTCACTGCTCTATCACTCCGGGTCCCATCCCCCTTGCAAATTAGTTTAAACCCTCCCGAACCATGCTAGCAAACCTACCTTTCTTTAGCTTTTTTTTAAACCTATACTTGGAAGGTCATTACTAATGCCTCCACAATCTCTTCAGCACCTCTTTCAGAACCTTGGAATGTACACCATCTGGTCCAGGTGACTAGACTATCTTCAGACCCTCTCTCTACTAATGGTAACGTCACACATTTCATGACCCTTGACAACTGGAACTTAGCCTTGGCAAAGGGAAGGCTGATGCAAAATATTTAATCAGTTTGTCTGCCATTTCCTTGTCCCCCATTGCTATGTCTCCAGCATCAACTTCCAGCGATCTGATATCCACATTCTCCTCTCTTTTACACTTTATGTATCTTCAATATTATTGGCTAGCTTACTTTTGCATTCTATCTTTACCTTCTTAATGACGTTTTAGTAGCCTTCTGTTGGTTTTTTAAAAGCTTCACAATCCTCTAACTTCCCACTAATTATATGCCCTCTCTTTGGCTTTTAAGTTGGCTTCAACTTCTCTTGTTAGCCATGGTTGTGTCATCTGTCCTTTAGAATACTTCTTCCTCTTTGGGATGTATATATTCTGTGCCTTCTGAATTGCTTCCAGAAGATCCAGCCGTTGCTGCTCTGCCATCATCCCTGCCCTGGAATTGAACTCCGAACTCCAGAGCTGTAATAGCGTCGCGCTAACCACTGTGGCTCCCATTAACCCTTGCCTTGCCGCAGTTTCCACAAAGGCACCACGTCTGCTGTCCTCCAGCCATCTGACATCTTACATGGAGACAAAATCATTTTTCTCAGAATCTAATTGCTTCTGCCAGTTCTTTGCTCATTTGGCTAACATGAGAGGCCACAGTTTTAAGGTGCTTGGAAGTAAAGATGTAAGCCTAGGTAGTTCTAAGATAAGGACATGTTCGGCACAGCTTTATGGGCCGAAGGGCCTGTATTGTGCTGTAGGTTTTCTATGTATCTGACTCCACCACAATCACCATGCAGAATATGACCCAGCTACAACCACTCTTTGCCTTCTGTGGGCAAGCCAGTTCTGGATCCACAAAGCAATTTCCCCTTGGATCCAATGCCTCCTTATTTTTTCAATAAGCCTTGCATGGGGTACCTTATCAAATGCCTTGCTAAAATCCATATACACTACATCTATGGCTCTACCTTCATCAATGTGTTTAGTCACATCTCAAAAAATTCAATCAGATTCGAAAGGCACGACCTGCCTTTGACAAAGCCATGCTGACTATTCCTAACCATATTATGCCTCTCCAAATGTTCAGAAATCTCCATCAACTTGCCAACACTGAAGTAAAACTCACAGGTCTATATTTTCCTGGGCTATCCCTACTCCCTTTATAGACAATAGATGCAGGAGTAGGCCATTCGGCCCTTCAAGCCAGCACCACCATTCAATGTCATCATGGCTGATCATCCACAATTAGTACCCCGTTCCTGCCTCCTCCCCATATCCTTGACTCTGCTATCTTTAAGAGCTCCATCTAACTCTTTCTTGAAAGCATCCAGAGAACTGGCCTCCACTGCTTTCTGGGGCAGAACATTCCATAGATCCACAACTCTCTGGGTGAAAATGTTTTCCTCAACTCTGTTCGAAATGGCCTACCCCTTATTCTTAAACTGTGGCCCCTGGTTCAGGACTCCCCCAACATCAGGAACATGTTTCCTGCCTCTAGCGTGTCCAATCCCTTAATAATCTTATATGTTTCAATCAGATCCCCTCTCATCCTTCTAAATTCCAGTGCGTACAAGCCCAGTCACTCCAATCTTTCAACATGTGACAGTCCTGCCATCCTGGGAATCAACCTCGTGAACCTACGCTGCACTTCCTCAATAGCAAGAATGTCCTTCCTCAAATTTGGAGACCAAAACAACACAATACTCCAGGTGTGGTCTCACCAGGGCCCTGTACAACTGCAGAAGGACCTCTTTGCTCCTATACTCAACTCCCCTTGTTCTGAAGGCCAACATGTCATTAGCTCTCTTCACTGCCTGCTGTACCTGCATGCTTACTTTCAGTGACTGATGAACAAGGACACCTAGAGCTCGTTGTACTTCCCCTTTTCCTAACTTGACACCATTTATAGTAATTTGCCTTCCTGTTCTTGCCACCAAAGTGGATAACCTAACATTTATCCACATTAAACTACATCTGCCATGCATCTGCCCACTCACCCAACCTAAGTCACCCTGCATTCTCCTAACATCCTCCTCATATTTCACACTGCCACCCAGCTTTGTGTCATCTGCAAATTTGCTAATGTTACTTTTAATCCCTTCATCTAAATCATTAATGCATATTGTAAATAGCTGCGGTCCCAGCACCGAGCCTTGCGGTACCCCACTAGTCACTGCCTGCCATTCTAAAAAGGACCCATTATTCCCTACTCTTTGCTTCCTGTCTGCAAACCAATTTTCTATCCATGTCAGTACCCTACCCCCAATACCACATACTCTAATTTTGCCCTCTAATCTCCTAAGTGGGACCTTATCAAAGGCTTTCTGAAAGTCCAGGTACACTACATCCACTGGCTCTCCCTTGTCCATTTTCTTAGTTACATCCTCAAAAAATTCCAGAAGATTAGTCAAGCATGATTTCCCCTTCGTAAATCCATGCTGACTCGGACCGATCCTGTTACTGCTATCCAAATGCGCCACTATTTCATCTTTTATAATTGACTCCAGCATCTTCCCCACCACTGATGTTAGGCTAACTGGTCTATAATTCCCTGTTTTCTCTCTCCCTCCTTTCTTAAAAAGTGGGATAACATTAGCTACCCTCCAATCCACAGGAACTGATCCTGAATCTATAGAACATTGGAAAATGATTACCAATGCATCCACGATTTCTAGATCCACCTCCTTAAGTACCCTGGGATGCAGACCATCAGGCCCTGGGGATTTATCGGCCTTCAGTCCCACCAGTCTACCCAACACCATTTTCTGCCTAATGTGAATTTCCTTCAGTTCCTCCGTTACCCTAGATCCTCTGGCCACTATTGCATCTGGGAGATTGCCTGTGTCTTCCCTAATGAAGACAGATCCAAAGTACCTGTTCAACTCGTCTGCCATTTCCTTGTTCCCCATAATAAATTCACCTGTTTCTGCCTTCAAGGGATCAACTTAGGTCTTAACTAATTCTTTACTCTTCACATACCTAAAGAAGCTTTTACTATCCTCCTTTATATTCTTGGCTAGCTTATCTTCGTACCTCATCTTTTCTCCCCGTATTGCCTTTTTAGTAATCTTCTGTTGCTCTTTAAAAGTTTCCCAGTCTTCTGGCTTCCCACTCATCGTTGCTATGTTATACTTCTTTTCTTTTATTTTTAAACTGTCCTTGACTTCCCTTGTTAGCCACGGTCACCCTCTACTCCCTTAGAATCTTTCTTCCTCTTTAGAATGAACTGATCCTGCACCTTCTGTATTATTCCCAGAAATACCTACCATTGTTGTTCCACTGTCATCCCTGCCAGAGTATCCTTCCAGTCAACTTTGGCTAGTTCCTCCCTCATGGCTCCATAGTCCCCTTTGTTCAGCTGTAATACTGACACTTCCGATTTTCCCTTCTCCCTCTCAAATTGTAGATTAAAACTTATCATGTTATGGTCACTACCTCCTAATGGCTCCCTTACCTCGAGTTCCCTTATCAAGTCTGGTTCATTACACAACACTAGATCCAGAATTGCCTTCTCCCTGGTAGGCTCCAGTACAAGCTGCTCTAAGAATCCATCCCGGAGGCACTCCACAAACTCCCTTTCTTGGGGTCCAGTGCCAACCTGATTTTCCCAGTCTACCTGCATGTTGAAATCCCCCATTACAACCATAGCATTACCTTTGCGACATGCTAATTTTAGCTCTTGATTCAACTTGCAACCTATATCCAGGCTACTATTTGGGGGCCTGTAGATAACTCCCATTAGGGTCTTTTTGCCCTTACAATTTCTCAGTTCTATCCATACTGACTCTACATCTCCTGATTCTATGCCACCCCTCGCAAGGGACTGAATTTCATTCCTCACCAGCAGAGCCACCCCACCCCCTCTGCCCACCTGTCTGTCCTTTCGATAGGACGTATACCCTTGAATATTCATTTCCCAGCCCTGGACCTCTTGCAGCCATGTCTCTGTTATTCCTACAACATCATACTTGCTAATTTCCAACTGAGCCTCAAAGCTCATCTACTTTATTTTTTTATACTTAGTGCATTGATATATAATACTTTTAATCCATTACTCCCCTCACTTCTCACATCGATCCCTATTGCACTTGGCCATACTCTTCGATCCCTTCCTGAGCTTTCTGCCCCTTTAATTCTGTTGTCTTTCTTAACTTTTCTTATTCTCTCTTTCCCTATAACTCCATCCTTATATTTCCAGTTCGTCTCCCCCCCCCCCCCAATCATTAGTTTATCATATTCATTTAAGAAATGAATATGATATATTTTTGAAAATTTGGCACCCCTATCTACAAAAGATAGGATTAAATATACAGGTCCTTTAAAGATAAAATTATTAGTTATTTGGGGAAAAAAATAAAGATATATACTAAAGTTTTTTTGAACTCCATGGTGCATGTGGGGATCCTCCGATATCCAGGCAATTCTTCTTTCTTTCTTTTTTTTTCTTTTTTCTTTTTTTAGACAGGGATGTTAAGAGGGGAAGGGTTAAGGGGAGGGGAGGGCTAATATTAATTTTCATTACTCTATTATTCTATTCATTGTATGTAATTCCCTTAAAAATTTAATAAAAAATATATTTTTTAAAACCTGCAGCATTGTTTACGACCAGCCTGTCAGTGAAGAGCTGAAAAAAATCTCCCCAAGTCCCCAGAATGAACTATTCTCTAACTTTTCCACTGATATGAAATACATAGCACCATTTCAAACCACCGAATCAGAACCAATTAGCGCTTGTCACCGCTCTTCAGAAGTCCCACCCCAGTCTTCACCACGTTCCGATGGCTGTACCCACAGTATTGTGTTGTCATAGTGTATTCTCACAGCACTAATCAAAGCTCTTGCAGCTGGTTGTGGGAACATTTCTGTGGGGCGAGTGAAGTTAAGTGAAGTTATCCCCTCTAGTTCAAGAGCCTGATGGTTGAGGGGTAATAACTATTCCTACACCTGGTAGTGTAGATCCTGAGGCTCTTGTACCTTCATCCTGGTAGTAGCAGCAAGAAGATAGCATGGACTCTGAGGCTGATGGATGTTACTTTCCTGCCACAGTGCTCCATGTCAATGTGCTCAGTGGTGGGGAGGGCTTCACCCGTAAAGGACTAGGCTATATCCACTCCTTTTTATAGTATTTTCCATTCAAGGACATTGGTGTTTCCATACCAGGTTATAACGCAGCCAGAAAAAATACTCTCCACTACACACAGAGGTTTGTCAAAGTTTTAGATGTCATGCTGAATCTTTGCAAACTTCTGAGGAAACAGGGGTACTGCCGTGCTTTCTTAAAAATAAATGTGAAAAAACTAAGAAATGCACTCCTTCAGATCCAGATTTTCAAGTTCATGACATTTCTGGAGTACCAATCAAGAAGGTTATGTAGGGGTTTCAGCATTATGTCCTACTTAAGGTATACCCTTTCTCTACCATACATATCAGCATAATTTAAAAAGTGTTTCATGTATATACTACCTTGTTCTGATGATTGATGTTCTCAGAAATATTGACAGTTCAATACTAAAAAAATCCATTTGCTGGTGTTCATTTGAAGGATAGAATTGAAAACAAAATGATTCTACTTTCTTAGAAGTTTGTGTAGATTCATGCTATCTAAAAGTCTGACCAACTGATACATACAAGTCTGATACATATACCCTATCCTCGTTATATGCGGGGGATACGTTCCTCGCAGTCGACGCATAATGTGAATGTATTTAAGTAGAGAAAATAGGGATGCGTTCCAGAGGGCTTCCTAAATGTTTTATCTGTAATCTATTCACATTTTCATTCCAATATGACACAAAAGCAGTATCACAGGCAAGATTTAGATTATATTTCACCAATTTAAGGTAATATTCAATGTAATAAGTCATAGAAAGTTAACATACGAGGGTGTACAGTACTCACCAACAGTGGCAGGTGTGTTCGCTGCGGGAGATGAGTGGTTGTTGTGGTGTCGGGCAGCTTTACATGGAGAAGGTGGACATCGAGCACAGCAAGGGATGAAGGAAGACTCACAGGACGGCAGCAGGAGATGACACCGGTTTGAAGAAAGTGGTGAGGGTTGTTTGCTTGGCAGCATTTTGCTTTTCAGCATTAATTTGCTTGTAGGGAAGAAGGGTTGACGGCAGGGAACGACTGAAATGCTGACTCCGTTCTAAACTCGGGTCCATGTCCATCGCCATTTGTGCCAAGTGTTCCAACTTCCATCATTTCCTCACCGTTGGTAAACTCTCGGGATTTTCAAAATCGTCTGTTGCTTGCAGCATCTTAGAGATAGTTCGCCGTAAAAAAAAACTTGAATGCGGATCACACCTTGGTCGAGTGGTTGAATCAGCGATGTTGGGTTAAGCGGTAGGAAACGCACTGTTACGTTAGGATGAAGGCTGCCCAAATGTTTAGGATGGGCTGGCGCATTGTCAAGCAACAGAAGAACTTAAAGGCAAGATTCTGTTCCCAGCAGTGGCGTCCCAGAGCTGTGTTACCTTCAGCTGATGCCGCACTGTTTATAATTTTCAACTTTTTTTCAAGTGTTAAAGCGGTTCTCTGCCGCTCGGCTGATGGCCCAGGACATGAAATCGGACGCTTAGGAGGCATAGTTAAATATTTGAAGCACAAATTCACTGCACTATAGGTAAAACCAACAAAAGTTTAAGAGCGCAAGATCGCGCATCCACAACTCACCAAAACCAATGCGAGACTGTGACGGCGGGAAAGCGGCGCTTCTCATCCCAACAACGAGACACGTGACTTGTACTGGCGGGAAAACTGTGCTCCTCGCATAACTGTGAGTTTTGGACGCATATAAGGAGACGTCGGTAGAAATAGGTTATTCGCATAACTGTGAATTAGTATAGTCTGAATACGCATATAACGATAGGTGTACACAACAGAGAGTATCCCTAATTGGTTGCATCACAGCCCAAAATGGAAACACCAATGCGTTACCATTCTCCTACCTTCTCCCCATAACCTTTGACACTCTGACTAATCAAGAATCTATCAACTCCTGCTTTAAATATACCCAATGATTTGCCTGCACAGCTGTCTGTGGCAATGAATTCCACCGAGTCACCACCCTCTGGCTAAAGAAATTCCTCATCTCTTTTCTAAAGGGAAGTCCCTCTATTCTGAGGCTGTGCCCTCTCATCCTAGACTCCCCTACTATAGGAAACATCCTCTCTACATCTACTGTATTCAGATTGTTATTTTTATGACTCCAGAAGCTAATTCAATGAAAAACACAGGAGGACTGGCTATAACTCATATATGTTTAGTTTTGTTTTACTTTTAGAGCATTAATGGCACAGTGGTGTAATGACATATGCCATTCACATACTCTTACATGTAACTCATAATTAAGTATTTAAACAAAGAATTATTAATCAAACAATATATTTACAATATTACCAAATATTACTGAAACATTAAATACATATACAATACAAATCTTTCAATATTCGATAGGGTTCAATGAGATGCCCCCCAAGGGTTTTCCAAGGCCAAAGCATGAATATAAAATAGAGCCCTAATACTTGCTAGTAATTCAACAGTTAGTCTGGAACCACAGATTGAAGAGAGGTGAAGAAACCAAAGTAATACCAACAAAATGCTGGGGGAATTCAGCAGGTCAAAGTGCATCTATGGAAATGAATAAACAGTCAATGTTTTGGGCTGAGGCCTTTCTTCAGGACTGGAGAGGAAGGGGGAAGTTGCCAGAATAAAAAGGAGATGGGGGGGGGATGGGAAGGAGAAGAAATCAGTGGTAGCAGATCATTTCATTTGCAATAGCCATAGGATTGACTTCGACGGCATAAAAATACTGTGCCACACCAATGGCTTTTGAGACCGCCTGGTAAAGGAAGCCATTGAAATAAAACAAGAAGAAAAGAATTTTAACGAAGATGAAGGTTTCACTCCAAGTTAGAACTAGAATTTGATTGTAAGTAAGGTGGAAGAGCGGAAACCTGATTGGATTAGAACCAACCAATCAGGAGTCATGAAATACAGGGGTATAAATACCACCAGACTAGACATGCCTAGGCATCATCCCTGAAGAAGATGGCAGAGTAAGTCATTGAAATGTGGAATGCAGCAGGCCAGGCAGCGTCTATAGGAAGAAACACTGTCGACATTTCGGGCCGAGACCCTTTGTCAGACTTTTGTGTGTGTTGCTTGAATTTCCAGCATTTGCAGATTTCCTCATGTTTAAGTCATTGAAATGTCGGTTATAATCAATACCTGTACCAAGCTTGAAGCCCGAGAAGAGTTTATTCAGAAGGAAGATAGCTAGTAGGTGATAGGTGAAGCCAGGTAGGTACAGTAGGAAAAGTAAAAAGATGGAGAAGGAGGAACGTGATAAGAGAGGAGAGAAGACCGTAGGAGAAAGGGAAGGGGGAGGGGACCCGGGCGAGGTGATAGGCAGATGTGAAGAGGTAAGAGGTTAGAGAGGTGAATTAGAAGAAGGGGGAGGGAAGAGAATTTTTTTAATTGGTAAGAGAAATCTATATTCATGCCATCAGATTGGTTACCCAGATGTTTATTAGGTGCATCAAAAATCAAACTTACAAAAAATTAGTGAAAATAGTGAAAAGAAAACTGCCAATATTTATAAAAAGATATCTACTAGAAAACACAATAATAGCTCCATACTTTGTCCAGTGTGAACCCTATCTGTGCCAACCAACTTGCGGAAGTTTACAAGGCCATCCTCAATCCCTCAGTGCTGCTGTTGGAAGTTCCCACCTGCTTCAAAAGGGCGACAATCATACCAGTGCCCAAGAAGATCAGGATGAGCTGCCTCGATGACTATCACCCAGAGGCCCCCACATTGACTGTGATGAAGTGCTTGGAGAGATTGGTCACGGCTAGAAGTATCTCCTAAGCAAAGACCTCGACCCTCTGCAATAGGTCTACAGTGGATACGATCTCATTGACTCTTCAATGGCCTTGGATCACCTGGACAATACTGATATTTACTCAAGCTGCTGTTTATAGACTACAGCTCAGCATTCAACACATCATACCCTCAGTTCTAATTAAGAAGTCCAATTAAAAACTTGGACTTCTGTACCTCCCTCTGCAACTGGATCCTTGACTTTCTCACTGGAAGAACACAGTCTGTAATATCAGAAATAACATCTCATCCTCTCAGACAAACAACACTGGTGCACTTCAAGGATGTGTACATAGCCCACTGCTCTACTCTCTCTACACCCACAACTGTGTGGCGAGGCATAGCTCAAACACCATCTATAGATTTGCTGATGATGCAGCTACAGTTGGCAGAATTTGAGCTGATAATGAGGAAGCATACAGGAACAAGATGGATCAGCTGGCTGAGTGGTGTTACAGCAGCAACCTTGCACTCAACATCAGTAAGACCAAGAAACTGATTTTAGACTTCAGGAACGATAAGTCAAGGGAACACACACCAGTGCTGATCCAGGGATTAGAAGTGGAAAGGGTGAGCAGTTTCAAGTTCTGTGTGTCAACATCTCTGAGGAACTATTGCATCAATAGATCCAACATATTGATGCAGTTACAAAGAAGGCACACCAGTGGCTATGTTTCATTAGGAGTTTGAGGGGAATTGATATGTCACAAAAGACACCTGCAAATTTCTACAGATGTACTGTGAAGAGCATTCGAACTGGTTGCATCACCTTCTGGTACAATAGGGCCACTGCACAGAATCAGAAAAGCTGAAAACTCAGCCAGCTCCACCATGGGTACTAGCCTCCACAGCATCCTGGAAACCTTCAAAAGGTGATGCCTCAAAAAGGGGGCATCCATCATAAGGATGCCCATTACCCAGTACATGCCTTCTTCTCATTGCTAACAAGGAGGAGGTGGTACAGGAGCCTGAAGACATGCACTCGTCATATCAGGAACTGCTTCTTCCCCTTCACCATCAGATTTTTGAGTGGACAATGAACCCATGAGCACTTTCTCAGTATTTTTCCCCCTCTCTTTTTGTAATACTTACTCAATTTATTTAATAAATACTTCTTATTGTAATTTATAGTTTTTATTATGATGTATTGCAATGTACTGATACTACAAAACAACTAATCTCTTGACATATGCTAATTATATTAAACCTGATTCTGTACTGTTCTATGTTCTATTTTCTATGACGTACTCGAAGAGAGGAGCCAAGCTAAGAACCAGAAAATATTAATGTAATGGCATATACAAGGTATTTGCCATGATGACAAATTTCAAGTCCTCGACATTTCTGCTTTCAAAGAGTAGTGCAAAGAACCTTGTCAGGTCTGCTTGTTTATTGGTTGGCAAACCAAATGATAAAGCTGGCCTGTGGTGTAGTGGCGACAGGTCCAGACTTCAAGGCAAATAGCCCTGGTTCAACACCGGCTGGCTTCTTGCGCATTTTCCATCTGTGCTGGGTTAAGTGTCAAGTTAGCAACTCTCCCTTGTAAAAAACAGATAAATGTTAAGAAAACAGCAAAAAATGTCACCCACTGCGCCATACAGCGTGAAAATGAGCAACAAGAACCTCAAATAATAATTACAGCAATAATATCTTCTCAAGTTCATCAAAGGTTAATCACTCATTCATCAATCAGTGAAGGATATCTTTGACAGTTCATGTTATTCAGGATACGCTTACTTACTCACTGCCCATTACATTGCTGGTTGTGTAGGACAGCAATCTCTGTCTGTCCTTGTCCACCTTCTCTATTGTGCCCCAGGTGTGGTTCAGGGTCCTCATGCAGATTTCTTCATTGCAACAACCACAAAATGCTGGAGGAACTCAGCAGGCAAGGCAACAGCTATGAAAATCAATAAATAGTCCAGGTTTTAGGCCAAGATCCTTCTTCAGGTTTCTTCATTGCTGTTTCTATAACAAATGTTTTTTAACCTGTCAGTGTTGTCAGCTCTAAGTGGAGCCCCTGAACCTGGAGGACCAGTGGACCATTTTAGGTCTGGCCTCTACTATTTGACCTACTTGACATGGGTGACCCCACCAAGGGTCAAAGTACAAGGCCCTGACTCCAGCCAACATAGCTTTCTGAATCATTGAGGCACACAAGCCTCTAAACCCTACAACAAGTTTGTGGTCCTCTTGGAAAATTCAAGATATCAACATGAAGATTTTTTAATGAGTTTTTATGATCAACATGAAGAGTTTTAGTTCATGATTCTAGACTATTTCCTAGTGAGTTTACTTATCAGTGTCTCTGCTCTTCAACACTCCCCAGCACCCTTCTATTCATTTTGTTTATAGACAACATCTACCACTCTACATTCATCAATATTCGCAGTCATCTCTTCAAAGAAAAATTCAATCATATCTGTAAATATGATTTTTCACACACAGAGACATGCTGCCAATCTCTAATGTTGGAGACATCAGATGTACAACTGTGGTAGGGTTTGCAAGACATTACTTCCTACAAAGCAAAACCCAATAGCATGAATAGCAGTGATGCTTCACTACCAGATGAACTCATCACCTTCTATGCTTGATTGAAAGGGAGAATATGACTACAGCTGTGAAGATTCCTACTGCACTTGGTGACCCTGTGATCTCTGTCTCAAAGGCCAATGTTAGGCTGTCTTTAGAGAGGGTGAACCCTATCAAGGCAGAAGGTCCTGATGAAGTACCAGGTAAGGCCCTGAAAACCTGTGCCATCCAACAGGTGGGTGTATTCAAGGACATTTTCAACCTCTCACTGCTATGGGCAGAAGTTCCCACTTGCTTCAGAAAGGCAACAGTTATACCAGTGCCTAAGAAGAATAATGTGAGCTGCCTTAATGACTATCCTCCGAGAGCACTCACAACGACAGTGATGAAATGCTTTGAGAGGTTGGTCATGACTAGACTGAACTCCTTCTTCCACAAGGATCTGGAACCATTGCAGTTTGCCTATTGCCACAATAGGTCAACGGCAGATGCAATCTCAATGGCTCTTCACACAGCCTTAGACCACGTAGACAATACAAACACCTATATCAGGATGTTGTTCATCAACTATAGCTCAGCATTTAATACCATCATTCCCACAATCCTGATTGTGAAGTTACAGAACCTGGGCCTCTGTATCTCTCTCTGCAATTGGATCCTTGGCTTCCTAACCAATAGACCACAATCTGTGCAGATTGCTGATAACATCTCCTTCTCACTAATGATCAACACTGGTGCAACCCAGAGGTGAGTGCTTAGCCCACTGCTCTACTCTCTATATACCCATGACTGTGTGGCTAGGCACAGCTCAAATGTCATCTATAAATTTGATGATGATGATACAACCATTGTTGGCAGAATCTCAGATGGAAACAAGAGGACATACAGGAGTGAGATATGCCAACTAGTGGAATGGTACTGCAGCAACAACCTGGCACTCAACATCAGTAAGACGAAAGAGCTGATTGTGGACCTCAGGAAGGGTAGAAACATAGCAACATAGAAACACAGAAAAACTACAGCAAAATACAGACCTTTTGGCCCACAATGCTGTGCTGAAATTACTTTAGAAATTACCAAGGGTTACCCACAGCCTCTATTTTTCTAAGCTCCATGGACCTATCCAAGAGTCTCTTAAAAGACCCTATTGTATCTGCCTCCACCACCATCAACGGCAGCCCATTCCATGCACTCACCACTCTGAGTAAAAAACTTACCCCTGACATTTCCTCTGTACCTACTTCCAAGCACCTTAACACTGTGCTGTCTTGTTCTATTTCAGCCCTGGGAAAAAGCCTCTGTCTATCTATATGATCAATGCCTCTCATCATCTTATACACCTCTACCAGGTCACCTCTTGTCCTCCGTCACTCCAAGGAGAAAAGGCCAAGTTCATTCAACCTATTCTCGTAAGGCATGCTCCCCAATCCAGGCAACATCCTTGTAAATCTCCTCTGCACCCTTTCTATAGTTTCCACATCCTTTCTGTAGTGAGGTGACCAGAACTGAGCACAGTACTCCAGGTGGAGTCTGACCAGGGTCCTATGTAGCTGTAACATTACCTCTCAACTCTTAAACTCAATCCTATGGTTGATAAAGGCCAATGCACGATACGCCTTCTTAACCACAAAGTTAACCTGCGCAGCAGCTTTGAGTATCCTCTGGAGTCGGACCCCAAGATCCCTCTGATCCTCCACACTGCTAAGAGTCTTACCATTAATACTATATTCTGCCATCATATTTGACTTACAAAAATGAACCACCTCACACTTATCTGGGTGGAACTCCATCTGCCGGTTCTCAGCCCAGTTTTGCATCCTATCGATGTCTCGCTGTAACCTCTGACAGCCCTCCACACTATCCATAACACCCCCAACCTTTGTGTCACCAACAAATTTACTAACCCATCCCTCCACTTCCTCACCCAGGTCATTTATAAAAATCACGAAGAGAAGGGGTCCCAGAACAGAGTCCTGAGGCACACCACTGGTCACTGACCTCCATGTAGAATATGACCCGTCTACAACCACTCTTCGCTTTCTGTTGGCAAGCTAATTCTGGATCCACAAAGCAAGGTCCACTTGGATCCCATGACTCCTCCCTTTCTCAACAAGCCTTGCCTGGGGTACCTTATCAAATGCCTTGCTGAAATCCATATACACTACATCTAATGCTCTACCTTCATCAACGTGTTTAGTCACATCCTCAAAAAATTCCATCAGGCTCGTAAGGCATGACCTGCCTTTGACAAAGCCATGCTGACTATTCCTAATCATATCATGCCTTTCCAAATGTTTATAAATCCTGCCTCTCAGGATCTTTTCCATCAACTTACCAATCACTGGTTTTCCTGGGCTATCTCCACTCCCTTTCTTGAATAAGGGAACAACATCTGCAACTCGCCAATCCTCTGGAACGTCCCCTGTCCCTGTTGATGGTGCAAGGATCATCGCCAGAGGCTCAGCAATCTCCTCCCTCGCCTCCCATGGTAGCCTGGGGTACATCTCGTCTGGTCCCGGTGACTTATCCAACTTGATGCTTTCCAAAAGCTCCAGCACATCCTCTTTCTTAATGTCTATATGCTCAAGCTCTTCAATCCACTGTAAGTCATCCTTACAATTGTCAAGATACGTTTCATAGTGAATACTTGGAAGCAAACTTTTCATTAAGTACCTCCACTATCTCCTTCAGCTCCATACACACTTTTCCACTGTCACACTTGATTAGTCCTATACGCTTATGTCTTATCCTCTTGCTCTTCACATACTTGTAGAATGCCTTGGGGTTTTCCTTAATCCTGTCTCCCAAAGCCTTCTCATGACCCCTTCTGGCTCTTCTAATTTCACTTTTAAGCCCCTTCCTGCTAGCCTAATAATCTTCTAGATCTCAATCATTACCTAGTTTTTTGAACCTTTCGTAAGCTTTTCTTTTCTTCTTGACTAGATTTACAACAGCCTTTGTATACCACGGTTCCTGTACCCAACCATCCTTTCCCTATCTCATTGGAACATATCTATGCAGAACACCACACAAATATCCCCTGAACATTTGCCACATGTCTGCTGTACATTTCCCTGAGAACATCTGTTCCCAATTTATGCTTCCAAGTTCCTGCCTGATAGCTTCATATTTCTCCTTACTCCAATTAAATGCTTTGCTAACTTTCCAATGCTATGGTAAAGGATATAGAATTATGATCACTATCTCCCACTGAGAGACCTGACACCTGACCAGGTTCATTTCCCAATACCAGATCAAGTACAGCCTCTCCTCTTGTAGGCTTATCTACATATTGTGTCAGGAAACCTTTCTGAACACACTTAACAAGCTCCACCCCATCTAAACCCCTTGCTCTAGGGAAATGCCAATCAATATCTGGAAAATTAAAATTTCAACCACAAAAAACCCTATTATTATTACACCTTGCCAGAATCAGTCTCCCTATCTGCTCCTCAATGTTCTTGTTACTATAGGGTGGTCTATAAAAAACACCCAGTAGAGTTATTGACCCTTTCCTGTTTCTAACTTCCACCCATAGAGACTCAGTAGACAATCCCTCCACGACTTCCTCCTTTTCTGCAGCTGTGCAGCCTGATCAACAGTGCCACGCCCCCACCTGTTTTGCCTCCCTCCCTGTCCCTTCTGAAGCATCTAAAGCCTGGAACTCTAAGTAACCATTCCTGTCCCTGAACCATCCAAGTCTCTGTAATGGCCACAACATCGTAGCTCCAAGCACTGATCCACGCTCATCCGCTTTGTTCATGATGCTTGTTGTATTAAAATAGACACATCTCAAACCTTCTCTATTACCTGCATATTCTCCCTCTCACGCCGTCTCCAAGTTTTCTCTATATGTGAGCCAACTGTCCATTTCTCTGTCTATTCAGTTCAGTTCCCACCTCCCCAGCAATTCAAGTTTAAACAATCCCCAATAGCCTTTGCAAATTTCCGTCAGGATGTTGGTGCCCTTCGGGGACCAATAAGATGAAGGAACACATACCGATCCTCATAGAGGGATCAGAAGTGGAGAGAGTGAGCAGTTTCAAGTTCCTGGGTGTCAAGATCCCCAAGGACCAAACTTGGTCCCAACATATTGATGCAGTTGTAAAGAAGGCAAGTCTGTGATTATACTTCATTAGAATTTTGAAGAGATTTGGTATGCCAACAAATACACTCAAAAACTTCTATAGATGTATTGTGGAGAGCATTCTGACAGGTTGCATCACTGGAGGGGCTACTGCACAGGACCGAAAGGAGCTGCAGAAGGTTGTAAACCTAGTCAGCTCCATCTTGGGTTTCAGGTAGGAGATACAGAAGCCTGAAGGCTCACACTCAGCGATTCAGGAACAGCTTCTTCCCCTCTGCCATCCGATTCCTGAATGGACATTGAAGCCTTGATCACTACCTCACTTTTTAAATAAATATTATTTCTGCTTTTTGCATGATTTTTAATCTATTCAATATAGATATACTGAAATTGATTTTCTTTTTATTTATTTTTTTAATTTTATTTTTTCTTCTTCTATATTATGTATTACATTGAACTGCTGCTGCTAAGTTAACAAATTTCATGACACATGCCGGAGATAATAAATCTGATTCTAATTCTAATCAGTTCTTGCCTTCTCAATTGCAGATTGACCCTGTCTTCTACTTCCCTTGCTCATCCTTGCAACCATCTTTAAATAAGAGCACAACATTAGCCATCCTACAGTCTTCTGCTAGCCCAGGTGTGATTCATGAAGATACAAAAATCTCTGCCAGGAACCCAGTACATGCTCCCCTTTTTTTTAACTGCCTGTTAACCAGTGGGTGCTCAGAATAGCTCCAAAAGAGGACCTGCAGTTGTCCATGGCTGAGTTGGTATACAGGCAGCTGTTATGAGTGCCAGGTGATTTTATTTGTGACACCACTGCCACCTGGTCAGCCTCTCAACAGCATTCCATCCTCCTCAGTGAATTCAATTCCTTTGTACCTATTCCTACCTCCCATCATGGGGTGTAGCACTCCTGGGTTCCTGTTGACCTACTTTCAGCATCGTTTGTTTTGATCCGCCATGATGCACACAAACATCCCCTTAGGCCCCCTTACGATGGTCTGGTCCATATTTTGGAATGGAGAGAAAAGGCTTTTATCATAGATGGGAGGGGTAAACCTGGATGTATTTCAGTAGATCGCCTTAAGCCCGCCCACCAAGAGCTGGAGGATTCCACTATCGTGCCCCTAGCATCACAACATGACAATGAGCGTGTCGACACTCGTCTGGACAAGCCAGAGGCACCTGCTGTTCCTCCATCCATGAAACACAGGACCCGAGCTTGTCTGAGGTCCAGACAAGCTCACAAAGTCAGTTTTAGTGAATCTTGGGGGTGGGGAGGGGTGCCTGTGTAGGGTAATGTAAGGGGTGGAAGCATAATTCACAACAATTGATATTGAGTAGGGGTTCACTTTAAGAGACTGGTCTGATGGTGATGATTTTGTTTTTTTTACCGCACTTAATGTTTCTGTATTTTGGAGGACATTAAATGAGTTGTTACTGTTTTTCTTGAACATAAAATGCCTCACACCGTTTTGTTAGTGAAAACCTACACCAGCAGCTTTGTAGGAGTTGCCAGTCAGCGTTGAACTCAACATAGGACTGCCTGAGGGACTCCAGCTTTGGATTTTCCCCTCAGGGCTTACTCCTGAAGCCTTTCCTATGAGTGGGTATATAGGATATATATTGAGGTTTGAGATCGGAACTTTCCTTCTCCTAGATGAGCAGCCAACCACGGCTGACAATCCCAATCTGCCTGAAGCGACTGGTTTTAAAGCACCACTAACCCGCTTCTGCCTCTTCTCCTGGCAGTAGAAATGGTTCCTCCAGGCTTAGTAGCTAAGCCACATGTGAAGGCCAGGAGCTGGGCCTGGTTGGCAGAGGCTGTTTGAGATGCACGCCATTGTGAGCACTTAATAGGTAGTAGGAGCTTAACCTCACCACCACTCCTGGCTATAACAACCCAAGGAACAACTGCTATCCCTACTCCAGTATACACCATGCTAGAAATTTCACAACTGCATTTCAAAACCCTTCATTTTCTTTATCACCTTCAACCCTTCTGCTCTTTAACCTTCTTCAGCTCTGGAGTGAAACCCCTACACAGTCATTACAGGAAGGTATGTTGCAGCGTTATAAAACTTTAGTTAGGCACATTTAGAATACTACAAACAGTTCTGGTCACCCCATTATAGGAAGGGTGTCGAGGCTTTGCAAAGGGCACAGAAGAGGCTTACCAGGGTGCCGCCTGGATTTGAGGGCATGTCCAATGAGAAGTTCAACAAACTTATGTTGTTTTCTCTGGTGCCCTGGAGATTGAGGTATGATCCAATAGAGGTTTATAAGATTCTGAGAGGCATAGATTGAATAAGCAGACAGCATCTTTTTCACAGAGTTTAAATTTTAATACCAGGAGGCATGGATTTAAAGTAAGAGGGGTAATTTCAAAGAAGATGTGAGGGGGGAAGTTTTTTTATACCAAGGGAGGTGGGTGCCTGCAATGCAGTGCTTGGGGTGGTGGTAGAGGCAGATACATCAGAGACTTTTAAGAGACGTTTAGATAGACACATGAATGTGAGGGAAATTATAGGATATGGACATTGTGTAGGCAAAATGGATTAATTAGTTGGCCATTTTATTACTAATTTAAATGGTTCGGCACAATGTTGTGCATCGAAGGACCTGTTCCTGTGCTGGACAGTCTATGTTCAATGTTCTATTAGCTTTTATCTAACGTTTTCTCAACTTTAAAATTGTATTATGTTTACCTTCAACACCCGATATCCCATTTCTGAAAATTCCTTCCCTAAAGCTCTACGTTTCTTTCATTTACCACGCTCCATTGTCTAAATTGTACACACTTCTCATGAAATTTCCTGGTGACTTATTGTCAAATTTTGCATGACAGTATAACATTCCAGTGTACTTCAGAATTATGTTAAGAACATTCCACATGAATTTATGACAGGAATCAAACTAGCTTTAATTTTTTATCGGGGTTCTCTTTAGATGAGGGGCTCCCAAACTTTTTTTTGCCATGGACCAATACCATTAAGAAATGGGTCCGTGAACCCCAGGTTGGGAACCCCTACTTAGATTAACATACCACAAAGAATTCACACCATTGGCTTCTCTTTATGAACCTATTCACCTGTGTGGCATTTTCAAAGAATTATGGACCTGTATTCCCAGATCCCTTTGCTGTACCATACTCCTCCGTGCCCTACCATTTACAGTGTAAGACCTACCCTGGTTGGTCCTCCCAAAGTGCAAAACCTCACACTTGGCTTCATCAAGTTCTATCTGCCATTTTTAAGCCTATTTTTCAGATGGTTCAGATCTCACTCCATCTTTGATTGCCTTCTTCGCTGTCCACTATGCCCCAAACTTGGTGTCATTCACAAATTTGCTGACTTAGTTTACCACATTATCATACAGATCATTGATATAGATGACAAACAACAATTGTCCCAGCACCAATCCCTATGGCACTCCACTAGTCACAGGCCTCCAGTCAGAGAGGCAACAATCTACTACCACTCTCTTGCTTCTCCACCAGGCCAATGTCTAATCCAATTTACTACCTACTCTTGAATGCCTAGTGACTGAACCTTCTTGACTAACCTCCCATGTGGGCTTTGTCAAAGACCTTGCTAAAATCCATGTAGACAACATCCACTGCCTTGTCTTAATCAACTTTCATGATAAATTCCTTGAAAAACTCTATAAGATTGGTTAGACATGACTTACCATGCAGAAGGCCATGTTAACTATCCCTAATCAGTCTCTGTCTATGCAAATATATATATATATTCAGTCCTTTAGAATACCTTCAAATAGCTTACCCACTTCTGATGTCAGGCTCACTGGCCTATAATTTCCTGGCTTATTCTTAGAGCTTTCTTTAACAACAGTAACAACATTAGCTATCCTCTAACCCTCTGGTACCTCAACTGTTGCTAAGGATGCTTTAAATATCTCTGCTGGGGCCCCTGCTTTTTCTGCACTTGCCTCCCACAGGATGTGAGGGAAAACCTTGTCAGGTCCTGGGGATTTATCTCCTCTTGTTTGCCTCAAGACAGCAACCACTCCTCTATAATCTGTATATGGTCCATGACCTCACTGCTGCCTTGCCTCTGCAGACTCTGTATCCACCTCCCAAGTAAATACAGATGCAAAAACTCCAACTAAGATCTCCCTCATTCTTCATAATGGACTCCAACATCTGCCTAGCCACTGAAATCAGGCTAAATAGCTTATATGTTCCTGTCTTTTGCCTCCC
The DNA here is from genome assembly GCF_048418815.1 of Hemitrygon akajei. NCBI lineage: Eukaryota > Metazoa > Chordata > Chondrichthyes > Myliobatiformes > Dasyatidae > Hemitrygon > Hemitrygon akajei. Next base: position 12,104,353 of record NC_133124.1, on the reverse strand, counting down.
TCCCTTCTTAAAGAGTGGAGTGACATTTGCAATTTTCCACTCTCCAGAAGGACTCCGGAACTTAGCTCCCCCTGCTGCTGAATGCCCTTTGTGCACCCAGTTCAAACTCATTAATCTCATTCTTTCACGGTAGCATCTTCCAGTTGCATTACGGAAGAAGAAGAAGGGTATGGCTATTTTCATTAGCTCTATTATACCACAACTCAACACTAGATGGCAGCAAACAGCAAGTTTCATTTAAAAGCTCACCAGCCGCCTTTCATCTAAGGGTAGTTAGCATGAAGCCCATTCTTCTATGAACTACAATTTTTTGAGTCTGTTGGATTTAAAATAATTTTTAAGAATTGATAAATTAAACATGTTTGTTACCTAATCTTTTGAATTAAACCTGATTTATCCCAGAAGAGCTTATAGAGTAGTAGAACATTACAGCACATAAACAGGCTCTTTGGCCTATCTAGTCCATGCTGAACCATTATTCTACCCACTCCCATCGACCCACACTCAGATCATAGCCCTCCATAACCCTCCCATCTGTGTACCTGTCTAAATTTCTCCAGAATGTTGAAATTGAACCCGCATCCACCATTTGCTGGTTCCACACTCTCACCCCCCTCTGAGTGAAGAAGTTCCCCCTCATGTTATAGACTATAGACAATAGACAGTAGGTGCAGGAGTAGGCCATTCGGCCCTTCTAGCCAGCACCGCCATTCACTGTGATCATGGCTGATCTTACACAATCGGTACCCCGTTCCTGCCCTCTCCCCATATCCCTTGACCCCGCTATCTATAAGAGCTCTATCTAACTCTCTCTTGAATGCATCCAGAGACTTGGCCTCCACTGCCTTCTGGGGCAGAGCATTCCACATATCCACCACTCTCTGGGTGAAAAAGTTTTTCCGCATCTCTGCTCTAAATGGCCTACCCCTTATTCTTAAACTGTGGCCTCTAGTTCTGGACTCACCCATCAGCGGGAACATGCTTCCTGCCTCCAGTGTGTCCAATCCCTTAATAATCTTATATGTTTCAATCAGATCCCCTCTCATCCTTCTAAATTCCAGTGTATACAAGCCCAGTCGCTCCAATCTTTCAACATATGACAGTCATATTTTTAAGTTCCCCTTAAAAATTCACCTGTCACCCTAGTTTTCTAGATCTAGGATGAAAGGGAAAATGGCCTCTAGTTCTATTCTCATCCAACGTCAGTGAAAAAAGCCTGCTAGCATTTACCCTATCATTATATGGGTGGTGGGGTGGAGATACGTCTCCACCAAAGGAGGTGTAAGGTGGTCCTTCCTTCTGCTAGCCTGCAGGTCTCCCTTGGGCAAGGTGTAGCACCTGCTTAGCCCCCCGACCCCGATCAGGGTCATGTGAAGTCATGGGAGCAGGTGGATGTTGGTCGTATGAGCATCTGGTACATATCACATCCTGGTTATGTGACCACTGACGCCAGGCAGACAATCTCTGAAGAGTATTGATAATGGCTAGGGTCAACCATCTTGTAAAGACACTGTCCAGAAGGCCACAATGGCAAACCACTTTTGTAGAAAAATTTGCCAAGAACAATCATGCTCATGGAAAGACCATGATCATCCATATCATACTACATGGCACATTATGAACGAAGCATAATTTTGTATACCTCTATCAAATCTCCCCTCAGTCTTCTACATTCTAGGGAATAAAGTCCTAGCCTATTCAACCTTTCCATATAACTCATGTCCCAAGTCCCAGTGCCATCCTTGTAAATTTCTCTCAATTAAGTGCTGTCCGTTTTACCTGCCGTGAGAGATTTCAGCAATTATTTTGGTAGTGGTGTACATTCTTCCTCAGACAAATGTCAAACAGGCTCTAGACAATTTGAGCAATGTGATCAACATGCACAAAACAGCACACCATAATGCCTTCACCTTCATTTTGGGGGATTTTGACTGAGTCAGCTTAAAAAAGTCATTGAATAATTACCATCAATAAATCACTTGTGGTACCAGAGGAAACAACACACTGGACCACTGTTACACCACCATCAAGAATGCCTACCGTGCCATTCCACACCTTCACTTCGGGAAGTCCGATCACCTGGCTGTACTTCTACTCCCTGAGTATAGGCAGAGACTGAAGACTGCAGCACCAGTAGTGAGGACCAAGAAGGTCTGGACATGGAAAGCACAGGGGAGCTTACAGGACTGCTTTGACTTGGTGGACTGGACTATACTCAGGGATTCATCTTCGAATCTAGCTGAGTATGCTACGGTTCTTACTGACTCCTTTAAAACCTGAGTGGGTGAGTGTGTGCCTATGAAAACCAAAAGCCATGGATGAACCAGGAGGTTTGTCAACTGCTGAGGGCTAGATCTGTGTCATTTAAGTCCAGTGACCCAGATCTGTACAAGAAAATCAGGTATGACTTGCGAAGAGCTATTTCAAGGGTGAAGAGACAATTCCGAGTGAGTTTGAAGGCAGCATTGGATGTACATCAGCTCTGGCAGGGTTTGAAAGGCATTACTCTGCAAACACCAGAGGGCATATGTACAAAATTAAGGGAGGGAAGTTTAGGGGAGACATCAGGGGTAAGATTTTTACACAGAGGGTTGTGAGTGCCTGGAATGATTTGCCAGGGATGGTGGTGGAGGCTAAAACATTGGGGGTATTTAAGAGCCTCTTGGACAGGCACATGGATGAAAGAAAAATTGAGAGTTATGGGGTAGTGTGGGTTTAGTACTTTTAAGGATTATATGGGTCGGCACAACATGGAGGGCTGAAGGGCCTGTACTGTGCTGTAGTGTTCTATGGTTCTACTTCCTAAAAAGTGAAACCTGATAGCATGAATTGTAGCGATGCTTCACTACCAGATGAACTCAATGCCTTCTATGCCCGCTTTGAAAGGGAAAATATAACTACAGCTGTGAAGATCCCTGCTGCACCCAGAAACCCTGTGATCTCTGCCTCGGAGGCCAATGTCAGGTTTTTTCTTTCCGGAGGGTGAACCCTTGCAAGGCAACAGGCGCCAATGGAATGCCTGGTAAGGCTCTGAAGAACCTGTGCCAACCAACTGGCAGGAGTATTCAAGGACATTTTCAGTCTCTTACTGCTATGGTTGGAAGTTCCCACTTGCTTCAAAAAGGCAACAATTATACCAGTGCCTAAGAATAGTAGTGTGAGCTGCTTTAATAATTATTGTCCAGTAGCACTCACATCTATGGTGATGAAATGTTTTGAGAGGTTGGGTCATGGCTAGAATCAACTACTGCCTCAGCACGGACCCAAACCCACTGCAATTTGCCTATAGCCACAACAGGTCTAAGGTAGACGCAATCTCAATGGCTCTTCGTACAACCTTAAATCAATACAAACACCAGGATACTGTTCATTGACTATAGCTCAGCATTTAACAATATCATGCCCAGAGTCCTGATGGATAAGTTATACAGGGAGCCTCTGTACCTCCCTCTGCAATTGGATCCTTGACGTCCTAACCGGAAGGCCACAATCTGTGTGCATTGGTGATAACATATCCTCCTCACTGATGATCAAAATTGGTGACCTCAGGAGTGTGTGCTTAGCCCACTGCTCTACTCTCGCTATACCCATGGCTGTGTGGCTCGGGACAGCTCAAATGCCATCTAAAAATTTGCTGATGATGCAACCATTGTTGGTAGAATAAATCTGATTCTGATCCAAAATTTTCTCTATACTTTTTCAATCTTATTTATATCTTGCCTGTAGATAGGTGACCAAAACTGGATGCAATACTCCAAATTGGGCCTCACCAATATCTTATACAATTTCAATGGAACATCCCAACTCCTGTACTCAATACATTGAATTATGAAGGCCAATATGCAACAGGCTTTTTTTACGACCCTATCTACTTTCAAGGAAATAATGGACCTGTACTCCTAGATCCCTCTATTCTACTACAGTCCTCAGTGCCCTACTATTCACTGTGTAAGACCTACCCTGGTTGGTCCTCCCAAAGTGCAAAACTCACTCTTGTCTTCACTAAGTTCTATCTGCCATTTCTCAGCCCATTTTTTTCAGATGGTCCAGATCCCGCTCCAACTTTGATTGCCTTCCTTGCTGTCCGCCTTGTGGTGTCATCCACAAATTTGCTGATCCAGTTTACCACATTATCATTCAGATTATTGACATAGATAACAAATAACAATGGAACCAGGATCGATCCCTGTGGGACTACGTGAGTCATAGGCCTCCAATTAGAGAGGCAACCATCTATAACCAGTCTTTCACTTCTTCCACAAAGCCAATGTCTTATCCAATCAACCAGTTCATCTTGAATGCCATGCGACTGAACCTTATTGACAAACCTCCCATGTGAGTCCTTGTTAAATGCCTTCCTAAAGTCCGCAGACAACCTTCACTGCTGGCAACTTCCTTGAGAAACATATTGTCTTTTACAGATCTAGAAAAAACCTCTTAACAGCAAAGAAACCACACTTGGAATCACAGATGAAACTTAATAATTTGGCTCCAGCAACATGCACCTATCATTAAGGATGCTATAAGAAAAAAAGGAGGAGCTGGGAGTGATATAAAAAGACAAAACAACTCCTTTAGAACAGATACATTAGGGACATTTAATAGAATTTTAGATAGGTACAGTGATGAAAGAAAAATGGAGGGATATGTAGATAGACAGATACTTCATTGATCTGAAAGGAAATTACAGTGTCACAATAGCATTACAAGTGTACAGATATACACATATTAGGAGAAGTAAGAAAGAATTTAAAAATGTTACCTCAAAACAGTCTAACAGGAGGAGGTCATCACTTCCCTGGCTATAGGTTGACACATTATAGAGCTTAATGACCTCATGTAGCGTTCTTTGAAGCGGCACAGTGTTCTTAGTCTATTAGTAAAAGTGCTCCACTGTTCAGCCAAGGTGGCATGCAGAGGGTGAGAAAGACTGTGTAGAATTGCCAGGATTTTCTGTAGGGTCCTACCAATTTGAGTAGGTTACATGGTCAGCACAACATTGTGGGCCGAAGGGCCTGTTATGTGCTGAAGATTTCTGTGTTTCTGTTCTATGTCCTCTGTTCTACCACGGCTTCCAGTGTGTCCAGTTTGACTCCTATAACAGAGCCAGCCTTTCTAATCAGTTTATTGAGCCTGTTGGCATCACCTGTGTTGATGCCATTGCCCACAACAAAGTGACATATATGTACTTTGATAATACATCTACTTTGAACTTTGATGTGGAAAACTTCAGCAATAAAATGCTGAGCACGTGTGACTGTAAACTGCAGCATTAGTGCATTTAGTAGTAAGATGGGCTCCATCAGTTAATAAGATTATGGCCAATTTAATATTTATCTCAAAACTGCCAACAGAAAATTTTCACCACCCAGTAACCTCGCTCCTGTACTAATTATTAACTCAATCTTAAATACATTTAAAGCCTCTTTTCCACTGACCTTTCAAGAATCTTAAAGACAATGCAAAAAAGATTAACTCAAATCTGCTTTAAATGAGCAAACTTTAATTTTTTAAATGTTGACCCTTCACCCTAGGTTATTAACATCCTACCTCAAAAGAGACTAGTAGCATATAGGTTACTGCAGGTGTGGCCCTGACAATAACCTCTAACTTCTTTAGAACATAGAAGACACAGCCGAGGAACAGGCCCTTTGGGCCAATCATACTAGTAATTAAATGCCTAACTCAATAACCCCAATGTTCATTACCCTTGATTCTGCACATTCACATGCTCACCTGAGACTTTTCAAATGCCTCTATTGTATTTGCCTCCACTACCACCCCTGGATGAGTATTTCAGGCAGCAACCACTCTGTGCCCCGTTTCCTTTAAACTTACCCACTCTCATCTTAAGTCAAGTCAAAGTCAAGTTTATTGTCATTGTATATCGTCAAACAAGACAATGTTTCTCTGGACCAGGCCGTAAAACACAGTAGTACACATACACACATAACACACAATAACTTGGGAAAGTAAGGATTAAATCCACCAATGATTTATGCTTAGATAAACAAAGTAAATATTGCACAATCATCATCAGTACAAATGATCTGGTGACAGGGAGTTTGGAAGCCTAATGCCCTGAGGGAAGAATTTTTCCCATCCTGACCACTATTTTTATGCATCAAAGTCTTCTAAATACACGCTCTCCAGTGTTCGACATTTCAGTCTGGGGGAAAGATATTGGTGTCAACTCTATCTGGTAATCTTATAAACTTTTACCAGGTCTTTCCTCAGCCTCTGCTGCTTCAGAGAAGCCTGATCCCCCTGCTGACAACTGGCACCCTCTAACCCAGGCAGCATCTTGGTAAACCTCTTGTGCACTCTTCCAATGCCTCCATATCCTTCCAATAATGCAGCGACTGGAACTGAATGTAATAGTCCAGATGCAGCCTTATTAGAGTTTTATATAAAGCTGCAACATTGCTTTCCGACTCTTGAACTTAGTGCCTTGACTAATAAAGGCAGACATGCCATATGCCTCCTTTACCACCCTAACAACTCGTGCAGCCATTTTCAGGGAGCTATGGATTTGGACTCCAAGGTCTCTCTGTACATCATCACTGAGAAGGGTCGAACATTAACTGTGTGTTATCCATTTACATTTGATCTCCCAACATGCAACACTTCACAAATGTCCAGATTAAATTCCATGTGCCATTTCTCCGCACATATTGTCTTGAGCCCTGTGGGCCTCTGTACCGAGCCGTAGAGTGTTGGGCTTCTAGGTTTCTCAAGCACCTGTACTTATTAGTTGTTGTCTTAATGAACGTTGTTAAACCCTTGTGCTTTACGTTTAATCTTGTCAAGTTAATTGTGATTGGCACAAGTTTTCAGCTTTCTATGATTATTTCATTCGGACTCTCAATTAGCGCTGTGCATGGAGTCCTTGTGCATTGAGAATGACTTGCCTCACTGTGTCACTCAGTTGTGCCATCGATGATCTGTTGGTATTCCTATGTATAACCTCTTGTTTCAATCTCTACATGGGAGTCTACCGTTCCTCTGCACCTGGGGTGAGATATTGCCAGTGCTCATCATGATACATATCTGCAAATAATCAATGTCCTTTGGTAATCTTCTATGCTATCCACAACACCACCAATCTTCACATCACTTGCAAATTTACCAACCCATCCATCTACATTTTCATCCAGGTCATTTATATATATCACAAACCAATTACAGATTTCTAGCTAAAATAAATTTCATCAAAAACGACCCCTTGTCTTCTATGCACAAGCTAATTCTGAATTTGAGTGGCAAAGTCACCGTGGAACCAAAGCAGTTTAATCTTCTTGATCAGCCAGTCATGAGGGTCCTTGTCAAATGCCTTACAGGGAGATGACATCCACAGCTCTACCATCATCAATCACCTTCTTCACCACCTCAAGGAAAATAAAGTTAGGAAGACAGGATTTGCCCTGCACACCACCATGTTGACTATCCCTACTGAGGCCGTGGTTTTCCAAATGCACATAAATCCCACTGCTGAGAACCCTCTTCAATAGCTTCCCTACCATTGAGTTGAGACTCACTGGTCTATAGGTTCCAGGCTTGTTCCCACTTCTTTGCTTGTCTAATGGAACAATATTAACTGGATCTGCTTTCCTTAGAGATTAGGAGCCTGAGGGGAGGTGTGGAAAGTGATGAGGAGCACATACAGGGCAGATAGCAAGAAACATTTTTACACCAACAGGGGTATCTAAGTAGAAGGTTATGGGGCAGAGGTTTAAAAGGGATCTAAAGGATGTGATGAGTAAATTAGATTAGGCCAAGGTATTGGACCTTGCCTGTGACTAGAGAGAAAATGAAGATATCAATTTGGGATATATCACCTCTGCTCCATCCGCTAAAATCAGAATTTCCCGGGCCCAATCATTTTAATTCTAATTCCCATTCCCATTCTGACATATTGGTCACGGCCTCCCCGTGAGGCAACTCTCAGCGAGGAGGAGCAGCACCTCTTATTCTGTCTGAGTCGCCTGATGGCATGAACATCGATTTCTCCTTCTGGTAAATATTTTTTCTCTCCCCCTTCCTTCTTTTTCTGTTCCCCACTCTACCTGAACGGCTGAGCTCCTCCAGCATTCTGTGTGTGTTGTTCTGGATTTCCAGCCTCTGCAAAACCTCTTGTGTTTATGATTTGTTGTCTGTAAGAAGTTTATTCGTTCTCTGTGACCAGATGGGGTTTTCTGGGTGCTCCCACATTCCAAAGGCATACAGGCCATGGATAGTAACTTGCAGGCATGTGATGTTGGAGCTGGAAGAATGGAGACACTTGAAGGCTGCCCCCAGCACATCCTCGGACTGTGTTAATCATTGTTAAGAATAACTCATTTCATTGTATGTTTTGATGTACAGTACAAGTGACAAATAAAGTTCATCTTTAATCCATGTCCTTCTCCTTGGTAAATACTGATGCAAAGTACTCATTTAGCACCTTGCCCATGTCCTCTGCCTGCAAGCACACATTCCCTCCTTTATCTTTGAATAGTCCTATCCTATCCCTAGTTATCCTCTCCATGAACTTTTCATGGACTCTCCCAACTCCCTCCTCAAGTTGTCTTCCAGCTTCTTTATAATCCTCAAGGGTTCCCTAATTTAATTTCAATCTCCTCATAATAAACACCATCAATAGCTTTCATAATTACCTGGTGTGCCTGAATCACAGTGCCCCTGGATCCAACAGCTCTGACTTTTTTTATATCTCTTCCTACCAAAATGTACTATCACATTTTCTTCTGTAACCTTTGCCCACTCACCCTACCCATATCGCCTTTCCAGTCTCTATATTAAATTCACAACTTCCTTCCTGCCTATTTTTTGGCAATTAACAAATGTACCAACTATAAACACTAGTGATTCGGGATATGTTGGAAATCCAGAGCATCACACAAACAAATTGCCAGAGAAACTCAGCAGGTCAGGCAGCATCTAAAGACAGTCAATATTTTGGCCTAGACTCTTCATCAGGACTGAAAAGGGAGGGGGAAGAAGCCAGAATAAGAAGATGTGGCTAGGGGAATGAGTACAAGCTAGCAAGTGATAGCTGAAACCAGGTGAAGGGGAAGATGGGTGAGTGGGGGAGGGAGGTTGAAGAAAGAAGCTGGTAGTTGATAGGTGGAAGAACAGAAGGAGGAATCGGATAGGAGAAGAGAATGGATCTTGGGAGAAAGGCAAGGAAGAGGTGCTCCAGAAGGTGGTGATGGGTAGGTGATGAGAAAGGAAGGGGTAAGAGGAGAGCTAAAATGGGGAAGGAGGAAGAGAGAAATGAGGAATGGAAGAAGATGACATCAATGAAGAACATGATCATGGCGATGTCCTTCATACAGTTCTTGAATCTACTTATTTTACTTCTTTTACTCTTTCTTCATTTTTCCAATATGATTCTACTATTATTGGAACCTGTGCTTTACATTTTAATGGTGAGGTTTTGGTCCGATTGAACGATCTGCTGCTTTGCTATCTCAGAGGGAGTTCAGTGGGGTTTCGAGCGAAGTGTGCAGCCTAGACGCCAAGAAGTGGAGAGCGAGCCCATGATTAACTCAATTTCTTTCCCATCTCGCTGAGTAAAGGTCGAGAAAGCTTGAAATCAATGAGGATGAGAGCAGAAGGCGAGCAGGTATTGAGCCGTGTCTGGCTGCATTTGATCAGTCTCTCTCTCTCTCCCTCTCGCTCACTGCTCCTGGAGAAAGATGCCTGCGTTTGACCGGTTTCCCTCTCTCACTCACTGCTCCCAGAAGAAGTTGCCTGTGTTTGACCGGGTGCTCTCTCTCTCTCTCCCCCTCTCACCCAATGCTTCTGGAGGATGGTGCTGTAGTCGTGGGTCTCGGGCAAGGTTTAATTAACGCAGCGTGTGGATTGGACCCTATAGTTCACATTTTGATGTGTTTCTAGTGGCTCATTTTTATTGCCATTTTGTGCAGTTCTGATCAGGGCAGACTGGCTCTGCGGCCTGCAGTCAATGAATGACACAACTCTAAATTGAACTAAACCGAACGCTCCTGGACTGTTTCGATTGCTTTGTGGTTTGCTGTCTTATATTCTGAGTTTACCGCTCATTTTCTGCCATTTGTGTGATTTGTTCTTTGTTTTTGCATGTTGGGGGTGTGATGCTTTTCTTTGGACGGGTTCCATGGTTTTATTTTGTTTTGTGGCTGTCTGTGGGAAGATGAATCTCAGGGCTGTATACCATACACATACTGTGATAATAAATGTACTTTGAATCATTGGGGGGAGATATTACTGGAAGCTAGAAAAACCGATAAATGCACGAGATTCTGCAGATGTTAGAAATCTAGAAACTGGAGGAACTCAGCACTTCAGATGGCACCTGTGGAAATGAATAGTCGACTTTTGGGCTGAGACCCTTCCCCGTGACTGAAAAGGAAGGGGGAAATTTCAGAATAAAAAGATGGGATAGGGGAAGGAGGGCAAGCTAGAAGGTGATAGATAAAGCATGGTGGGTGGCAATGGTAAAGCGGTGGAGAGAAAGGAATCAGATAGGAGAGGAGAATGGACCGTGGGAGAAAGGGTATGAAGTGGCACCAGGGAGAGGTGATAGGTAGGTGAGGAGAAGAGGATGGGGAATGGAAAATGAAAGGCAGTGGAGGAAAGAAGTAAAAGGACAAAAAAAAATTACCATACGTTAGAGAAATTGATGTTCATGCCATCAGGTTGTAACTTGCCTAGAATCAATATGAGGTGTTGCTCCTCTACACTGAAAGTGGCCTCAACATAGCGGTAGAGGAGGCCATTGACTGACATGTCAGAATGGGATTGAAAAGTAGAATTTAAATGGGTGGCCACTGGGAAAACCCACCTTTTGTGGCAGACAGAGTAAACATGCCTGATGAAATTATGCTGGGTCTCACTGATAACTTCAGACCCTCCATCCAGGTCACATATAAGAATTGTCAATAAAAGTTGAGGCCCCTGCGTTGTTTCCATTGTTTCACTGGTTACATTCCGCCTATCCGAATTTGCCTGCTCTCTCTCCTGTTAACCAGACAATTTTCTATCAGGAGAAAGATGTTATCTCCTGCATTCCATGATTTCATTTCAAATAATGACCATCATCAGGGACCGCATCACCCAGGCTATGCTCTCTTCTCTCTACTGCCATCAGGAAGAAGACACAGGAGCCTCGGAACCTAAACCACCACGTTCAGAAACAGTTATTACCCTTTAACCATCAGGCTCTTGGACACGAGGGAAAAGCTTGACTCAACTTCACTTGCCCTATCACTGAACTGTTCCCGCAACTTATGGACTTACTTTCAAGGACTCTTCATCTCATGTTTCATTTTATTTATTTATTTGTTTGTTTGTTTGTTTGTTTATTATTATTTATTTTTTACTCTTTTGTATTACACAGTTCATTGTCTTTTGCACATTGGCTGTTTGTCAGTCCTGTTGGGTGTAGTCTTTCACTATGTTTCTTGTATATTGACAAGAAAATGAATCTCAGGTTGTATATGACATGTATGTACTTTGATAATAAGTTTACTTTGAACTTTGACCTAATGACCTTTCATTCCAGCACCTTTTTCAAATGCCTTTCAGAAATCACATATATAGTATTCTACCATTTTCCCTTTACAGGTTTCCCCCGCTATCCGAAGGTAGAGCATCCCTATGAAACCGTTTGTAAGCCGAAATGTCGTAAAGCGAAGAAGCAATTACCGTTAATTTATGTGGGAAAAATTATTGAACATTCCCAGACCCAAAAAAATAACCTACCAAATCATACCAAATAACACATAAAACCTAAAATAACACGAACATATAGTAAAAGCAGGAATGATATGATAAATATACAGCCTATATAAAGTAGAAATATTGTATGTATGGTGTAGTTTCACTAGACAGCGAGCCAAAATCGATTTGGAGAGAAAAAAAGTTGGCACGTACATGCATGCGCACATACACAGATACGCACGTACAAGCTTACACACGTACACGCCTACGCACACAACCAACTGCCCGCACAAGGCTTCACGGTCATGGTAGTCTTTCTCGGGGTAAACAGCCATATAAAGCGGACGTCTTTTTTTCGTAAAAGTGAAAATCCTCTTTGGTTAGCGAAAACAGGTACTAATGTAAATCTTTTGTAACAGCGAGCTGTTGTAACGCGAACGTTCGATAAATGGGGGCCACCTGTATCCACAGTAATTTACTGTGGAACTGCTGAAATTCAACATTACATCTAAAAGCTGGGAAGGCATTACACTCAATACATACACCTGGAGGAAATCTGTTCCAGAGGGAACACTGCTACATGATAAAGCCCTAATCGTGTCACAGAGAACAAATGGCAGCTGTGAATGGAGAGAATGAACAACGAACAGTCCGAATCACTAACCTGCGCCACCACTTACCCTCGCCCACACTGCACCGGTACACGTGGATCCCAGATCGGAGTCTACAGTCGCCTGAGGAGCCACCAATAGACAACTCTTTAGGAGAACATCATACTCAACTGAGTGATCACACTCCCAAAAGGAAACCATGGTAAAATTCTGATAAATGGCTATGCCATTGCTCAGAAATCCTGATTGATTTGGTATCAAATTCTGAGCACTCACCAATAGACAAACCCCTTAAGAGAAGATCATACTTGACTTAAGTGATCGCAATATTATAAGTTACTGCTTCAAAGAACAAACATAAGATTGTTAAATACAACTTCCTTTTCACAAAATCACGTTGACTTTTTCTGATTAACTAGAAATTTTATTCTAAGCACCCCTCAGTAACATTTTTATTCATAGTTTCTAACATCATGTGTCGTGACAAAGTTAAGTCAATTGGAAGGTGGTTACTTTCCTTTTGAATAAAGGAATTACATTTGTTTTTTCTAGTGCAATGCAACTTTCTAGACTTCTTTAAATTAAGGAACTTTGGAAAGTTAAAATTGAATTAATATCTCACCTGTCACATTTAAAAGCCCAGAATGAAGTCTATCAAGAAATGGAGAATTGTAAGCTTAGAATTCCAACAATTTGCTCTGTATCACTTTCCTGATGATGGTAACTTTCACCCCGTTTGTTTATTTATTTAAAGATACAGTGCAGAGTAGAGGCCTTCTGAGCTACTCAGCCCTAGCTAGCCCACAACACTGATTTTACTCTACCTAATTACTGAACTGTTCATGACCAATTAACCTGTTTGTTACATCTTTGGACTATAACTTGGAGCACCCGGGAAAAACCCGTGTGTTCTTTGGGGAGTAGGCACAGAGATTCCTTACAGAATGGCACTGGAATTGAACTCCAAGCTCTGATGCCCCAAGTTGTAATAGTGTCATGTTAACCATGGAACCCAGAAAAAGTTCCTCCTTCTCTTCCCAGGAATAGGTGTAAATAGGAAATTGGAAGTTACTTGTGTCTTTTACAGTGAAGAATGTTTAATTCAGCTACCATCTCCAAACAGAAAGAATTAGGACTGGCTGTTATTTAATGAAAATGACAGATGCTACAACCCTACAGGCTTCTCCTCCCTTCCTTTCCAGTCCTGATGAAGGGTCTCAGCCCAAAACGTCGACTGTTTTCATTTCTACAGATGCTGCCCGATCTGCTGAGTTCCTCCACATTTTGTGCTGTTGCTCTGGATTTTCAGCATCTGCAGAATCTCTTGTGTTGGAAACCTACCACGTCCAGATAAATCAGGTGGCTGTAGATCGGCAGAGAAACCTCACATTTGATAACTCTTGTGGGAAACAAATCTCAGACTGGGGAAGGAAGGAATCGGATTAACTACTGGAATCAGAAACATCATGATTAACTAGATTAATAGGAAAGAATAATTAAATAATTGGAATATTAGAACATTACTTCAGATCACAAAAACTTTACTGACAATATCATTCTAACTACTTGAGGCAAATTTTCCCTTAAGAGCTAAAGATGGTATGTCAAGTTCATAAACTTAATTAGAACAGTTGTCTACCAGTGGTAAAGAACATTTAACAAACTAATTTTGACAACTAACTAGTAAGGGTTTCATTTCTGAAAGGATCCTGACCCAAAATTCAGGGTCCATGATGATCTTTACTGATAACACAATTGAAGAGGTCAAGAAACCATCAGGGGTGTTCTGACTGAGTTTGAAATCAATAAAATGTGTGATCACACCTTGTGTGACTGGTGTTTATTTCTGCAAATGATCGAGCTTCACCCAGGAATACATCTCAGCATTAAATAAATCAAAATATTTTATTTTATATAATCAAATAAACAGTTTTATGATTCACAACACATTCCAAAAGATAGAAAAAAATCCTCTCATAAATGCACAAACCTTATGTTTTTTCCATTTTTCATGTATCCATCCAATCTAACCTCAAGCTTACAGCTTTAATCATGTTCTTTAGGTAGGTTGCAGACCCTCTGAATACCACAAGATATAGGAGCAGAATTAGGCTATTAAGCCCACCGAGTCTGCTCTGCCATTTCATATTGGCTGATCCATTTTCCCTCTCAGCCCCAATCTGCTGCCTTGTTCACATAACCCTTCATGCTCTGATTAATCAGGAACCTGACAAATGACTAGTTGACAGGTGAAGTTTGATCATTTGTAAAATTAAATAAATGCTGGTAGCATACGGTGTTATCAAAAAATGGTTAATAAAATGACCTGTAACACGTTAGGCAAACCAGAAGACTGACAATACAGTGACACTAGCAATGAAAAATATCTTTGGGATAAATTCCCTTAAACGGAAAATCTTACAAAAAGTAGTGGTCCATCATAGGTACAACCCCCCACACCACTGAGCACATCTACATGGAGTGCTGTCTCCGGGAAGCCATCCAGACCATGCTCTCTTCTCATTGTTACCATCAGGAAGAAGGTAAAAGAGCCTCAGAACTCACACCATCAGGTTCAGGAACAGTTACTTCCCCTCACCCATCAGGTTCAGGAACAGTTACTTCCCCTCACACCATCAGGTTCAGGAACAGTTACTTCCCCTCACCCATCAGGCTCTGAACCAGTGGGAATAACTTGACTCAACTTCACTTGCCCCATTAACGAACTGTTCCCACAACCCATGAACTCAGCTACAAGGATTCTTCATCTCGTTTGTTCTCAATTTTATTGCTTATTTATTTATTATTATTATTTCTCTATTTTTCTTATGTATTTGCACAGTTTATTGTCTTTTGCACATTGGTTGTTTGACTGCCCTGTTGGGTGCATTCTTTCATTGATTTTATTGTTCCTTGGATTTACAGTGAATGCCCACAAGAAAATAAATTTCATGCTTGTATATGGTGACATATATGTACTTCGATAATAAATTTACTTTGAACTTTGGAAATCATGCTTGGTACTGTAAGAGAAAGCTGACATTTCATTATGGCAGCAGGGTAGCATGGTGGTTAGCACAACACTTTACAGTACCAGTGACCTGGGTTCAATTCCCATCACTGCCTGTAAGGAGTTTGTATGTTCTCCCCGTGAACCCATGGGTTTCCTCTGGGTCCTCCAGTTTCTTCCCGCTGTCCAAAGTTGTCATTGTAAATTGTCCCACGATTAGGCTAGGATAAATCGGAGGATTGTTGGGCGGTACGGCTCAAAGGGCCAGAAAGGCCTGTTCTGCACTGTATCTCAATAAATAAATTAGTAGATAGATTAATAAGTAAACAACTAAGTATCAATATACCCCACGAGCTACACCAATGCCATTCAATAATGAAGGGTAGGATAATCATTCTGGTATTATTAAAAATCTACACTAGAGCTTGTATGCTGAGTATACAAATACAATATATACAATAAAGTCATAATTTTAAATATTCATTTATCTTCAGAACAACATGCCCATAAAGGATAAAAAGGTCCCTTACCAGCTAAGCTTCATGGACTATTTTCTCTTCAGAGGTGGTTAAACACATGATTAGAAAAAGTCTAAATTTACTAGTTGATGTCAAAGTTTTTCATTAATTTGAACAGAATAAAAAAATTGATGAGTCTGCAGACAATTGTTTACTGCATCAAAATCAAAGGCCAACTATTGAATCCTGAAACAAGAGCTTGTGGACAAAGATGATTAATGGGCACTTTAAATGCCAGCATTTAATTATGTAAAAGACGTGCTCATTATGGTTTTAAAATTATGCAGGTATGGGAAAACATTAAAATAAACTATACAACCATCATTTATCAGCTTCATTAGTATTAAATAAAATGTTCAAATCTGTCAACGGGCTATCATAGGATATTTGCAGAAAAAAAGCAATTTGTTGTTGTAGGAGTTTTTAAAAAAATGAACACGATACAAGCACCATCTTAAAATCAAATTATTGACACTTCAACACCAACCAAAAGGTTAGGCATTTTTTGATTAAATCAGAGCAGTCTTTTCTATTAAATGTCTTTTGTTGATTTATTTGTAAATATAATGCAAAAACATATCCTGCTAATCACATTGCTTATAAATTGGCTCACCATTCACTGATTACATTTTACCTTTTCCTTGTAAGATGCATTGTTTTGTGTCCTAATGTATTGGCCCAAGTTTGGTCCACCATGATTTCAAATGGGCTACCCCACAACTTCTCTCTGAAGCCTGAACAATTGTCTGCAGACACATCAACGGAAAACAGCCAATTTGTCAATGACGAATAGAAGTAATTGGGGTATATTTCTAGCTCTGAGGACAAAGAGTGCAGTGCCAATAGTACTCCATTCTTCCAAACCTCCCTTGCAGTATGCCAAATCCCTCAAGTAGGTTCCTCTGTGACAGCGAGCAGTGCTACGTCCCTTGGTTGTTATCAGTAGGTTTCACTTGGAGAACAGCTGTTTCACAAGCAGATTTCAAAGTTCAAAGTAATTTTATTAGCAAAAGTACGTACATGCCACCATATACTTCCTTGAGATTCATTTTCTTGCAGGCATTCACAGTACTACAGAGAAATACAACAGAAGCAATAAAGAACTATAAAGACTAACAACCAATGTGCAAAAGACAAACTTGGCAAATACAGAATATTAATAATAATCCTGACAGCATGAGTTGTAGAGTCCTTGAAAATGAGGCCATAGATTGTTGAGGTGAGTGAAGTTATCCTTGCCAGTTTAGGAGCCTGATGGTTCCAATGGTAATAACTGTTCCTGAACCCTAAGGCTCCTGTACCTCTTGCCTGATGGCAAAGGTTGCAAGTAATAACTGTTCCTGAACCTGGTGGTTTGGGACCCAAGGCTCCTGTACTTCCTGAACAATGGCAGCAGTGAGATGATTTTTCCTGGAGACAAAAGTTGTGAGCAATGTTATACATGAAGAGGAAGAAAACCAATCCAGGCCCCCTATAAGGTGAAACACCAGTGCTGAACTTGAACAGACCAAACCAGCAGCTATCAAAGGTTACACCTAGAACACAATACTGTCGGTGTTCCTTTTCTCAGCAACCAAAGAACTCCGCGTTTTAACTTGCCAATGCTGCTGTCTGTGAATCAACCTGTGATATTGCTGTGTGGTTCTTTCACTTCCTTCTTAAGTTTGCAAAGACAATTACAAACTAGAACAGAATAAGGATGCAAATGAGAGACAGAGAGAAATATGAGTGGAAAGTCTTTGAAACAAATATAAGGTTTTTTTAAAAAAGGTAGATCTATGGCCAATTTCTTCAAAAAACAAATGAAAAGAACTGAATAAATAAGAATTATTCAATTCAGGAGAAATTCAAAACACTGGATTCCCCTATAAAACTCCAGTGGCACTATGAATTTCTCACTCAGTGACCACTTCATAAGGTACATCTGTACACCTGCTTGTTATCAAAATCAGGTTTAATATCACCTGCATATGCTGTATATATAAAATAGTTAATTAAATAAGTAGTGCAAAAAACAGGGAAGTAAAAGTAGTGAGGTAGTGTTCATGGGTTTTCAGAAATTGGATGGCAGAGGGAAGAAGCGTATGCCTTCATGTCTCCTGTAACTCCTTCCTGATGGCAGCAATGAGGAGAAGGCATGGTTTGAGTGATGGGGATCCTTAATGATGGAAGTCAACAACTTCTCCCCTTCCCTTCCAGTCCCGAACAAGGTATCGGCCAAAACATTGACTGTTCACTCTTCGCCTGACCTGCTGAGTTCCTCCAGCATTTTGTGTGTGTTGCTCCTTGTGAAATATAGCTGCTGTCGTACCTTCTTTGTAGCTGCATAGACATGATGGGTCCAGGTTAGGTCCGCAGATATATTAACACCCAGTAACTTAAAATTACTCGCTCTTTCCAGTTCTAATCCTCGTTGAGGACTGGTTTGTATTCCCTCAACTTAGCTTTTCTGAAGTCCACAATCATTTCTTTGGTCCTACTGTCGCTGACTGCAAGGTTGTTTCTTGTGACCCCACTTAACTAGCTGATATATCTCACTCTTGTACACCCCCTAGTCTCCATCTGAGATTCTGCCAACAGTGGTTGAATCATCAGCAGATTTATAGATGGCATGTGAGCTGTGCCTATCCACATAGTCATGGGTGTAGAGAGAATAGAGCAGTGGGCTAAACAAACATCCCTGAGGTTCGCCAGTGTTGATTGTGGTCATCTGGTTACGAAGTCGAGGATCCAGTTGCAGAGGAAAGTATGAAGGCCCAGGTTCTGGAGCTTTTTGATCAGAACTGTATGAATGATGGAGTTAAAAACTGAGCTGTAGCCAATACGTGAAGGACAAAATTAACGTGGACTACTGAAAGTAAGCAGATTTTATTTAGAACACAGGAGATTCTGCAGATCCTGGGAATCCGGAGTAACAGACACACAAAATACAAGACTGATGAAGGGTCTCAGCCCAAAACATTGACTCTTTATTCAAAGTGTAAAGTTCAAGCATTTATTATCAAAGTACATACTGTATAGATTCATTTTCTAACAGGTAGTCACAAAACAAAGAATCCCCAAATGAACCCATAAAAAAGATGTGCAGAGAGAGAGAGAGAAAAAACTGTGCAAACAATAAAAGTAAGCAAATAGCTTCAGAACTGAAGTTTAATAAAATACACAAAGCCCGGCATCACTGCAGCTGGAGAAGGCTGTTACGTTTGCTCTTAATAAAGACAAAGTTAGTGTGGGTAAATGCTAGAGCAATTTATTCACAGAATGGTTTCAGCTCATCCTGAGCGCATGTGGCCAGCTCACCAACGTCATTTCCGGTTCTGGGTCAACCGCACACCGGGAGCTGAAATTCTTTATTATGTACACGCATAATAACACAAAGGCCACAACCTCAGTCCAGCACAGAGCCGAGTAAACGTTGCAAGAGCACAAACATGAAGCCGACGTCACTGCAGCTGGAGCAAGACTCATAGATGCTGTTTGGACTGTTGAGTTCCTCCAGCATTTTGTAATTTTTACCTAGTTTTGTCAGAAGAATAATCCTGGGTTTATTACTGTGCTATAATCAGAATATTTAATTCTACCACTCAACAAGATGACTGATCAGCAACTCAACTCTTCACTATGTCTCTCAATACAATTAACTAACAAAAATTCATCAATTTCAGTAGTAAAATTAAAAATTTACCAGTCATAAATGGCTATTTCTCCCTGCTTTGCTTGTAGGTGTTACAAACGCATGTAGAAGTGTTATTAATCCTCCTTCAAAATTTTTGAAATGAAAATATAGTTTTAAATTTCTCTGCAAGTAGTATAAATATCGTCCATTTGAGATACGATTCTCTACCTAGAAAATTTCAGTCAGATTATTCTTTAAACCTTTCAGTGTATATAGCTCTCTGATCCTTGTGTTTAAAGAATCAGGATACCATTTGGTAAATCAATATCCTACAGCCTTCTCTGAGAAATACAATCTTCCTTTGCAGTTTTCAAAACCACACAAATAACTTTGCTTGTGGTCTAAAAAGAGCTTGCATAATTGTAATGTCATTGCATCAAAAGTTTTGGAATATAAAAGCCAGAGGTCTATTAGCCTTGATGAATATTTTCAGTGCTTGTTCATAATGGATCCATAACGTTTGAACATAAGAACAAAAACTAATTGAAAAGAAAACACGGGGAGCCTGGGATAAACGTGTGTACTTTGTTCTTTGCTTTAGTGATGCACACATATGGCAAGGTGGCGTAATGACATAAACCATTCACATACTTTTACAGATAACCCATAAGTGAATAACATAAAAAACAAGGAGTGCTTAATCAATATATATATATATATACACACAGACTGCCTACAGGCTGGCATTGATGAAATAGCCTTGATTCATCAAGTTGCAACCACACATTTTTGAAGTTTGAAAACTTCACTATATCTCTTTGTGGTAAAGGTCCTCATTTAGAAGGGTGTGGTGTGGTGTTACCTTCCCTTTTCTATTGCAGCAAAACCTGGAATGTCTGCAGACCAGATTAAGACAGTGAGGTCTTCCATGCAGCAGTGTTCTGTGTCACATGTTGGAGTTCAAATGGGATGACCTTCTTAAGTGGCCTTGCACCTGAGAAATAAGCTCCAACATATAGACTACCATATTCAGATGTTCTTATTTGTCTGGTTCCTTCTCCTAGAGCTATGCTTTTTTTGTTGTTTCATATGGTAAGTGTTTTTCTCCTCACACTTCTAACTGAAGTGAGTCAGGGAGGGGCAGCTGTGAGTCTGTCCGTTTAGGAGCCGGGGTCAGATTAATCTTTGTCTGACATCTCGTCCACGGCCGTTCCAACAAGGGTGGCTGTGAGTTGGCATCACCTGATGATGTCCTTGAAGCATGCAAGCCTCCACAGGTCGTGGAGAAGATCTATGCTGACCAATGCTTAAGAAAAAGTGGCCAGGAGAAATGATACAAAGAGATGCTCAAGGACAAGACATTGATACCAATAATAGAGGATCATGTCCAGAGAAGGTCCAGGAATGACTTCTGGAAAGTCATCTCACATGCAAAGTGGCAACTCTCTACCAATATTGAATCACCAAACGATGCTCGACAGCTGTGGCTGGGCTTATTTGGTTTTGCTTTGGTTATAGTATTCGAGCTCAATACCTTCTCTTCTTGCTTTGACTGTCAAAACATGGAGGAACCTTCATGAAATCTCACAGCCACCAATGACCCCATGATTTCAGTCTGAGGCCAACATGGGAGCATCCTTCAGGAGGGTGAACACATAGAAAGCATCTGGCCAGATGGGATACTAAAGACCTGCACTGATCAAGTAGCTAGGGTGTTCACCGGTATCTTTAACCTCCAGCTTCAACAGTCTGAGGTACACACCTGCTTCAGGCAGGTTTCAATCACACTGGTGCCCAAAAAGAATATGGAAACCTGTCTCAATGAATTTTGTCCAGTAGCACTTACATCAGGATACTCTTCATTGACTACAACTCTGCATTCAATATTATCACCTCCTCAAAAGTAAGCAATAAACTCCAAGACCTAGGCCTCAGTACCTCCTTGTGCAACTGGATTCTCGATTTCCTCACTTGCAGACCCCAGTCAGTTTGGATTGGCAACAGCAACTCCCTATGCAATACAAGGCTGTAAACTTTGACCCCTGTTCTGCTCACTTTACCATTATAACTGAGTGGCTAAATCCAGCTCCAATGCCATCTTTAAGTTTGCTGATGATACTGCTGCTGTTGGCTGAATCAAAGGTGGTGACACAAGGGTGTTATCAAAGAAGGCATGGTAGCACCTCTACTTTCTTAGAAGTTTGTGCAAATTTGGCATGCTACCTAAAACTTTGACACAATTCTAAAGATGCACAATGGAGGGTATCCTGATTGGTTGCATTGCTATCCTCAGTACCACCAATCTTCGTATCATTTGCAAACTTAAAATCCAAAGTGCATTTATTATCACAAGTATGTAAACATTATGTAGCCTTGAGATTTATCTCCTTACAGGCAGTCACAAAACAAAGAAACCCTTTAAAAAGACTGCCAACACCCAATGTGCAGAGAGGGAAGAAAACACCAAGTTGTGCATACAAAAGTAAGCAAATAGCATTCAGAACAAAAGTGAGTCCAGAGCATGAAGCCCGGAGCAGATGACGAAGAACGCAGCTTCATTTCAGCACAGAAATATCAAACAATGATGTATTAAGAACGGCAAAAATAAGAAATTGCAAGGAATCTATCATAATCAATTTTATATTGGGGGATGAATGGTGACCAAAAAAAATGATGGAAGTGACAATATTTCTGCATTTTAAATGTATTGATTTATCTACTGAGTTACAGTGCAGAACAGGCCCTCCTGGCCCTTCGAGCTGTGCTGCCCAGGAACCTCTGATTTAACCCCAGTCTAATCACAGGACAATTTATAATGATCAATTAACCTACCAGCAGGTACCTCTTCGGACTGTGGAGGAAACCCACGCAGTCCCGGGGAGAATGTACAAACCTCTTAGAAACACAGAAACATAGAAATCTACAGCATATTACAGGCCCTTCAGCCCACAATGTTGTGCTGACCATGTAACCTACTCTAGAAACTGCCTAGAATTTCCCTACCGCATAGCCCTCTATTTTTCTAGGCTCCATGTACCTATCCAAGAGTCTCTTAAAAGACCCTATTGTAGCCATCTCTTCCACCTTCGCTGGCAGTGCATTCAATGCACCCACCACTCTCTGTGTGAAAAACTTACCTCTGACATCCCTCTTATACCTACTTCCAAGCCTCTGGCTATCCTCGTGATCAATATCTTATACATCTCATCATCTTATACACCTTTATCAGGTCACTTCTCATCCTCCGTCGCTCCAAGGAGAAAAGGCCAAGTTCACTCAATCTATTCTCATAAGACATGCTCTCCAATCCAGGCAACATCCTTTAAAATCTCCTCTGCACTCTCTCTATAGTATCCGCATCCTTCCTGTAATGAGGTGACCAGAACTGAACCCAGTACTCCAAGTGGGGTCTGACTAAGGTCTTATATAGCTGTAACATTACCTCATCGCTCTTGAACACAATCCCACTTTTGATGAATGCCAACACACCTTACACCTTCTTAACAACACTGTCAAACTGTGCAGCAGCTTTGAATGTCCTATGGACATGGACCTGAAGATCTCGCTGATCCTCCACACTACCAAGAGTCTTACCATTTACATTATGGACCTACCAAAATGAACCACTTCACACTTAGCTGGGTTGAACTCCATTTGCCACTACTCAGCCCAGTTCTGCATCCTATCGATGTCACACTGTAACCTCTGACAACCCTCCAGACTATCCTCAACACCCCCAAATTTTGTGTCATCAGCAAACTTACTAACCACCACCCTACTTCTACTTCCTCATCCAGGTCATTTATAAAAATCACAAAGAGGAGGGGACCCAGAACAGATCCCTGTGGAACTGGTCACCATCCTCCACATAGAACATGAACCATCCACAACCACCCTTCGCCTCTGTGGGCAGAGCCAATTCTGGATCCGCAAAGCAAGGCCTTCTTGGATCCTATACTTCATTACTTTCTGAATGAGCCTCACGTGGTGAACCTTATCAAATACTTTATTGAAATCCATATACACTACATCCACTGCTCTACCTTCATTAAACAGTCAGAAGCTTTTTCCCAGGGCTGAAATGGCTAGCACGAGAGGGCACAGTTTTAAGGTGCTTGGAAGCAGGTCAGGGGTAAGTTTTTTATGCAGAGAGTGCGTGGAATGGGCTGCCGGCGATGGTGGTGGAGGCGGATAGGATAGGGTCTTTTTAAGAGACTCCTGGACAGGTACTATATGCAAAATGTGAGATCGAGGTTTTTCAGTTCAGTGCAAAATTTACTAAGGATGATACAGGTTGCTGCAAAAATTAATCAAAAATATTACTCATAATGTAAATAAAACAAATAAAGTAAATTTAGCTACACCATACTTAAATATCATTCATTATTGTCTAACAATTAAGATTTAAATATTCGATATTTTTACAGTTCTGAGCAAAAGTCCTGAAGGTAAATATATGAAATAGGTTCTAATTGCAAAACAGAATCGGAAGATGATGGCACATCACAACACCAGTGAAGATGGAGGATGTCTGCATCGGTGAGGGGTCCCACTCCATGACACTGGACCCTACCTCGAGCTGTCAGGGGCCATGTGGTGACTGTCCGTGCATCAGCCTTCTCACATTAAAGAAAAGCACACACAGGCATTCTCCATTTAGACATTGATCAGCCACCACCTGAGTAGTGGTAGTGAAGCCTACGCAAGATTAAGGAAAAGAGCCTTTGATGACCGCAACCTACAGGCCCAAACAAAACTTGTGGTTTATACAGCAGTTGTCCTTCCTATTACTGTATGGAGCTGAATCATGGACTACTACAGCAGACACCTGAAACCCTGCAACAATACCATCAAAGAACCTTACAAAAGACTTTGAGAATCAGCTGGCAGGACAGGTGCATAATGGAAGAGGCCACCATGAACAGCATCTCCACCATGATGAAGCGACACCAACTCAGATGGATAGGTCATGTCATCTGGATACCTTAGTCACATCTCCCCAAACAGATTCTTTACTCTCAGCTGAAGGAAGGTCAGTGAGACCCCTGTGGGCAAAGGAAACACTTCGAAGATAATATCAAAATCAGCCTGAAGAAATTCAACATTACATCTAAAAACTGGAAGACATTGCACTCAGTGGATACACCTGGAGGAAATCTGCTCAAGATAGAGCCGTGTTACACGAGACAGACCTCCTCTGTGCCACAGAGAACAAGCGGCAGCTGTGAAAGGAGAGAGTGAAAAACCAAAAGATCTAATCACAGATCACAGCCACCTCTTACTCATGTACACACTGCACCCAAATATGTGGATCCCGGATCAGCCTCGGCAGCCACCTGAGGACACACCAATAGAGAACCCCTAAGGAGAACATTATGCCCAACTTGAGTGACCGCACTAATACATCGTACTTACCTATCATTAATTTTTGTGCAGCCATTGTGACTGAAATCTTCAAGTTCTGAGCACAAATTCTGAAGTCAAAAATAAGTAGCAGGATCTAATTACAAAACAGATATTCAGAAAATGAATAATCTGTTAAACTCTCATTTCCTCAATTCTTTTGACAACAAAAATATTAATTTCATGGGAAATAATGAATACATTTCCTTCTCAACATACAGGCACATCAATTTTTCAGTATGCCGCATTAAAGTGTGTAATATAATCATTGCAAAAATAGCAGGTCCTACTCCATACAAATAATAACCAGATAATTACACAGACTGCTGACATTGTTGACTGGGGTCTGCCTGACAATAATTTTCAACAAGATTGATCGTAGCAACAAGAAGGCAGAACTACTAGTCAAGAAAACAGCAGACATGAACAATGACAAAATGGAAAACCCACTCCAAATCTGTCTTCCGTTATTCACTAGATTTCACTGCCTTCTCTAAGCATGGCATAATTTGTCTCGATGGCAGCCAAACAAAAGTTTTTCATTGCATTTCATTAGATGTGTCAATAATGAATAAATACTAAATACACCATGTCACTTAGTTTTACCTGCTGTCTACCACAGACATTTTCTTCCATTCACTCTTCATCATCTCTACAATTTAAAATATCACCAGTTTCTAACCTTTCCTAGTTCTGATAAATGTTCATGGATCTCCTTAAACAGCAAGTCAGCTTTGTCTCCACAGATACTCACTGACAAGCTTTCAGCATTTTATTTCAGGTTTCCACCATCTTCAGTATTTTGCTGACTTCCAATTTGCCCCAAATGGATAAGAGGGTGGCAGGGGTGGGATTATTTACAAGGCAAGAACTTGTAGAGATTGGGGACTGGGACCAGCATGTAAATACCATTACAAAAAAGGCATGGCAGGACTTCTACCCTTTTAGAAGTTTGCGCAGATTCATCATGTCATCAGAAACATTGAAAAACTTCTATAGATATTCAGTGAAGAATATCCTGACTCCTTCCATCAAGGTTTGGTATGGAAGCACCAGTACCCAAAAAAGGAAAAGCCTACAAAAAGTACTGGATACAGCCGAGTCTATCACAGGAAAAACTCACCCCACCGGTGAGCACATTTACAAGGAGCACTGCCACAAGAAAGCAGCATCCATCATCAGGGACCTGTACCATCCATAGTATACTCTCTTCTTGTTGCTGCCGTTAGGAAGGAGGTACAGGAGCCTTAGGATCCCACACCACCAGTTTGAGGAACTGTGATTACCCTTCAACCATCAGGTTCCTGAACCACCATGGATAACTTCATTCACCTCAACTATATACAGATTCCATAACCTATACCTGGGGATAACCTATAACTTGGGTATACCAATACCTGGGGATATGAATGGACAATAAACTGGACTGGTCAAAGAACACTGAAGTTGTCTACAAGAAGGGTCAGAGCCGTCTCTATTTCCTGAGGAGACTGAGGTCCTTTAACATCTGCCGGAAGATGCTGAGGACATTCTACGAGGCTATGGTGGCCAGTGCTATCATGTTTGTTATTGTGTGCTGGGGTAGCAGACAACAGAATCAACAAACTCATTCGTAAGGCTAGTGAAGTTTAGGGGGTGGAACTGGATTAATGTACTGGTTAGGCACAGGAGTACATTCAGCCAGAGACTCATTCGAGATGTAACACTGTGTCATAGGAAGTCATTCCTGCCTGTGGCCATCAAACTTTACAACTCCTCACTTGGAGTGTCAGACACCCTGAGCCAATAGGCTGGTCCTGGACTTATTTCCACTTGGCATGTTTAATTTATTATTATTTAATTATTTATGGGTTTACATTGTTATATTTCTTCACTATTCTTGGTTGGTGCGGCTGTAATGAAACCCAATTTCCCTCGGGATCAATAAAGTATGCCTGTCTGTCTATATACCTACTTTCAAGGACTCTACAACTCATGTTCTCAGTATTATGTATTTATGTATGTATTCATTTATTTATTATTGTTATATGATTTTTTTTGTATTTGCAGAGTTTGGTTTCTTTTGCACATTGACTTTTGTCAGTCTTCACTTTTGTATAGTTTTTCATTGATTCTATCAGATGCTATTGTTCTAATGAGAATGCCTGCAAAACTGGAATCTCAGAGCAGTAAATGGTGACATATACTGTACATACTTTGACAATAAATTTACTTTGAACAATCTTTGAATTTGCTCAAAAGAACTTGGGACAATAACTTAAGAACTCAGAGGAATAATTGGTACTTTGACCTTTCAAACCTGCTCTACTAGCCAGCAAGATCTTAGCTGGTCTACAATATTTTTCTAGACTATCCCACTTATCCCCTGAATCTCTTCAGATTCAGAAACCTATCAACATTGGACCTGAGCAAACTCAAAGGTTGAACCTTCAATCCCTCCAGGATAGAGGTCTCAAGACTTAACACCCCCTCCATGAAAACATCTCAGTCATAAATCACCTGCTCTTTATTCTGAGGCTGTGAATAGGTTAGAAACTCTTCAGCCAAGGGGAGTAGTCTCTCTGCATCCAGCAGGATAAATTTGTAAGTTTCAGTAAGGTCTCTTCTCATTTACCTGAGAATAGGGACCTAGTCCACTTAATCTCTCTCATATAGCCATCTCAAATCAGAATCAGAATCACTGGCATAATTAATTAAGTAGTACAAAAAAGAGAAAGAGAGAAATAGTGAGGGAGTGTTCATGGGCTGGTTCATTATCTGTTCAGAAATCCAATGGCAGATATGTATAAGCTGTTTCTGAAATGCTGAGTGTGTGTCTTCAGGCTCCTAAACCTCCTCCCTGATGCTAGCAATGAGAAGAGGGTATGGCCTGGGTGGTGGGGATCCTTAATGATTGATGCTGCCGTTTGAGGTATTGCCTCTGAAGATGTCTTTGATGTTGGGGAGGCTAGTGCCCATGATGGAGCTGACTGAGTTTGCAACCTTCTGCAGCTTCTTCCAATCTTGTGCAGTGGCCCCTCCATATCAGACGGTGTTGGTACCAGTTAGAATGATCTCCACGGTACATCTGTTGAAATTTGCCAGAGTCTTTGCTACCATACCAGATCTCCTGAAGCTCCTAATGAAATATAGCCTCTGTTATGCCATAATTGCATCAATATTTGGACTTTGGATTGATCTCCAAAGATGTTGAACCCCCAGGAACTTGAAACTTCCCACCCTTTCTACTGCTGATCCCTCAATGAGGACTGGTGTGTGTTCCTCAGCTTACCCTTCCTGAACTCCATCCATTCCTTGGTCGTCCTGACTTTGAGTGCAAGGATGTTGTTGCTACACAACTCAACCAGCTGACCTATCTCATTCCTGTATGCTACCTCATCACCATTTCTGATTCTACCAATAATAGTAGTGTCATTGGCAAATTTGTAGATACTGTAGTATTTGAGAAATACCTAGCCACAGTCACGATCATAGAGACACTAGGGCAGTAGGCTTACCAGGCTTCCTTGAGGTGTGCTGGTGTTGATTGTCAATGAGGAGGAGATGTTATTTCCACACTGACTGTATTTTCTTGAGGTGGAAGTCAAGGATCCAGTTGCAGAGGGAGGTACAAAGGCCTGTTTTGAAGCCTGGTGATTAGCATTGAGGGTATGATAGTGTTGAAAGTTGAGCTGTAACCAATAATAGCAGCTTAATGTATTGTTGTTGTCCAGGTAGTCACAGGCCAAGTGGACAGACAGTGAGATTGCATCCACTGTAGACCTATCGCAGCAGTAGGCAAATTGCAGAGCATCCAGGTGAAATTTCTTGGAGTTAAATATGATACAGTAATAAATACCTTCTGGTAAGTATTCTGTCGCTTGATTTTTTTTGGTCAATAACAACTCAGTAAATGACCCAGGAGACAGTAAATATAGAACTTGTATGAGCCATGAACTGGTTACAAAATATGATAAAAATGATATTTCAGAAGTGCTGGAGGCTTCAGTTGGTCAAAGGCATATTGTAAATAGAAAAGCAATCTACTAGTGTATCCAGAACAAAGGAATTGTTTATTTCTTGCTTAGGTTATTATGCTGGCAATGATGTTTGTATTTTATTTTCATGCAATTCTCAAAAATTCTAGTGTTACTTTTAGGATACCTCAGGATATATCATGTCTAACCAATCTTATAGAGTTTTTTGAGGCAGTTACTAGGAAATATGATGACGGCAAGGTAGTGGATGTTGTCTACATGGCATTTGACAAGGTCCTGTAAAGGAGGTTGGTCAGGAAGGTCCAGTCACTCAGCATTCAAGATGAGGTAGTAAATTGGATTAGATATTGGCTTTGTGGGAGAAGCCAGAGAGTGGTAGTAGGGTAGGTAGTTGCCTCTGTAACCGGAGACCTGACTAGTGATGTGCCGGAGGTATCAGTGACTGATGTTGTTTGTTATCTATATCAACAATCTGGATGATAAGGTTCAGTAAATTTGTGGACGACACCAGATTGGGTGTGTAGTGGACAGCGAGGAAGTCTTGCACTGAGATCTGAACCAACTGGAAAAATCAGCTGAAAAATGGCAGATGCAGACAAGTGCGAGGTTTCGTACTTCAGAAGGACCAACCAGGGTAGGTCTTATACAGTGAACAGCTGAGCACTGAGAAGGGGATTTGGGAATACAGGTTCAAAATTCATTAAAAGTGGCATCACAAATGGATAGAATTGTAAAGAAAGCTTTTGGCACATTGGCCTTCTTAAATCAAAGTGTTGAGTACAAGAGACAGGATGTTATGTTGAAGTTGTACAAGACCTGCATAACTTGGAGTATTGTGTATAGTTTTGGTCACCTACCTACAGGAAAGATGCAAATAATGTTGAAAGAGTACAGAGAAAACTTACAAGGAGGTTGCCAGGACTGGAGGATCTGAGTTATAAGGAAAGATTGAATAGTTTAGGACTGTATTCCCTGGAATGTAGAAGATTAAAGGGAGATTTGATAGAGGTATACAAAATTATGAGAGGTATAGACAGGATAAATGCAAGCTGGCTTTTTCCACTGAAGTTGGGTGGGACTACAACCAGAGGCCAGGGGTTAAAAGTGAAAGGTAAAAAGTTTAAGTGGAATGTGAGGGAAAACTTCTTCACTTAGAGGGTCGTGTGAGTGTAGAATGAACTGCCAGCACTAGTGTTGCACACAAGCTCGATTTCAACGTTTAAGAGAAGTTTGGATAGGTACATGATGGCAGGGGTATGGAGGGCTATGGTCCAGGTGCAGGTTGATGGGAGTAGGCGGTTTAAATGGTTCTGCATGGACTAGCTAGGCCAAAGGGCCTGTTTATGTGCTGTACTTTTCTATGACTTTGACTCTAAGGCAAATTATGAATACTTCAAAGCATCAAAATTACCCCTTTCAAAAACAATTCACCTATTTCACAGTAACATCACTGATAATGAGGCATCAGTATGGGTTTAGTTACCATAGACATTCACCACAGTGTTCAGAGATGTTTTCCACGACATAACCTTATGGTCAGAGGTATTGTTTATATTTAAATCTTTTGTGCTAAGAAAAGCTATAAGAAAAAATATATAATTCCATTCAATTTTAGTAAGTCAGTGTTGAAGAAAAGGCCCAGCTTTCAAGAAGACTTCACACTTGCAGAAATGTTGCAGGAAAAAAAAACACACCATTATGAGTGTCATTAATAAATCAAAAAGATTTTAGAACCATTACAGTTTATGACCGTACCAACTGTTACAGTTGGGTGGCGGGTTTAGATACGTCTCTACCAAAGGAGGTGTAAGGCTCTCCTTTCCTCTGCTAGCCTGCAGGTCACCCTTGGGTAAGGTGTAGCTCCTGCTTAGCCCTCCCTCCACCAAACCACCCCCCCCCCCAGATCAGGGTCATTTGAAGCCATGGGAGCAGGTGGTGGATGGTCGTATGAGCAACTGGTGCATATCACAAGTACTGGTTATGAAACCACTCATACCAATCTCTAGAGTATTGATAATGCTTATAAAGACGCTGCCCAGAAGAAGGCAATGGCAAACCACTTCTGTAGAAAAATTTTCCAAGAGCAATCATGGTCATGGAAAGACCATGATCACCTCCATCATACACCACGGCACATAACAAACAAACAAGCAGTTTATATAGCTACTTCAATCGAAGGACATCCACTGAGATCGTGTGTGAATGAGATGAAACTGGATCTCAAAAAAATATTGACAGCTTTGTGTCATTGTAAAAAAAAAGAAAAAAGAACAAGTTAGGTCTTTATTCTTTGGAGCGTAGAAGGTTGAGGGGGGGGACTTGATAGAGGTATTTAAAATAATGAGGGGGATAGATAGAGTTAACGTGGATAGGCTTTTTCCATTGAGAGTAGGGGAGATTCAAATAAGAGGACACGATTTGAGAGTTAGGGGGCAAAAGTAACACGAGGGGGAATTTCTTTACTCAGAGAGTGGTAGCTGTGTGGAATGAGCTTCCAGTAGAAGTGGTAGAGGCAGGTTCGGTATTGTCATTTAAAGTAAAATTGGATAGGTATATGGACAGGAAAGGAATGGAGGGTTATGGGCTGAGTGCGGGCCAGTGGGACTAGGTGAGAGTAAGCGTTCGGCACGGACTAGAAGGGCCAAAATAGCCTGTTTCCGTGCTGTAATTGTTATATGGTTATATGGTTTGTTATATGTTAGAAAGCTCCAGAATTCCCTGTGGGAGGAAACAAAATTAAACAAATTTAAATCTAAAAAGTTGAAGGTACACAGCACTCAATTAATTTCATAAAATTTTAAGATGCAGTGCATGTGTGTTATAAATGTAATCTTAAATGTTATTGTGCCAAATCTGATCTGTATGAAGACAAGCTTTTCACAGTATCTTGTTACGTGTGATAATAATAAACCAAATTTCAATTCCAATCTTCAGAGCAGGCCTTGAAGTAAAGCATCACTTAGCAGAAATATCAACCTAGCCTATTTTTTTTATAAAGCCATTGGTGGCACTAATTGATTAGGTGTGGTCCTTTGATTTGATAGTAATGATAGTGGGGAGGCGCCTGTTGTGGGGTAACAGGAGGCAGTGGAGTGAAATTCTCCTGTTGTTTATTTCTAGCACTCCATGGGCGCCTAGCTTTGAACTGCTGAATCTGTTCTGGATCTATCCAACCTAGCACGATGGTGGTCCTTCAGAACAATCAATGGTGCCCTATTGGGGGGGGGGGGACATCTATCCATCCACAAAGATTGTGTGGTTACCAAACCGTTATGATTACTTACTTAGGTCCTTAGCTCCAAGTGGAGCATAGACCACTGATGATGTCCCATCTCCATTATCCTCTGAAGTTGACAGCATGATTGGAGTTTACCAATGCTCCTGCAATCTGCTGCATCCATTGTACCTATTTTAACTGGCCTATACAGCTTCACCAGAGCCCGTTGGCTGGGCTTAACTAGTTCCACTTCTCACGTCAAGGATGTAGGGTTGGACTTTAAGAGGAAAATTGTTATGATTAAATTCATCAGAAATAATTGGGCCTGGTGGTGTGGGGAAATAAGAGGATAAATTTGCCAGATCACCCTTCGCTTTGGTTCTTTCAGCAGTGCTCCAAACTTCAGGATTCTACAAGCTCAAGAAATGCAAATGGTACGGAGCCAGAGCTGCCGAGGACACCCACAGGACTTTGAGCCTTTAGAAACATAGAAATCTACAGCACATTTCTGGCCCTTTGGCTCACAATGTTGTGTCGACCGTGTAACCTACTCCAGAAACTGTCTAGAATATCCCTACTGCATAGCCCTCTATTTTTCTAAGCTCTGCTAATCTTAAAGCTTTTTCCAAGTGATGTACATCATTAATCTGGTCATTATCTGTTGTTGTTTGAGGGAATGCTTATAAAAATACAGGCTGCCATGATTCCAACACTCATTATAATGAATGAAATAATTCGAAGTCTACAACAATCAAGACCTCCTGAAAGGCAAAAATTATACATTAAATAAATACATGTCTTTACTTCTGTATTTTTAAACTGCATGCCGATTTTAACTATTCTAAACTCTTGTTCTTGGACAGCCCCTCCAGGTTTAAAACAGTCTTCCACTTCAGTGATATGGGCTCTTAGATGCTCGATCAGGGTAAAACAAGATCCACAATCTGCCACAAGCAGGGCAGGTGGGGAGGTGATGCTTCTTTCTGCTTATGCTAGACGTGTGTGCTTCCAAATAGGTTTGAGACTCTCTTTGCCATCCTGAAAATACCTACTCAATCCGAGTAGCCCATTGGACACTTTCGAAGTACATTTATTATCAAAGAATGCATGAAGTATACGACCCTGAGATTCCTCTTTCCACAGGCAGCCACAAAATAAAGAAACACCACGGAACCATTCAAAGAAAACATCAAACAAAAAATGTGCGCAAAAAAGAGAACAAATCAGGCAAACATAAAAAACAAGTGAAAAGTGCACAGAGTATAAAACTTCAAGAACACAGTCATTGAAACAGTCTAGATGGAGACTTCTTCTCCATCTACAGAAATGGGAAAAAGGCATCTGTTTGAAGAGTCTAGTGCTTGACATACAAATTATATGGCCTGCTCGTCTAAACCAACTAAGTGTAGTTAGGGTGTAACATACTGTAAGGTTTCACTGCTAATGTAATGGCTTCTCTGTAATGTTCCACTGCTAAGGCAATGGTTTCTCTGTAGCAGCAATGTTTGGGTTATGACTAGAGATAACGGGGCATGTTAGCCAATGAGTGGGACTGTGTTCTTTCTTGTGTGTCTGGGAGCCGGGAATTTACAGTCTTTTGCCGGGGGGAGATGAGAAGAGAAGACACAAATGGAGAGAGTTGGTAGACCACTGGATGGAGTGGATTTGGAGCGAGGGTCTGAAGGTCAGTGACGATCGGAGGAGGTCGATGGTGGTCCGACGGCCTTATCAGTGAGCTCCAACACTGCGCATTAGACTGCTTCATGAGAATGGGCCCATTTTCTTTTTTTTTTGTTTTCTTTACTAATCATATAGTCAAATTAAGAATTATAAAGCTCAATTACTTAATCGCATATTGTGTACTGTTTGTTATGTCGTGGTACTGATTTGTAACAGGGGACACATCGTGCAGCATCCACCCAAATGAGATTGCTTAAGTTTGGCTGGGCCAGGGGCTATCATCCCCTATCTTAAGCTGCTAGCCAAGCCGGGAGTTACAAGTGCAAATACAAGGAGATTTGCAGTTGCTGGAAATTCAAGCAACACACACAAAATGCTGGTGGAACGCAGCAGGCCAGGCCTAAGGGTTTCGGCCCGAAACGTCAACTGTGCTTCTTCCTATAGATGCTGCCTGGCCTGCTGCGTTCCACCAGCATTTTGTGTGTGTTGTGGGAGTTACAAATGCTGGAGCTGCTGACCTAGGGAACGCTTGTTGTCAGTGGTTTCAGAGGATTTTGCTGTGGGTAGCCCAATGCAGGGTCAAAGAACATTGTTTCCACAAGTTTGATTCACACCTTTCAGTATTTTGTCTTGCTATTTTTAGGTTTGCTGGACTGCAGATGAGTTAAGAGTTAAGAATGGAAACTTTAAAACAAAGCTTTTTAAATGATCTGATGTTCTTAATAGAATATTACTCAAACTCTTTAGCCCAGAAATAAAATAAAGTACCTGTATTCAGTCTTCATTTGTGCAGTCTATATATTCTTAATACTTGAAAACATTAACATCTGTGTTTTTTCATTCCATTTCTTTGGGTTTCTTAAACCAATCCTACTTTCTTTTCCATTTTTCATTGAGACACAAGATCAGGTTTTTGGAGAGTGAATCCATGGAAAGTGCCTGTCCCAGATGGAGATTCTGTCTCAAGCAACACACACAAAATGCTGGAGGAACCCAGCAAGCCAGGCAGCATCTATGGAAAAAAGTACAGTCGCTGTTTCAGGCCGAGAGCCTTCGGCAGAATTGGAGAAAAAAAAGATGAGGATTTAAAAGGTAGGGGAGTGGAGAGAGAAACTCAAGGTGATAGGTGAAACCGGGAGGGGGAGGAATAAAGTAAAGAGCTGAGAAGTTGAATGGTGAAAGAGATACAGGGCTGGAGAAGGGGGAGTCTGATAGGAGAGGACACAAGGCCATGGAAGAAAAGGGGGGAGGAGCAGCAGAGGGAGCTGATGGGGAAGTAAGGAGATAAGGTGAGAAAGGGAAAAAGTGATGGTGAAGGGGTGGGGGGGGGGGGGCCCTACCGGGAGTTTAAGAAATTGATGTTCGTTGTATCAGGTTGGAGGTTACCCAGACGGAATATAAGGTGTTACTCCTCCAACCCGAGTATGGCCTCATCGCAGCAGTAGAGGAGGCCATGGACTGACATGTCGGAATGGGAATGGGAAGTGGAATTAAAACCGTAGTGCGTGGCCACTGGGAGATCTCACTTCTTCTGATGGATGAAGGGTAGATGCTCAGCAAAGCAGTCTCCCAATCTATATTGGGTCTCACTGATATATAGGAGGCCACTCCAGGAGCACCAGATACAGTACCCAACAGACTCACAGGTGAAGTGTCACCTCATCTGGAAGGACTGTTTGGATCCTGAATTGTAGTGAGGGAGGAGGTGTAGGGGCAGGTGTAGCACTTATCCTTGCAAGCAGAACAAGAGAAGGAGATCAGTGGGGAGGGATGAATGGACAAGGGAGTCGCATAGAGAGCGATCACTGCAGAAAATAGAAAGTAGGGTCGGGGAGAGGAAAGATGTGTTTGGTGGTAGGATCCTCTTGGAGATGGCGGAGGTTC
Source organism: Hemitrygon akajei (assembly GCF_048418815.1). Lineage (NCBI taxonomy): Eukaryota > Metazoa > Chordata > Chondrichthyes > Myliobatiformes > Dasyatidae > Hemitrygon > Hemitrygon akajei. Next base: position 12,068,734 of record NC_133124.1, on the reverse strand, counting down.
TGGAGAATTATATGCTGGACGCAGAGGCAGGTGGGGTGGAACTTTCACCATCTCCAACGGGATCCCAACACCAAACGGTGATTGGAATCGATTTGCAATAGCAAATTAAAGGGAGGCAGAGGCAAGTGCAGCAGCCATCATCGCAGTGGCTGTCGTCGGAGTGGACAGAGTCAGAGTGGTGATCTTAAGGCTTCAGCTCTTCAAGGTTTCCGCGAAGAGAAGCTTCAGTCAGAGAAAGCAAAGGAAGGATAAGCTCTAGGTTAAGTTTTTTTTCCCCTTTCCCTTCTTTATATTTGCTCAGCAAGGACAGTAGACCAGTCAAGATAGTTGAATGCTCTTCTTGTGGGATGTGGGAAGGCAGGAAAACCTCCAGTTCCACTGATTATTACAACTGCAAGAAGTGCATCCAGTATTCGGGAGGCTGAAGGGGTGATAGATTGGTAGTTACACCCAAGGTGCAGGACACAGGAAACTGAGTGACAGTTCAGAAGAGGAAAGGGGTTAAGAAGCCAGTGCAGAGTACCCCTGTGGGCATCCCCTCAACAACAGGTATATCATTTTGGATACTGTCAGTGTGGGGGGTGGTGTAGGATGACCTAACAGAGGAAAATCACAGTGGTCTCTGGCACTGAGTTGGCCATTGAGATTCAGAAGGGGAGGAGAAGATGCGCGCTGTGGTGATAGGGATTCGTTAGTTAGGGAATCATGAAGTGTGTGAAGATATCATAACTAAAGCGAAGGTTCTTGGTAAACTGGAAGGACTGAAGGCAGATAAGTCACCTGGACCAGATGGTGTACACCCCAGAGTTCTGAATGATGTGGCTGAAGAGATCGTGGAGGCATTAATAATGATCTTCGAAAAATCACCAGATTCCTGATTGGATCCAGAAGACTAAAATTCCAAAGGTCACTCCTCTCTTCAAGAAGGGAACAAGGCAGATGAAAGGAAACTATAGGCCAGTTAGTCTGACCTCAGTGGTTGGGAAGATGTTGGAGTCGGATATTAAGGATGAGGTATCAGGGTACTTGGAGGCACATGATAAAATAGGCCATAGTCAGCATGGTTTCCTCAAGGGAAAACCTTGTCTGACAAATCTGTTGGAATTCTTTAATAGAAATAACGGGCAGGATAGACAGAGGAAAATCGGTTGATGTTGTGCACTTGGATTTTCAGAAGGCCTTTGATAAGTGCCATGCAAGAGGCACTTACCATGAGCCCATGGTAGTACAGAATGATTCTAGCATGGATCAAGCAGTGGCTGATTGGCAGAAGGCAAAGAGTGGGAATAAAGGGAGTCTGCTCCTGTTGGCTGCCAGTGAATTGTGGTGTTCCACAGGGATCTGTGTTGGGACCGATCCTTCTTAATGACTTGAATGATGGAACTGATGGCTTTGTTGCAAAGTTTGCAGATAATATGCACACAGGTAGAGGGGCAGCTAGTTTTGAGGATGTAGGGAGGCTACAAAAGGGCTGGAGAGGGTTCAAAGGAATTTCTGGAAAATGATTCCAGGATTGAATGGCTTGTCATATGATCACATTTGATAGTTCTGGGCCTGTATTCACTAGAATTCAGAAGAATGAGAGATGACCTCTTTGAATGGTGAAAGGCCTTGATAGGGTGAATGTAGACAGTGTTTCCTATCGTGAGAGAGTCTATGACTGGAGAACAGCTTCAGAATAGAGGGGCACCCTTTTAGAAGGATTTACTTCAGCCAGAGAGTGGTGAATCTGTGGAATTCTTTGCCACAGGCAGCTGTGGAGGTAGAGTCTTTATATATATTTAAGGCAGAGGTTGAAAGATCCTTGATTGGTCAGGGCATGAAGGGATACAAGGCAGGAGGTTGGGGCTGAGAGTATAAAATAGGGGAGCAGACTTGGTGGGTCAAATGGCTGAATTCTGTCCCTATATTGTATTCTTATTCAAGTTCTGAGGTATAAACATCACTAATAGTACGTTTTGGTCTGACCACAGATATGTTATTGATAAGAAGGTGTACTCTACCTCTACTTCCTTAGAAGGCCAAAGAAATTTATCATGTCCTTGTTGACCCTGACCAGTTTTCCTTTATATAGATGCACCACTGAATACATTCTAACCAGATGCATCATAGCTTGGTATGGCAACTGCTCTGCAATAGACTGCAAGAAACTATAGAGAGTTGTCTCGTTTAGTTGTATACATGTAAAGTCAAATGACAATAAACTTGAACTTTGGGGTTGTGGAGAAGAGAGAAGTCTGGGGTGGGAGAGGACTTTTATTTTTCTGATTGCTTTCCAGAGGCAATGAAGTGTAAACAGAGTCCATACAGGAGAGTTTGGTTTTTGACTGAGCTGTGGCCTCTTCTCATAACTAAACTCAGGGAAGTACAGCAGCCTCAACATACACCCAGTGATTTAGGGATATCTTCTTCTCCTCCACCATCATCATATTTCTGAGTATTCCATAAACCCATGCACACTACCTCTTTATTGTATTTTTGTACAATTTATTTATTCTGTAATTTATAGTAACTTTTATGTCTTTGCACTGTACAACTGCGACAAAACACCAGATGTCATGACATAAGTCAGTGATAATAACCCTAATTCTAAAATGCCTTACCAAACATGGTAGAGATATGAAACTAGGCAAGTCACCTTTTTCATGGCTGCATCAATAAAGCCTACACTCTATTGTGTTCTCCTTTTTAATAGTCATTTGTAGCTGGATCTGAATGTTATTCAAATATTTTGAAGTTCCATTAAGGATCTGTTAATAATTAATGAGCACATTAAAAAAGTACACATTGAGAGATTTAGCTAGCAAATGCATATTTACAATGAAGTAAGAAATAGAATTAAATATGAGAAATTACTGGACAGACAACTTTATCCTGTTGATCAATTGCAACCCCTGCTTTTTGTTGGGAGGGGAGAGGGAGTTGAGGTTGTGTTCCTAGACAATGGTCCTTATTGTCAATTTCCATAAAGCAAAGTTGCATCATCTGCACATACACGAGTTAAAAATTATATTTTCCATTCCACCCCCTCCACCACCACAAATTCCCCGAGTGTGAATTTTGTTCATATCTCAAATTTCAGGTGATTTGTGACTATTTGTATCTCTGAATAGCCATAACACAGGGACTCACCTGTTTTTTCATCGTCCTGCAAAGGAAAGTAAGTTGTAAAAAATATAAAAAGGTATGTAAAATAAAGACCTGGATTTTTAAGTCTGTGAAGTGACTGTTTAAGATCATTGCCCTTAACTTGTTCTTCTTTGAAGATAGTTATTTATCTGTTGCATCAGCTTCTGCGATCAGTTGCTAACAGGCATTAATTACTTCAAAGACATTCAACCAGAAACAGAATCAGGTTAGATATCACCAGCATATGTCATGAAATTTGTTGTTATGTGGCAGCACTACATTGCAATACATAATAATAAAAAGTTTATATTACAATAAATGTATATACAAGACCTTAAGACCATAAGATATAGGAATAGAATCAGGCCACTTGGCCCATCAAGTCTGCTCCACCATTTCATCATGGCTGATCCAATTTTCCTCCCAGCCCCAATCCCCTGCCTTCTCCCCGTATCCCTTCGTGCCCCGACTAATCAAGACTGTCAGCATCTGCCTTGAACATATGTGGCCTCTACAGCTGCCTGTGGCAAAGAATTCCACATATTCATCACTCTGACTTAAGAAATCCCTTCTCACCTCGTTCTTAAAAGGACACCCCTCCATTCTGAGGCTGTGTCCTCTGGTCTTAGACCCTCCCACCATAGGAAACATCATCTCCACATCCACTCTATCAAGGCCTTTCACCATTCAATAGGTTTCAATGAGGTCACCCCTCATTCTTCTGAATTCTAGTGAATTCAGGCCTAGAACCATCAGACGCTCTTCATATGACAAGCCATTCAATCCTGGAATCATTTTTGTGAACTTCCTTTGAACCCTCTCCAGTTTCAGCACATCTTTTCTAGGATAAGGGACCTAAACCTGCTCACAATACTCAAAGTGAGGCCTCACAAATGCTTTAAAGTTTCAACATTACATCCTTGCTTTTATATTCTAGTCCTCTTGAAAATAATGCTAATGTTGCATTTGCCTTCTTCACCACAGATTCAAGCTGCATATTAACCTTTAGGAAACCCTGCACAAGGTCTTCCAAGTCCCTTTGCACCTCAGTTTTGTTTGTATTTTCTCTCCATTTAGAAAATAGTCAACCCTTTCATTTCTTCTACCAAAGTGGATGACCATACACTTCCCAACATTGTATTCCATCTGCCATCTTTTTTGCTCATTCTCCTAATCTGTCCCAGTCCTTCTGTAGCCTCTCTACTTCCTCAAAACTACTTGCCCCTCCACCTATGTTCATATCATCTGGAAACTTTGCAGCAAAGCCATCAATTCCATCATCCAAATCATTGACATAAGCATAAAAAGAATCAGTCCCAACACAGACCCCTGTGGAACACAACTAGTCACTGGCAGCCAGTCAGAAAAGGCTCCCTTTATTCCCACTCTTTGCCTTCTGCCAAACAACCACTGTTTTATCCATGCTAGAATTTTTCCTGTAATACCACAGGCTCGTAACTTGTGAAGCACCCTCATGTGTGGCACTTTGTCAAAGGCCTTCAGGAAATGCAAGTACACAACATCAATTGCTTCTCCTTTGTCTATCCTGCTTCTTATTTCACCAAAGAATTCCAAGGGATTTGTCAGGCAAGATTTTCCCTTGAGGAAACCATGCTAACTACAGCTTATTTTATCATATGCCTCCAAGAACTCTGAGACCTCATCCTTAATAATGAGTTCCAACATCTTCCCAACTACTGAGGTGGACTAACTAAAATTTCCTTTCTTCTGTCTTTTTCCCGTCTTGAAGAGTGGAGTGACATTTGGAGTTTTCCAGTCTTCCAGAACCATTCCAGAATCTTGTGATTCTTGAAAGATCATTACTAATGCCTCCACAATCTCGTCAGCCACCTCTTTTAGAACTCTGAGGTGTACACCATCTGGTCCAAGTGACTTATTTACCTTCAGACCTTTCAGTTTCCCCAAGAACCTTCTCTCTAGTTCTGCTAACTTCACATGCTTTATGCCCCCTGACACCTGGAACTTCCACTATACTGCTAGTATCTTTCACAGTGAAGGCTGATGCAAAATACTTATTTAGTTTATCTGCTATTTCATTGTCTCCCATTACTCCCTCTCTCGCTTCATTTTCCAGCAGTCTGATATCTACTGTTGCCTCTCTTTTACACTTTATGTATCTGAAGAAACTTTTGATATCCTTTTTAATATTATTGGCTAGCTTACTTTTGTATTCCATCTATACCTTCTTAATGACTTTTTTTGGTTACTTTGCTGTTGGTTTTTAAAAGATTCCCAATCTTCTAACTTCCCACTAATCTTTGCTCTATTATATGCCCTCTCTTTGGCTTTTATGTCAGCTTTGATTTCTCTTGTTAGCCATGGTTGTGTCATCTTGCCTTTAGGATGCTTTCTCCTTTTTGGGATGTATGCATCCTGTACCTTCCAAATTGCTTCCAGAAATTCCAACCATTGTTGCTCGGTCATCATCCCTGCCAGTGTTCTTTTCCGATCAATTCTGGTCAACTCCTCTCTCATGCCTCTGCCATTCCCATTACTTCACTGTAATACTGATACATCTGGCTTTAGCTGCTCCTTCTCAGACTTCAGGGGGAGTTTGATCACTTACTCCAAAGGGTTCTTTTACCTTAAGCTCTCTAATCAACTCTGGTTCATTGCACAAGACCCAATCCAGAATAGCTGATCCTCTAGTGGGCTCAACCACAAGCTGCTCCAAAAAGGCATTTCATAGGCATTCTAGAAATTCCTCCTCTTGTAATCCAGCACCAACCTCTTTCCCCCAGTCTACCTGCATATTGAAGAGCCCCCATGACTATTGTAAAATTGTCCTTTTGGCATGCATTTTCTATCTCCACATCCTTACTACTGTTTGGGGGTCTGTACGCAACTCCCATCAGAGTCTATTTACCCTTGGGAAATTTATCCTGAGCTCTATCTGCAATATTTCTACACCTTCTGCCCCTATGTCACCTCTTTCTAATGATTTGATTTTTTTTTAAATCAACAAAGTAACACTGCCCCCTCTGCCTTCCTGCCTATCCTTTTGATACAATGTATATTCTTGGACGTTAAGTTCCCAGCTATAACCTTTCAGCCATGACTCAGTGATGCCTACAACATCATTCTGCAAGAGTCTTCAGTGACATTCCAGATCTCCTCAAACTCCTCCAACAGCTTTGTCACCAAGTTGGCTAGGCAAACTAAAAAAAGTGGTAACATTTGAGCTAACATTTTACAAACCACAAAATGAATAAAAGTTTTTCAAACTAAGTGGAAATTAAATTAACTTACAAAAAGTTTAACATTTTAAGATATCATCATTAAGCTTTAAAATTTCAAGTGCACTTACCAATCAATAACTACTTGTTAGCATTCCTCTCACATTTAATGCAGCTCAGCGATGCTATTTATGAACCAATCCCGATTTAAATTATAGTTAAAAAAATCTTATCAGATGATTTTCTTCAACAGCTACAGAATACAGGAACCTGTGAGGGAGAAGAGAATTATGTTCAATTTCACAAAAATGTTTTCACTTTCATAATTGAACAGTGACAAATACCTACTATTTTGCCACAATTACAAAAGTCTAGCCAAGTAGTCCAAACAAATTTTAATGCAGTGCGCATTATTATTGACACACGCCTTCCATAATCAGCTCAACATGGACGAAGATAATTACTGTGGTATGAACAAACTGCTGCTCTGGATTCTGTGCAAAGCATAACACAAAAGCTATTAATGGTTCATGGTTAAGGGCTGAACAACTGGTGTACAAAAAGACTTCCAAATAGGAATATTATTTCTGAACTAACTCATCTTTGTAAACATTCTACTTGCTCCATTTTGCTTAAAGTTTATTTATTAAAGTTTATTTTTGATGTATATGTCACCAACTATCCTGAGATCCATTTTCTTGCAGACATTCACAGTAAAACAAAGTACAATAGAGTCAATAAACAAAGACTAACAAATTGTGCAAATACAAAGAGAAACAAGTAATAATAATATTAATAATAAATAGATAAATAAATAATACTGAGAACACGAGTTGTAGAGTCCTTGAAAGTGAGCCCATAGGATGTGCTCAGTGATTAGTTCAGCACTGAAGTGAGTGAAGATGTCCAGACTGGTTTAGGAGCCGGATGGCTGAAGGGTATATGTGTTGCTGAAGCTGGTGGTATGGGACCCAAGGCTCCTGTACCTCCTTCCTAATAAGAGAGCATGGCCTGGATGGTGGGGATCCTTGATGATCGATGCTGCTTTTTTGTGCCAGTGCTCTTTTAGGTGTGCTCAAATGTGGGGATGGCGTTTCCTGTGATGGACTGGACTGTATCCACCAATTTTTGTAGACTTTTCTGCTCTTGGATGCTAGTATTTCTATACCAGACTGTGTTGCAACCAGTCACTATACTCTGTGCTGAGCATCTATCGTCCGAGTTTTAGATGACGTGCTGAATCTGTGCAATCTTCTAAGGAAGTAGAGGCATTGCCATGGTTTCTTTGAAATGGCATTTATGATCCTCTTATGTAACCAAGGAATTTGAAGTTACTGACCCTCTCCACCTCAAATCCCCTAATAATTAGTTTCTTCAATCAAAGACACTATTAAACAACAAAACTAAAAAACATCTCAAAACCAGCAACCATCATTGGATTTGAACTGTACTATTTATGCATAGAATAACTTAGAAGCAATAAAGGCAACTCAAAATGAAGTTTCATCTCCGCAATGTTACTAAGAGACATGGTAAACAAAAGTTCACTTTTAAAGTTCAAAATAGATTTATTATCAAAGTACGTATGCTACCATATACTACCCTGAGATTGACTTTCTTGCAGGCATTCATAGTACAACAGAGAAATGCAATAGAATCAACAGAAAACTGCACATAAAGACTGATACACTATCAATGTGCAAAAGTAGACAAACTGCAAATAAAAAAGTAAATCAATAATATTGAGAACACGAGTTGTAGAGTCCTTGAAAGTTGTAGAATCAGTTCAATGTTGAGCTGAGTGAAGTTAACCACGCTGGTTCAGGAGCCTGATGAAAAGACTGGTGCATTCTCGCATGATGACTCAGTCACTTCAATCATAAGAACTTACCACAACTTGTTTGCTTCATCTGAATGGGCAAAATAACCAGCTATGCTGAGAGGCATTATTCTGCTTCTATGTTTTATGTTAATACTTTTCAGCTCAAGTGATTAAAACAAGATACTATATCTTGGAAACCTGAGCACATTGGCACAACATGACAACATTAAAGATGACCATAAGACATAGGAGCAGAATTAGGCCATCTGGCCCATCGAGTCTGCTCCACCATTCAGTCATGGCTGATCTTTTATCACTATCTCCTCTTCAACACCAGTCCCCACCCTTCTCCCCATAACTTTTGATGCCATGTCCAATCAAGAACCTATCAATCTCTGCTTAAGCAGCACACACAAAATGCTGGTGGAACGCAGCAGGTCATGCAGCATCTATAGGGAGAAGCACAGTCAACGTTTTGGGCCGAGACCCATTTAGAAAATAGTCTGCACGTTTATTTCTACTACCAAAGTGCATGACCATGCATTCTCCAACATTGTATTTCATTTGTCACTCTCTTGCCCATTCTCCTAATCTGTTTAAGTCCTTCTGCATCTTACCTGTTTCCTCAACACTACCTGCCCCTCCACCAATCTTCATATCTCTGCAAACTTGACAAAGCCATCTATTCCATCATCTAAATCATTTATGGAAGGAAGATATTCTATAAAAACAAAAACACAATACCCAAGTTGCAGTAAATAGCTGAGCTAGATAAAGAGAATCTCTACAATTCCAAACAATAAGACCGTTGTACAGTAACGCGCATTATGCTTCCATCAGTAATACTACAATTGCTAACTGCTGTTCCCCTTTTACCACAAACCAACCATAAAATGAATTAGTTGTGGTATTTGCAGACTTTCCCCAAGGCAAGGAACACGAAAACCACTCTGTAATTACAGCAACCAGGGTCTCCTTCCTTGTTCACAGCTACAGTGTCTCCAAAATCCCCTGGCAACTCATCTAAACTTTCTGAGCATATACAACTATGGGCATAGTGTATATAGCAAGGGAACCTAAGAATTTTACACTGTACCATATTTGTCAACGTGGAGCAGAGAGCAAGTTTGTATATCTGGAGGGAGCAAATGACGTTGGGAATGGTGAGGCTGGAGGGGTGTGGGTCAGGTGACAGAGAGTGCTGGGGGTGGGGGTGGTGTGGGTGCAGACATACCCATCCCTGAGACACCAGACAAGGTCACTTGATTCCAAACAATTGGTTTATTGATCATTAGAGAATGTCTCTCTGATGCTTCCCACTCCCTCCCCTCTCCCTTCCCCTTTTCTCAACCATGATTCTCCTCTCCCTGCTCCCCTCCCACTCTCAGTCCACAATAAAGACCCATCAGATTTACCATCACTCACATATGTCATGAATGTTTAAAAATTTTTACAGCAGTACAGTGCAATACACAAAACTACTACAGTACTGTGCAAAAGTTTAGACACCCTAGCTATATATGTGTGCCTAAGACTTTTGCACAGTATTGCATATGTCACTATAAGGGTGGTTGTAGATGGCTCATATTCTGCAGGGATCTGTTCTGGAATCCCTCCACTTTGTAATTTTTATAAATGACCTGGATGAGGAAGTAGAAGGGTGGGTTAGTAAGTTTTCTGATGACACAAAAGTTGGGAGTGTTGTGGATGGTCTGGGGGTTTGTCAGAGGTTACAGCACAACATTGATAGATGCAGAACTGGGCTGAGAAGTAGCAGATGGAATTCAACCCAGATAATTGTGAAGTGGTTCATTTTGGTAGGTCAAATCTGAAGATAGAATATAATATTAATGGTAAGACTCTTGGCAGTGTGGAAGATCAGCAAGATCTTGGAGTCCATGTCTATGGGACACTCAAAGCTGCTGCACAGGTTGACAGTGTTGTTAAGAAGGCGTATGTGTTGGCATTCATCAACCATGGGATTGAGTTCAAGAGCGATGAGGTAATGTTACAGCTATACAAGACCTTAGTTAGACCCCACTTGGAGTACTGTGTTCAGTTCTGGGTTCTGGTCACCTCACTACAGAAAGGATGTGGATACTATAGAGAGAGTGCAGAGGAGATTTACAAGGATGTTGCCTGGATTGGAGAGTGTGCCTTATGAGAATAAGTTGAGTGAACTTGACCTTTTCTCCTTGGAGCAACAAAGGATGAGAGGTGACCTGATAGAGGTGTACAAGATGATAAGAAGCATTGATCATGTGAATAGCCAGGGGCTTTTTCCCAGGGCTGAAATGGCTAGCATGGGGGGGGGGGGGTGCATAGTTTTAAGGTGCTTGGAAGTAGATACAGAGGGGATGTCAGAGGTAAGTTTTTCCACGCAGAGAGTGGTGGGTGTGTGGAATGCACTGCCAGCGACGGTGGTAGAGGTGGATATAATGGGGCCTTTTAAGAGACTCTTAGATAGGTACATGGAACTTAGAAAAATAGAGGGCTATGCGGTAGGGAAATTCTAGGCAGTTTCTAGAGTAGATTACATGGTCGGCACAGCATTGTGGGCCAAAGGGCCTGTAATATGTTGTAGATTTCTATGTTCTATGTTCTTTAGGTATCCATATTTATGCAAACATTTAAAGTTTATTACATAGAACACTAGAACCAACACTGTAAAACTGCTATATACAAATACAAAATAACATACAGTATACAAAAACATTTGACGCACACATTCCCCATGACTATTCTGGATATCTGGAAAGGTACATTACCAAGATAGTCATAGATTGCATTAGTGCCTTTTGGAATGACATCATCATTACAACAATGAATGGTGTATGGATGGAATTAAATCTGGAATACAGGCACAACTCCAAATAGGTTAAGAAACCTGAAAAAACTCATTTGAAGACATAGTCGAGATAGCAAATGAGTCTGGGTAGGATGAGGCAGAACAATCTGTTGAAGTCCATCTGCAGACTCCCTGCTTCCTTAACTCTACTTGCCCCTCCACCTATCTTGGTATCCTCCGCTAACTTGGCCATAAAACCATCAACGTAATTGCAAAGTGCAGAGCTCACAAGTGAAGATCAGTTGGAGTTTGAGTGTTGAATCACAAGGGGGCACTAATCTATGATTGTCATTAAAAAAACAGACCTTGAAAGGGCTTTGGCAGGTACTCACCCACATCTGGGCCAGATAGTCCACACCCCTGCATTTGGAAAGAGGCAGCTGAACAGATTGTGAGGCATTAGTAATGATCTTTCAAGAATCATTAGATTCTGGAATCGTTCCAGAAAGCTGGAAAACTGCAAATGCCACTCTGCTCTTTAAGGAGGGAGGAAGGCAGAAAAAAGGAAACTACACGCCAGTTAGCCTGACTTCAGTGGTGGGAAGGATGTTAGAGTCTTTTACTGAGGATGAGGTTTCCAGGTACTTGGAGGCACATGATAAAATAGGCCAAAGTCTGCATGGTTTTCTAAAGGTGAAATCTTGCCTAATAAACTGTTGGAGTTCTTTGAAGAAATTACATTCAGGATAGACAAAAAAAAGTCATTGGATATTGTATACTTGGATTTTCAGAAGGCCTTTGCAAGGTTCTGCACATAAGGCATCTTAACAAGACAAGAGCCCATGACACGACAGGAAAGATCCTAACGTGAATAGAGATTGGCTGACTGGTAGAAGGCAAAGGGTGGGAATAAAGGAGATCTTTTCTGGTTGGCTGTTGGTAACTAGTGGTGTGCTGCAGGGGTCAGTGTTGGGACTGCTTCTTTTTATGTTGGTCTTGTGCCAAGTTTGCGGGCAATACAAAGGTAGGTGTAAGGGCAGGTAGTGTTGAGGAAGCAGGGAGTCTGCAGAAGTACTTAGACAGATTAAGAGAATGGGCAAAGAAATGATAGATGAAATATAATGTACAGAAGTTTATGGTCTTGCACTTTGATAGAAGGTGTAGACTATTTTCTAAATGGGGAGAAAATTCAAAAATCGGAGGTGCTAAGGGACTTGGGAGTCCTCATGCAGGATTCCCTAAAGGTTAACTTGCAGGTTGAGTCAGTGGTGAGGAAGGCAAATGCAATGTTAGCATTCATTTTGAGAGGACTAGAATATAAGAGCGAAAATATGAAACTGAGGCTTTATTTGGTCAGACTGCACTTGGATTATTGTGAACAGTTTGGGGCCCCTTATCTAAGAAAAGATGTGATGGCATTGGAGAGGGTCCAAAGGAGGTTCAGGAGAATGATTCCTAGAAATGCAAGAGTTAATCTATAAGGAGCATTTGCTATTTCTAAACACCAATACTCTAGATAGATAGATAGATAGATAGATACTTTATTCATCCCCATGGGGAAATTCAACTTTTTTCCAATGTCCCATACACTTGTTGTAGCAAAACTAATTACATACAATACTTAACTCAGTAAAGAATATGATATGCATCTAAATCACTATCTCAAAAAGCATTAATAATAGCTTTTAAAAAGTTCTTAAGTCCTGGTGGTAGAATTGTAAAGCCTAATGGCATTGGGGAGTATTGACCTCTTCATCCTGTCTGAGGAGCATTGCATCGATAGTAACCTGTCGCTGAAACTGCTTCTCTGTCTCTGGATGTTTATGTCTATGTGGATGTCTATGACGTTTAGAAGAATGGGGGGGAATCTCACTGAAACCTATCAGATATTAAAAAGCCTAGATGGAGTGGGCGTGGAGAGTATGTTTCCTGTATAGGGGAGTCTAGAACCAGAGGGCACAGCCTCAGAATAACAGTATGTCCATTTAGAACAGCAGTGAGGAAGAATTTGTTTTTAGCCAATGGGTACTGAATCTGTGGTCTTGGCTTCCATAACCATCAGTAGAATTCATTGCCACGGATGGCTGTGGAAACCAAGTCATTGAGTATACCTAAAGCAAATGTTGCTAGGTTCTTGGTTTATCAGCGTGTCAAAGGTTATTGGGAGAGGGCAAGAGAATGGGGTTGAGTAGGATAATGAATCAGCTATGATGGAATGGTGGATCAGACTCGATGGGCTGAATGGCCTAATTCTGCCCCTATGTCTCGTGGTCTTAAGAAAGTGAACATCAAAGAAAGGCAGTCCTGATATGGAGTGCAGCATTTCATGCTGGATGATGCCCCACTGCAAAAAACTTATCAAGCTGAGGGTGGGGGGGGGGGTGAAAAAAGGTGTCCAGATATCCATCAACACCTTCCTTTAGCCTCAATGGGACTCAGGAACATCTGAAGAACACAGAATAGTACAGTACATTACAGGCCCTTCAGCCCACAATGTTGTGCTGACCCTCAAACCCTGCCTCCCATATAACCCCCCACCTTAAATTCCTCCATATATCTGTCTAGTAGTCTCTTAAACTTCACTAGTGTATCTGCCTCCACCACTGACTCAGGCAGTACATTCCACGCACCAACCACTCTGAGTGAAAAACCTTCCTCTAATATCCCCCTTGAACTTCCCTCCCCTTACCTTACAGCCATCTTGCGATCAAGATTGTCGGTAGGCCCCGGTGATGAATTCACGAGGTACAGAGGCAGACCAGATTTGGCCTTTTTTCCTTCATTATGTGCCATGTCATATGGTGTAAGTGATCATGGTCTTTTCATAATCATGATTGTTCTTGGCAAATTTTTCTACAGAAGTGGTTTGCCATTGCCTTCTTCTGTGCAGTGTCTTTACAAGATGGGTGAACCCAGCCATTGTCAATACTCTTTAGAGATTCTTTGCCTGGCATTAGTGGTCGCATAACCAGGACACGATATGCACAAGCTGTTCATATGATCATCCACCACCTACTCCCATGGCTTCATGTGACCCTGATCAGGGGTAAGCAGGTGCTAGACTTTGCCCAAGGGTGACCTGCAGGCTAGTGGAGGGAGGGAATGCCATACACCTCCTTTGGGAGTGATGCATCGCCATCCCAACACCCTATTGGTGTCATATGTGGACAGGAGGCTGGACCCAAGTGCAGGACACAGGCACTGAAGTACTAGGGGCAGGACGGGAACAACTAAACAATAGACAAGATGTGGTGACTGTGGTATGTGTGAGGGACATATGTTCAAGGTGATTCTGGGGTTCCAGGAGAGTTCAGGCAAGGCAGCATCCCAGAGTTCAGGCAAGGTCTAGGAGTTCACTGGGCGGGCCACATAACTCCTAGGCAGGGCCCAGACCTCTCAGGCAGGAACACGGGTGCCTGAGCAGGTCACGGGGCACCTGGGTAGGTCACAGGGCACAACCTGTCAGCAGTGAGGGATAGGTAGGGGCAGAGACCTCTGGGCAGGCCGCATAAATCCTAAGCAGGGCCCGGACCTCTCAGGCAGGAACACGGGGGCCTGAGCAGGTCACGGGGCCTGAGCAGGTCACGGGGCACCTGGGTAGGTTGCAGGGCACAACCCATCAGCAGCGAGGGATGGAAAGGGGCAGAGTCCCCCGCCAGGCAACAGCTATCCAGCCAGGCTTACCTGACAGAGGCAAGGGATAGGAAGGGAACTAGGTCCAGGGTGACTGCCAGACTTACTCGAAGAACTCATCTTTAATTAGGGGATCTCCAAGCCAGGGCAACCAGAACAGGTTAGGCAGGATGACCCCCCCCCCCCCCAGTCCCAGAGCCCCCTATATACACCAGCAGCCGATGGGCATCAGGTGCGCCTCCTTGAGCCCCAACAAGCCATGATGATCCACAGGTGTGACTAATTGGGCTCAAGGGCGAAAGGAGAGACGCCTACAAGACCCGGAATGCGGAGTCCGCGGACCGGATCAAGACCCGGAATGCGGAGTCCGCGGACCGGATCAAGACCCGGAATGCGGGCTCCAGACCGGACCATAACAGTTGGGCCTTTACTTTTGCATAATAAGAAACAATATGTGTTGACTATGGTGGATACTTGCTCTCAGATACTGCTGGCAGTATATTCACCATAGTCCTGCGAGCTTGCGGAGGGGCAGGGTTATTGTCACCAATTCTTCCAACTGGCTGGATCCTCCCTCACCCTCAACTATTACCACTTCCCCTGTGCAACTACAATCGCCTCTGCCCCCTGACACTCTCAAATCTCTGACATTCTGCTTGTGTCTTTCACAGTGCAGATTAACACAAAATACTTATTAGGTTCATCCATCATTTCTTTGCACACCATTACGATCTCTCCAGTGTCATTTTCCAGCTATCCAATGTCCACTATCAACTCTACTTCACTCCTCATATATATGAAAAATTTTATATTATCCTCTTTTATATTATTGGTGGCTTTCCTCCATATTTCATCGTTTCTCTCCTTATATGTTTTTAGTTGACTTCTGTTGGTGTATACAAGCTTCTCAATCTTCTAACTTCACACTAATTTTTGCTACATTATATACCCTCTCTTTTGCTTTTATGCTGTCTTTGACTTCCCTCGTCAGTCACGGTTGCCTCATCCTCCCTTTAGAATACCTCTTCATCTTTGGGATGCATCTGTCCTGCGCCTTCTGAATTGCCCCTAGAAACTCCAGCAATTGCTGTTATGCCGTCATCCATGCTAGTGTCCCCTTCCAATCAGCTTTGGCCAGCTCCTCACTCACGCTTCTGTATTTTCCTTCACTGGAATTCCGACACATTTGACTTTAGCTACTCCCACTCAAATTGCAGGGTGAATTCTATGATATTATAATAATTACCTTCCAAGGGTTCTTTTACCTTAAGCAAATCAAATCTGGTTCAATACAGAACTCCCAATCTAGAATAGCTTATCCCCTAGTGGGCTCATTGGCATTCTACAAATTTCCTCTCTTGGGATCCAGCACCAACCTGATTATTGAAATCCCCTATAATCAACGCAACATTGCCCCTTTTACATGCCTTTTCTATCTCCCATTGTAATTTGTAGCCCAAATCCTGGCTACTTTTCGAAAGCCTGTAAATAACTCCCAACAGGGTCTTTTTACGCTTGTAAATTCTTAACTCTACCCATGAGGATTCTACATCTTCCAATCCTATGTCACCTCTTTCTAAGGATTTGGTTTCAATTTTTACCAATGAGCCACCCCGCCCCCTCTGCCTCTGATGCACTATCAATTACTCCAAAAGACTGGAAGTAGAGTAAATACTGAAAGGCTTTTATTAACAGTAAAATGGATCCACGTCCATGCTGTATGTCTGTCCTGGACTGAGGGAGGAGCAGTGACACAATCACCTTTATCCAGGAATCTGTGGGAGGAGCCACAGGAGCAGTCAGCAGAGGGGTGTGTCCAGGCATGTCCAGACAGATAACCCAGTTATAACCTATATACATGGTTTACCACAGCCTCCTTGCCTGTCCTTTTGATACAAGGTGTATCCTTGGTTGTTAAGCTCATGACTATAATCTTCTTTCAGCCAAGACTCAGTGCTGCCCAAAACATCATATCTGCCAATCTCTAACTGCATTACAAGACCTACCTTATTCTATATACTGCATGCATTCAACTATACCATCTTCAGTGCTGTATTCATCACCCTTTGATTTGCCCCCATGTTATACTTCTTATCCCAATGTGGTGAACTACATATACTTGTCTGGACACGCCCCCTCCCCCCCCCCCCCGCTGACTGCTCCTGTGGCTCCTCCCACTGACTGTGGCTCCTCCCACAGACCCCGGTATAAAGGTGATTGAGGCCTGAGCCCTGGTCTCAGTCTCCAGCATGGTGGTCAATTGCTGCTTGTTCTTTCTTCCAGCCAATAAAAGCCAATATCTCGCCTCACGTCTCGGAGAGTTATTGATGGTGCATCACCCACTGACTGCAATCAGCTGCAATTTGCCCTATCAGTTGCCTGTCCTTCCTCACAGTTTCACTACACACTGGATTGACTTGTATACTAACTGCTCCTTCCTTAACTCTGTCACTCTGGTTCCCAGTCCTTGGCCAACTTAGTTTAAACTCTCTACAATAGCATCCCCAATATTTTATTGAGTTACTTTGCAGAGTAGGGCCTTTTGGCCTTCGAGCTGCGCCACTCAGCAACCCCTGATTTAATGCTAGCCTAATCACGGGGCAATTTGCAATGACCAAGTAACCTACCAAACGCTACATCTTTGGACTGTGAGAGGAAACTGGAAACCCGGAAGAAACCCACGTGGACACAGGGAGAACATACAAACTCCTTACAGGCAGTGGCAGAAATTGAACCCAGGTCACTTGACCTGTAAAGTGTTGTGCTAATCACTATGCTACCATGCCACTTCCAATATTATCTACATAGTGGGATATCGAGATGATTGGGTTGAGTGAGAACCCTATAGGTCTCAACCTTTCATGTCATTGCACAAAGCCAGGCTGTGCACATATCCTTGGGGAAGATGACAACCTCCCGGTGATCAGGGCCCACTGACAGAGAGCCTTAGTCCCCTCCTCTGCTGTGTTCCACTCTTTTTGAGATTTTAAATCCTAGTCTACCAGGAAAGGGTGCTTAACCTTTACTGTGACTGTTACTCTGTACCACATTGTCCTGGTGTGTGGGATTGTCCCAAGGTGGGGGAATGTCCTGGACTGCCAGGAGATTCCAGAGGCTGAGGGAGCACATTTCTGCAAATGTAGTAACCCTAGTTGGTTGTGCTTTCAAGGGCTGGGAGGCATAGGGAGGAGAGTGACTTCCCACCAACTCTATCTAATCCTCACCATGAAATATCCCCATCCCAGGTATCCAGGTCATTCACTGGGTCCAGTTGCCAATTAACCCTTCATGCCACTTTCTACAGTTGGACCATGGCCAAATGACAGGCAATCTTTTCCTCTGTCTCCTCAGCCCAGGTGTGTGCTGACCGGGTAGCTTCCACTGTGGATGTGCAGCACTGATTCAGCACCTCCTCCTCATGGTTAAGATTACCAAATTCCTCCTCTTTTAAAGAGATTATCTCATGTTGTTTTATGATGGTCACTAGTAGCCAGAAAGCTTGTCTGTCCAATCCATGGACTCATCATTGTCCACCAGCAAATTGACCAGGCTACCATACCCTGTAGAGCAGGGGTGTCAAACTCATTTTAGGTCACGGGCCGGATTGAGCAAAATGCAGCTTCATGCGGGCCGGATCAGTCGGACGCGTGCGAACGCAGCTTTCGTTGCCTCCGTTTTTTCAGCCTGCTCTCATGTGTCTCAGTCTCTGCTATAACTACAAAGTGTTTCACTTTACAAATTCTGTTTCTTATGAAGAAGACTGCCGAGCAAGACTGCCGAATAAACACTAAAAACCCTGAAAACCTGGTACCTGAATAAACTCAGCATTAGCCATATCATACGCCATAGGTGCTTCGATTACTGGGGCCAGCTTTAATAGTAATTAGATATTATCTCGCGGGCCAAAGATAATTCCACCGCGGGCCGGATTTGGCCCGCGGGCCTTGAGTTTGACATATATGCTGTAGAGTTATTGATCCATCCTGGTATGCAGCTTTCTTTGCACAGAGGTCTTCTTACTCTTAGTTCTACATGTTTGCAAACAGTTTTGCTTTCTACCGCACCTACCAAACCCTTTACGCCAAAATATTATGTTACACAAAATATTCTTAAATGCGGCTCAGATAGACAGAAGGACACAAACTCCAATTATCTAGTTACTCCCCGTTATGCCGTGGGTGCTTAGGGCAGCAGTGAGAGTCCTCCTTCTCTGGTGGTGTTCAGGTCTTCCTTCATCATGCCAGTAACTTTCTTGGTTTTCACTACTGTCAGTCATGTAACTTCTGGGTGGAGACACAGGAATACCATCGTACTCAGATGCAGAAAGATTCTTCATTGGTGTTTCCGTAACAAGTTTTGTTTTACCAGTCAAGGTCGTTAGCCTGAGCTGAACCCCCAAACCTGGAGGACCTGTGGACCACTCTTAGTCTGGCCTCTACCCTTTGACCTGTTTTGTACGGGTGACGCAGCACAATGACCTGACTCCAGCCAAGATATCTCTCTGGGTCATTGAGGCACGCAGGCCTCCAAACCATGACAAGATTGGGGTCTTCTTGGAGGAATTATCCACTTAGATCTACAAAACTTAAGTTTATTAGGACAGCACAGAACAAGGATTAAAACAGCTAAGTGTGTGCAGGAGTCCTGAAGAAGGGTTCTTAGCCCAAAACATTGACTGTTTATTCATTTCCATAGATACTACCTGACCTGCTGAGTTCCTCCAGCATTTTGTGTGTGTGTTGCTTTGGATTTCCAGCATCTGCAGACGTTCTCATGTTTGTAAGTCTGCACGGGCCCCTCTCGCTACAGCACACCTCCTACTTGATCTGTGGCGCTGTTCATTGCCATCCTGTCAATGAGTCCTCGAAGAACTACCCCCAAGCTCCCTGATCACTCGACGTTTATACCCTCTCCACTGATATGAAATACTGAAGTAAGTGGACCAATATGTAACACCATCTCAAACCACTGAATCAGAACCAATCATCTCGTCTCTTCCAATTAGCTCTCATCGCGGGGTCCTTGTGTTGAGAATGACTTGTCTCTTGGTTTTGCTTGGTTGTGCCACCAATGTTCTGTTGGAACTCTGATGTATAATGTTTTGTTTCCATCTCTACATGGGAGTCAGCCGTTCCTCTGCACCTGCTGAGCAAGCGTCCAGATGGCTATGAATCAAGAGGTGTGACCCATGGACCAATGCTGTTGGGATACAAGCCAGGACCTGATCAACTCTGGCTGGGTCACCTGGGCGAGGGTCTCTGATGTTGAAAGACCCAAAACACCTGATAACCCCAGATCACATTGCTGTCGATGTGTCCCATCGCATCCTAGGATGTACCTCAGCATCAATTCAGTTGTAACTTACTAAATAACTTAGATGTTATCTTAAATTTAATCAGTGTGCTTTTTGCAATTGAATTGCCAGTATGCTGTTTTACACTGAATGGAGTAGCACTGTCCTCAGCAATGATAAAAAAGCTGTAACAAATGAACAAACTAACTACTGTAACCAACTAACTAACACTCTCCCCAAGGCACTGACATCCTTCCAAGAAGCATGCAATACCTTAACCGAACCTGACACATAAAGTTAAGATGCAAGCTTATACTATGTATATATTCAGCCATTTAATGAACTTTGTGTCCATATCATTCCCTCTCATGTGAGGGTGGTAATATCACTTTGAAGGCCTCCTACTCATTCATTTAGTATTTTACTGCCACATTTGATTCCAGTCCAGACATCCTCCTGAATTTCTGCATCTTTGCTAGAATATAAAAGCAAGGATGTAATTTTGATGCTTTACAAAGCACTGGTGTGGCCTCACTTGGAGTATTGTGAGCAGTTTTGGGCTCCTTATCTAAGAAAAGATGTGCTGATATTAGAGAGTGTTCAAAGGAGATTCACAAAAATGATTCTGGGATTGAAAGGCTCATCATATGAGAAGCATTTGATGGCTCCGGGCCTGTACTCACTGAAATTCAAAGAATGGGGGGGGGGGATTTCATTGAAAGCTACCGAATGTTGAAAGGCCTCTCAATAGAGTGGATGTGGAGATGGTGTTTTCTAAGATGGGAAAGTCTAAGGCCAGAATACACAGCTTCAGTATAGAGGGGTGTCCTTTTAGCACAGAGATGAGGAGGAATTTCTTTAGCCAGAGACAGGTGAATCTGTGGAATTCATTGCCACAGGCAGCTGTGGAGGCTAAGTCATTATGTATATTTAAGGCAGAGGTTGAGAGATTGTTGATTGGTCAGGGCATGAGAGGGTAAATATATCAGCCATGAGGAAATGGTGGAGCAGTCCCGATGGGCCAAATGGTCCAATTCTGCTCCTATATCTTATGATCTTATATCCCCTTGTTCTTTTCAAGAAGTAATGACGTTTCGATTACTGTCACCTAAGTTTTTCCCAACTAAAATCAAAAATTCTTCTTGTCTTCCTTCAATTGCCAGAACTGCTAGGATAAACACAAATGTAATTAATTCTGAAACCTGCACTACAGATTATCAAGGCCATTATGAAAATCACACAACAGGGTTTATTCTTACTGAGCTTATCTGGACCCTACAATTGGAATCCTGAGTACCTTACTGATTGTTGTAAGAGGCACTGATAAGAGTGGCAAAGAGAATTGCAAAGATGATCAATGAAAACCAGAATACCATAAAAACTCAGTGGGTCAACAGCATCTGTGAAGGCAAAGAGGTACTTGGTTGAATTTGATTTAATACCCAGCATCAAGGCCAAGAAGAAAAGAATGCATCTTTCCTTTCGGTCCTCCAACTTACACATTTTGCGTCAAAAGATGCCCCTCAACCTGTTGGTTCTCCCAGTGGTTTGGCCTTATGGTTATAGAAAAGTTCAGCCCAGAATCAGGCCTGACTAGTCCATCTGAACAATTTAAACTGCCTATGCTCAACCCGCACCAGGGCCATAGCCTCCCATACACTTTCCATCCACGTACCTATCCAAACTTCTCTTAAATGTTGAAATCGAGCTCACCTGAACCACTTGCACTGGCAGCTCATTCTGCACAGTCACCACCCTCTGAGTGAAGAAGTTTTCCCTCATGTTTCCCCTTAAACCTTTCACCTTTCACCCTTAAACAATGACCTCTAGGTGTAGTCTCACCCAACCTCAGTGGAAAAAGCCTGCATGCATTTACCCTATCTATGTTTCTCATAATGTTGTATTGTATATCTCTATCAAATCTCTCCTCTTAGGAATAAGTTCTAGCCTATTCAATCTTTCCTCAGGTCCTGTAGACCCAGCAATATCGTTGTAAATTTTCTCTGTACTTTTCCAACCTTATTTGCATCTTTCCTGTAGGTCGATGACCAAAACTGCACACAATACTCCAAATCAGGCTTCAGAAACATGCTGAATCTTGGATCCAGATTCCAGCACCTGCATTCTCTTTTGTCCTCAAAAAGGATGATAGTAGTAATAACAGTACAAGTATCAGATTATAAATCAGCATTTAACACCATCATTCCTACAATTTCGATCAAAAAAGCTCAGCTGCTGGGCCTCTGTACATCCCTCTGCAATTGGATCCTTGACTTCAACACTGGCAGAGCACAGTCTGTGCGGATTGGTAATAATATCTCCTCCTCGCTGAAAATCAACATAGGTACACCTCACGGATGTGTGCTTAGCCCACTGCTTTACTCTCTCTACACCCATGACTGTGGCTAGGCACAACTCAAATGCCATCTATAAATTTGCTGATGACACCCCATTGTTGGCAGAATCTCAGGTGATGACGAGGAGGCATACAGGAGCGAGATAGGTCAGCTGGTGGAGTGGTGTCACAGCAACAACCTTGCACTCAACGTCAGTAGGACCAAAGAATTGATTGTGGACTTCAGAATGGGTAAGTCAAGGGAACACACACATGGAGGGATCAAAAGTGGAAAGAGTGAGCAATTTCAAGTCCCTGGGTGTCAATATCTCTGATAATCTGTCCTGTGCCCAACATACCGATGCAGTTACAAAGAAGGCATATATATTTTTATCAGGAGTTTGAGGAGATTTGGCATGTCATGAAAGACACTCACAAATTTCTACAGATGTACCATGGAGAACGTTCTAACTGGCTGTAACATTGTGTGCTATGGGGGGGGGGGAGGTGGGGGTGGCTACTGCACAGGACCAAAATAAGCTGCAGGAAGTTGTAAACTCAGTCAGCTCCATCATGGGCACTAGCCTCCCCACCATCCAGGACATCTTCAAGGAGGGATGACTCAAAAAGATGGCATCCTTCATTAGGGATTCCATCACCCAGACTTGGCCTCGTTTCAGGAAGAAAGTACATAAGCTTGAAGGCAGATACTTAACAATTCAAGAATAGCTCCTTCCTCTCTGTGCCATCAGATTTCTGATTTCTTTTCCTGGATTACTGAGTACCTGACAGATAGACCCCCGTTTGTATGGCTGGGTAGTACTTTGTCTGAGATGGTGGTGAGTGGCACTGGAGTGCCACGAGGCACCGTCCTGTCTCCGTTTCTGTTCACACCGTACTCCTCAGACTTTCAGTACAACTCTGAGTCTGGTCACTTGCAGAAGTTCTCTGATGACTTTGCAGTGGTTGGGTGTATCAGAGATGGGCAGGAGTCGGAATACAGGGGACTGGTGGACAAGTTTGTGGATTGGTGTGGGAGGAATCACCTGCTCCTGAATGTGGCCAAAATCAGGGAGATGGAGATTGATTCTAGGAGGAAGAGGACTGTGATGAGTCCTGTATACATTCTGGGAGAAGACGTGGTGGTGGAGGAGTACAAATTCTTTTTTTTTAATTAGTTTTTTTATACATTTTCTACATCGCTACAGATAAAAAAAAACCCAGTTCGAAATGAAGAACATTAATACAGTGCAAAAATAAACATACAATAATAATATAATACAAAAGAAGATAATTGAGAAAGCACCCAAATTGAAGATATGTAAAATTAGTATCCTCCCCAAGCCCCGCAACAAAAAAGAACTCCAGACCAACCACAACACAATCTAGAGAATACAAATTCTTATGTGTTCACCTCGACGACAGAAAACCAACACCATGGCTGCTTACAAGAAGGGGATGAGCAGACTCTATTTTCTAAGGAAGCTGAGATCCTTCAATGTGTGCAGCAGGATGTTGGAGATCTTTTACCAGCCTGTTTTAGCAAGTGCAGTCTACTTTGTGGCTTTATATTGGGGGAGCGGCATCGGTGCTGGTGATGCAAAAAGACTAAATAAACTCATCAAAAAGGCTGGATCTGTCCTTGGCTACAACCCAGACTCTTTTGAGTTAGTGGTGGAGAGGAGGTAGCTAAACAAACTGTTATCCATTGTGGACAACCAGGCACATTGTCTCCATGACCTACTGAATAAGCGTTGGAGCACCCTTTCGAACAGGCTCATTCAGCTCCACTGTCACAAGGATTGTTACAGAGAATCTTTCCAACCAAATGTAATAAGCATCTACAACAGTTCATCTCTGTACAACAGGAGAACACACTTCATAGTGCAATAGTCTCTGCTTTATTATTTTGTACATTATTATTGCACATTACTGCACATTGGTTATTATTATTGTGTATATTTTTATTCTGTACTTTATTATTAATATTGATATTACATTTATTATTATTGCTAAATGTGTTTTTAAATGTTGCTGTTGTAGTGAAATAATTTCCCACTCGAGATCAATAAAATACTTATTACTATATATACTTCTAACTGCAATTTACAGTTTTTATTATTTGATATGGCACTGTACTACTGCCACATAAAAACAAATTTCATGACATATGCCAGTGATATTAATCCTGATTCTGATTCTGAAGAAATCCAATAGGAATTAAAGAAAGATTCCCCTATACTCTGAAACAGTGTAATAAGATTCTATTATTCTTCATCTACATAGGTGAATAGAACAAATGTACTTTGGGATTTCATCAGCAATGCCAACCTGTAGATCAAGACATTTCAGCTCTGAAACGTTAGGATATCCTGTTGCAGAATCAGTTTTTAGAAACAAAACTACAAACATAATGTAATTGTTATTAAACTTGTTGAAACAGATAGATCCAGTAGTTTGTTATTACTGGGTGTAGGAGCCATGTATTTATTTTCTGTCGGTCTGTATCGTACAGTATTTTGTGTTGAGCATTTATTACAGGTTACTGTAAATTGTCAAATGGTTAGGGGTATGGTAGAAGCAAATGAGTATTGTCATGTATTTATGCTTTGTCCTAGGTAGTTAATTTAGTTTAGTTGATAGGGTGTGTGCTGGGAATGATTTTTTTTGTTGACCGCTAATCTGAATGCTAATTACCCTTATTCCTCTGTATCACTAATTTAATTTTGTTAGTTTTTTATCACTATGAGATCGATCGTCTTTGCTGGTTTCATAATAAAGGAACGAATGCACCTTTTTCGACTTGGAACTTAGTTATTTGGAAGCACCGTGTGACAAGTCCTTTGCTCAGTCTCTCAGCGGTTTTGGTTTTTTTAAAGTAACCGCCACACTGGCAGTGTATCAACAGGCAGAAATGAAAACTGCAAAAGTCAAAATATACAAGAACACATCAGGTACAGAGGAATATTATGATAACCCAACTCAGATGCTGTTCATAATACTGTTGTGACAGCCAATTTACCAAATCTGCTCAAAAAAAACTCTGCAATTCATCTCTTCAATTGTGTTTCTGGAAAGAACACTGCAGAAACTTCGTCTGTCCAGAGAGCCAAAAGAGACTCATTGTAATCAGGCCACAATCACAAAATCATCAGCCAAAATCCATCCACTCATTGGCCACTTTATTTGCTACAGAAGTGGATCCCAGTGTGGCCTGCAACCCATCCACTTCAAGGATTGACCTGCTGTGTGTTTAGAGATGCTCTTCTGCACACCACTGTTGTAAGGTGTGGTTATTATTTCCATCAGGAAAAAGGTATAGGAGCTTCAGGACTCACACTGGAATAGTTAATACTCCCCAGACACTAGGCAATTGAACCAAAGGAGATAAATTCATTCAACTCCACTCGCCCCATTATTGAAATGTTCCTCCAACCTATGGACTTTCAAGGATGCTTCATCTCATGTTTGATTTATTAATATTTGTTCTTTCTCTTTGTATGTACACTGCTGTCTTTTGCACATTGGTTGAATGCCCAAGTTGATGTGGTCTTACATTGATTCCATTATGGTTATTATTCTATTATGGATTTATTGAGTATGCCTGCAAGAAAATGAATATCAGGGTTGCATATGATGACATATATGTACTTTGATAATAAATTTACTTTGAACTCTGAACTTTGTGTTACTGTTGCCTTCTTGTCAGCTTGAATCAGTCTGGCCATTTTCCTCCAACAACTCTCATTAACAAGGCATTTTCACCCACACCTTGGGGGGGCCACAACCTTGTCATTGGGTTTGGAGGCTTGCATGCCTCAGTAGCCCAGAGAGCTATTTTGGCTGGAGTCAGGGCTTTATGCTTTGGGTCATCTATGCCAAACAGGTCAAAGGGTAGGGGTCAGACTAAGAGTGGTCTATCAGACCTCCAGGCCCTAAATGCCAATGGCGCAATGGGCAGTAAGTAGGTAAGTAAGTTTTGCCCACAGAAGTGCCGCTCACTGGATATTTTTGTTTTTTGTACCACTCTCTGTAAACTCTGAACCCATACCCCCATCTCTCCCCACTCCCATCACCCAGGACATGCCCTCTTCTCATTGCTACCATCAAAAAGGAGGTACAGGAGCCTGAAGAGACACATTCAATGTTTCAGGAACAGTTTCTTCCCCTCCACTGTCAGATTTCTGAATGGACAATGAACCTGTGAACATTTCTTCAGTATCTTTTTCTTTTTTCCCCTCTCTTTATGCGCTACTTAATTTACTTTTAATATATACTTTTTATTGTAATTTACAGTTTTTAATCATAATGTATTGCAATGTGCTGATGCCACAAAACAACAAATTCCACAACCTATGCTGGTGATATTAATAGACATGAGAAAATCTACAGATGCTGGAGATCCAAAGAAACACACACAAAATGTTGGAGAGACTCAGCAGGCCAGGCAGCATCTACGGAAAAGAGTAAACAGTCGACTTTTTGGACCGAGACCCTTCTTTCAAATGCTGCCTGGCCTGCTGAGTTCCTCCAGCATCTTGTGTCCGGTGATATTAAACCTGATTCTGATTCTGATTCTGATGTGTGCTTCAAGGAGAAGTTTAAAATTCTTTTGGAGTTATCATATCAGAGGATCTGTGCAGGGACCTGCACATAAGTGCCAACATAATGAAGGCACCTCTACTTTCAAAGAAGTTTGACCCTTGACAAACTTCTATTGATACACAGCGGAGATTACCCTAACTGGTTGCATCATGGCTTGGTATGAGAACACCTAAGCCCAGGAGTGGAAAGCCAACAGAAAATGGTATATACAGCCTCATCCATTACTGGCAAATCCTTCTCCAGCACTGAGCACATTTACAGTGTGCTTAATAATGGGCAGCATTGTCACAAGAAAGTAGCATTCATTGTCGGGAATCACCATCATTTAGGCACACTCTCCTTTCACTACTACCATTGGACTTGAGGTACAAGAACCTTAGATCCCAACCACTAGTTTCAGGAAGTTATTACACTACTCCTGCATCAATGTAGGTAACTTCACTCACCACAACTCTGAACTGATTCCACAACCTACAAACTCACTTTCAATGACTCTACAAGTCATGTTCTCAGTATTACTTTTTTATTTGCACAGTTTGTCTTCTTTTGCACATTGACTATATTTGGTTGTTTGTTTGTTTGTTTTTTTTTTGTTTTTTTCTCTCTCTCTGCCCATCACCCTGCCTGTTCTCCATCTCCCTCTGGTGCTTCCCTCCCCACCCCTTCTTTCTCCCGAGGCCTCCCGTCCCATGATCCTTTCCCTTCTCCAGCTCTGTATCACTTTCACCAATCACCTTTCCAGCTCTTAGCTTCATCCTACCCCCTCCGGTCTTCTCCTATCATTTCACATTTCCCCCTCCCCCTACTACTTTCAAATCTCTTACTATCTTTCCTTTCGGTTAGTCCTGACGAAGGGTCTCGGCCCGAAACGTCGACAGTGCTTCTCCTTATAGATGCTGCCTGGTCTGCTGTGTTCCACCAGCATTTTGTGTGTGTTGTTTGGCTATTTGTCAATTTTTGTTAATGTATAGTATTTTCATAAATTCTATTGCATGTAGAACATAGAAAGTGTAGCATAGGAATGGGCCCTTCAGCCCACACTGTTGTGCTGAACCAATGAAATTAGTAATCAAGTGGCTAATTAAATTAATTTCTTCTGCCTACACCATGTCCATATTCTTCCATTTTGCTCACATTCTTATGTCTATCTAAATGTCTGTTAGAAGTTCCTATTGTATCTGCCACTACCATCACCCCGGCAACATATTCCTGCTACCCACCAATCTCTGTGTAAAAATCTTGAACCCACATATCTTCTTTGAACTTACCCCCGTCACCTGAAATGCACGCCTTCTGGTATTAGATAGTTCAACCCTTGGAAAAAGATATTGTCTGTCTACTTAAATCTCTTATAAGGTCTGTCAGATCTCCCCTCAGCCTCTGCCACTGGAGAGAAAACAATCCAAGTTTATTCAGCCTCTCGTTATATCACATGTCCTCTAATCCAGGCAGCATCCTGATAAACCTCTTCTGCACCCTCTCCGAAGAATCGACATCCTTTCAATAATGGGGTGACCAGATGTGGCGTAACTAGAGTTTTGTAAAACTGCAACATAACTTCCTGACTTTTGAAATTGATTAATAAAGGCAAGTATGCCGTATGTTGCATTAACCGCCCTATCAACCTGTGTGGCCACTTTCAGGGAGCTATGAACTTGGACCCCAGGATCCCTCTGCTCATCAACACTGTTAAGGAACTTGCTCTTGATAGTGTACCGTCTCTTTGAATTTGACCTACTAAGATGTGACACTCCAAACTTGGCTGAGATAAACACCATCTGCCATTTTGTATTCTTTCCCGGTCTTCTGTACTATCCATGATACCACCAGTCTTTGTATCATCTGCAAAATTATTAATCCACCCAGTTACATTTTCATCTAGCTCATTTATATACATCACAAACAGAAGAGGTCCCAGTACAGAATCCTGCTGAATACCAATAATGACAGCCCTCCAGTTAGAATAAGTCCCTTCAACCATTACCCTCTGCTTTTTATGGGCAAATCAGTTCTGGGTGCGACTACATCAGTAAAAGTCTTATCTAGTCTCCCACATGGTTCTGAGTACATCAACCTCCAGCTCCAGCTCCTTGACCTTGTCAGTCAGGAACTGAAGTTTGGCTCACTTCCGGCAGATGTAGTCATCAGAGAGACCATTAGATAGCCTGAATTACCACATCTCACAAATGGAACATTCCACTACCTTAACCACCATTCTTCTGACATCTTTTATACTTTTGTCTCTGACTTCTTAAGCTAAGTTTTCCAACCAACTAAATGATGCCAAACTGCTCAGCACCCTTAGTCTACACTGTTCTTGCCGACGCCTGTTGAGCCAAAGCCTGACCACTCTAACACTGGCCCACTCACACAATGGCTTAAATCTCGCTTCTTTTGACCTTTGGTGAGTTACTAATAACCCATGCAATCTCCCCTCCACAGACAGCTCCCAACAGGCCCAGGTCGTTTTTTAAACCTGGCGCATAAAGTCCACAAGGATCTGTCTCCAACTAATTCCGTGACCTCCTGCTCCGCAGACATCCTGACAGGTGCATAAAGTCCACAAGGAGCTGTCTCCAACTCACTCCGCAATCCCCTGCTTCACAGACAATTTGTCTGCATTTCTTTATTTTATTTTTTATCTTCCTGTAAATGCCAGCAAGAAAATGAATCTCAGGGTAGTATACGGTAACATATACAATAAGACGGACTTTGATTATAAATTTTATTTTGACTTTGAGAGGTCGGACAAACATGACTTGTTTTCTCTGGGGCTGCGGAGGCTGAGGGGAGACTTGATAGAAGTTTATGAGATTTTGAGAGGCATGGATTGAGTAGACAGCAGGCATCTTTCCTCCAGGGTTGAAATGCCTAATACCAGAGGGCATTTAAGGTGAGATGGCACGTTCAAAGGAGATATGGTGGCAGCAAAGCAAATATAATAGAATCATTTAAATACAGAGAATAAGGGATATGGAATTGTGTAGACAGAAGGGATCAGTATAGCTAATTTTTTAATTACTAATTTAATTGGTTCAATATAACATCATTGGCCTAAGGGCCAGTTCCTGTACTGTACTGTACTGTTCTGTACTCTTCTTTATTCTAACATGATAATTCATAAGTATATCTTTGTAACCAACACCAATGACAATTCATACATGTTATGAATAAGATTGCCATTTTAAATGGGGATATTTCACTTTATTATTAACAAGAACTTTAAGCTATCTAGCAGTTAAATATTGTTGTCACATTATTAGAATTTAACCTAAAATTGCAAGTAAATTTACATAAAAGTGGTAAAAATATATAAATATAAAAAAATGAAGACTATAAATACAAATATTAACAAAACAGGAAGATTGGGCTGTCCACAGCATTGAAATAACATTTGGACAATCCAGTGCTGTAAAGCTTTATAACAGAGGTAATTCAGGAATAAAGGCTATTTAGTGTATTGCCTGTGTGGTCTGTTCCATGAGATATCTAGTTAGTCTCCTGCAGCTACTCATTAAAGTTCAAAGTTCAAAGCTAAGTTACTAACCCTCTCCACCTCCGTTCCTCTGAAGAGGACTGGCTCACGGACCTCCGGTTTCCTTCTCCTGAAGTCTATAATCATCGCCTTGGTCTTGCTGATGTTGAGACATTATTCATCTACTTGCAATTTTTTTCTTCAATTACTTATTCAATCACAACTGAATGTGTTCACCACATTAAATGTATATTTAATAGTAAGTCTGCCCATGTATGTGACATTACAGGATAATATTTCACCATACGTTGATAAATGGCAAAGTACATACAATGGTCACTGGAGAAATATTGCTCTCACTGTCCCAGCTTTGACACTAAACACAACAGTGCACAGCAAAATCATTACGCTGCCATTCAACAAAAACGTAGTTGCATCAAAGTTCAAAGTAAATTTATTACCCAAGCAGATATATGTCATTATATACAATCTTGAGATTCATTTCTTTGTGGGCATATTCAATAAGTCCATAACAGAATAATAACCATAACAGAATCAATGAAAGAAAGCTGCAACTTGGGCGTTCAACTAATATGTAAAAACAACACATTTCAAATACATAAAAAAGAAAAAAGTAATAATAATAAATAAACAAATGAGCCATTTTTTATTAAACAAAATATACTTTATTCAAGAATAAAATTATAAACAATAAATCATTCAATGACTCTCAGTCCTTTTCAAATGTTTCCATTATGGTCTTCACATTTCCACACATTTCGCCACCCATGTGTTATTCCATATTTACATACTCTTTTTGAGGGGTATACACCCCGCCCCCCCCCCCATCCCTCAACTCCTGTGGGAGAAGAACCCTAGACTGTGGTCCTTCCCCACTGGGCCCTTGCGGTGGCTGCACCGAGTTTGAGTGCGTCCCTCAGCACGTACTCCTGCAGGCGAGAATGTGCCAGTCGGCAGCATTCCCTCACGGACATCTCCGCGTGCTGGTAGACCATCAAGTTTCGGGCTGACCAAAGAGCGTCTTTCACCGAGTTGATGATCTGCCAGCAGCACCGGATGTTGGTCTCGGTGTGTATCCCCGGGAACAGCCCGTAGATCAGAGAGTCCTCTGTTACGCAGCTGCTGGGGATGAACCTCGACACAGCCCCTTCCATCCTCCTCCACACCTTCTCCGCGAACCCACAGTGTGCAAAGAGGTGGGTCACCGACTCCTCCTCACTGCAGTCCTCCCGTGGGCAGCGGGGTGTGGAGACGACGTTCCGGGTGTACAGGAGGGATCGGACTGGGAGGGCCCCTCTCACCGCCAGCCAGGCGAGGTCTTGGTGCCTGTTGGTGAGGTCTGGCGATGAGGCATTTTGCCAGATGAACTAGACAGTCTGCTCAGGGAACCACCCCACTGTGTCCATCTTGTCCTTCTCCTGCAGTGCCTGCAGGACCTTACGTGCTGACCACTGCCTGATGGCCCTGTGGTCAAAGGTGTTGACCTGGGAGAACTTCTCTACAAAGGACAGGTATGGCGGCAATGACCAGCTGACAGGGGTGTTGCACCGTAAAGGGACCAGACCCATCCTTCGTAGCCAGGGCGACGGGTAGAACCTGGACACATAGTGGTACTTAGTGCCCACGTACCTGGGATCCACACACAACCTGATGCAGCTACACACGAAGCTGGCCATCAGGGTGAGGGCAACATTGGGGATGTTTTTGCCCCTGTTGTCCAGGGACTTGTGCATGGTGGTCCATCTGACCCGCTCCATCTTGGATCCCCAGACGAACCTGAAGACGGCGCGGGTGATTTCCGAGCTGAAGGAGCGGGGGACTGGCCACACCTGCGCCAAGTACAGCAGCCCTGAGAGCACCTCACACCTGATGACCAGGTACTTGCCCGCTATCGATAGGGAGTGCCCTCCCCACAGTCCCAGTTTCCGTTTCACCTTGGCAGTCCGCTCCTGCCAGTTCTTGTTGCACGCCTCGGCCCCCCCGAACCAGATCCCCAACACCTTCACGTGATCAGCCCTGATGGTGAAGGGGACGCTGGATCTGCTGGGCCAGTTGCCAAAGAGCATGGCTTCGCTCTTCGTGTGGTTGACCCTGGCCCCCGATGCCTGCTCGAACTGTTCACAGATGCTGATCAGCCTGCGAACTGACCTCGGATCGGAGCAGAAGACGGTGACGTCATCCATGTACAGGGAGGTTTTGACTTGTGTCCCTCCACTGCCTGGCAGTGTCACCCCTCTTATGCCCTCATCCCCCCTAATGGCTACGGCAAAGGGTTCTATGCAGCACACAAATGAGACGGGGAGAGAGGGCAGCCCTGCCTGACTCCAGACCTGATGGGGAAGCTGTCTGTTTCCACCCATTGACCTGGACTGTGCTACAGATGTCCGTGTAGAGCAGTTTGATCCAATTCCGGATTCCCTCCCCAAATCCCATTTTGGAGAGTACATCCGCCATGTACGTGTGTGATATCCTGTCGAAGGCCTTCTCCAGGTCCAAGCTGACCAGGCAGGCATCCACCCCCCTGTCCTGCACGTAGGCGATGGTGTCCCTCAGCAGCGCGAGGCTGTCTGAGATCTTCCTGCCCGGTACAGCACATGTTTGGTCCGGATGGATCACCTGCTCCAGTGCAGACTTGACCCTGTTGGCGATAGCCTTGGACAGGATCTTGTAGTCCACATTCAGGAGTGAGATGGGCCTCCAATTCCTAATGTCCTCCCTCTTCCCCTTCTGCTTGTAGATGAGGGTGAAGATGCCCTTCCGCATGGATTCTGACATGCTGCCTGCCAGCAGCGTTGCGTTGTACACTTCCAGCAGGTCGGGGCCCATCCGGTTCCACAGAGCCAAATACAACTCAACCGGTAAGCCGTCGCTTCTGGGAGTCTTACCCGACTCAAAGGAACGGACGGAGCCAGTCAGCTCGTCCAGGGTCAGTGGCTGCTCCAGACCCTCCCGCTTGCCGTTGTCTAAGACCTGCATGATAGACGACAGGAAGCTGCGGGAGGCTGTGGAGTCTGTGGCCTTTTCTCCGTACAGACCGGCATAGAAGGACCTGCAGATCCTCAGTATGTCTGTCTGCGAGGACGCGACTGAGCCGTCCTCTTCCTTAAGGTTGTGGATCACAGAGCTCCCCCTGTGCACCTTTTGGACGAAGAATCGTGAGCACGTCTCATCCTGCTCCACGGTTCGGACCCTCGATCGGAAGATGATCTTGGAGGACTCGGTGGCAAAGTGCTGGGCCTGCTGACCCTTCACCTCCCGCAGTTTCTCCCCGACATCCACCCCCCTCGACTGCAGAAGGAGGAGTTGCTGCAACTCTGTCTGGAGTTTACGCAGTTCCCTCTGCCCCTGCCTTGCTCTCTGGATGCCCTTGCGGATGAAGAACCTCTTGATGTTCTCCTTGGTGGCTTCCCACCAGTGAACCGGGGAATCAAAGAAGGCTTTCAAGGTTCTCCAACCCGTGTACTCCTTCTCTAGTTCCTCGATGTTCACTGGGGTCGGCAGCTTGACATTCAGCTTCCACGTCCCCCTCCCTGCCTTCTGGTCCTCCCGCAGGTGGCAGGTGGTCAGTGGTCAGAGAAGAACACCAGCATGACGTCGGTGGTTCTGACTGTGAGGGGCTCTGACAGGAAGAGGAAGTCGATCCGGGAATGGGCTGAGCCGTCCGATCGTGTCCAGGTGGCTTGCGGCTGCGCTCCACCTGTGGGGGCGCCAAAGGCGTAAATATCAAGAACATGAGGTGAAGGGTCCATGAAACTGAGTTAATAGGTTGTGGGAACATTTCAATGATGGGGCATGTGAAACTGTGTGAAGTTATCCCCTTTGGTTGAGGGGAGTAACTGTTCCTGAACCTGGTAACGTAACTACTGAGGATCCTGTACTTTTTTTCTAATGGCAGCAACGAGAAGAGAGCATGCCGTGGGTGGTGGGGTCCCTAATGATGGATGCTGCTTTCCTACGACAGTGTTTTATGTAGATGTGCTCAGTGTACAGTAGCCACCTTCCAGCTTGCCAGAATAAGAAAGTGGGGGAAAGGGGAAGAGAACAAGCTAGAAGGTGACAAGTGGAAAAAAAAGGGGTGGGGCACTACAACAAAGAAACAGGCCCTTCAGCCCAACTAGTCCATGCTACATTCCATCTGCAAAGTGGTCTTATGAAATTGTCATGGCACTTGTCAAACATGCAAATGACACTCAGTGGCTAATTTATTAGGTACACCTGTACACCTACTCATTACCGCAAATATCTAATCAGCCAAACACGTGGCAGTGAATCAAGCACGAAAGCATGGTCAAGAGGTTCAGTTGTTGTTCAGACCAAACATCAGCATGAGGAAGAAATGTGATCCAGCTAACTTTGACCATAGAATGATTGTTGGTGCTAGGCTCTGAAACTGCTGATCTCCTGGAATTTCACACACAACAGCCTCCAGAGTTTACAGAGAATGGTGCAAAAAAACGAAACATCCAGAGAGTGGTGGTTTGTGGGCAAAAACGCCTTGCTAATGAGAGAGGTTTGGTGAAGAGCTTTATGAAGCAGGAAGCTTTTTGGCGGGAGTCTTCGATTGCGCAAATGCAACAGACGTGTTCCCGCACAGGTCCAGTGAAGTGCTTTAAAAAAACCAATCTCTATAAACGAGAGATAGGAAGGTCAGAGCAGTAAGGCTTTGGCTCAACGGGGCTTTGGCGAGAACAGGTGAAGGCAAGGTAAGTTCATTCCTTATTTCTTATTTCTTTTTTTCCTGAATTAACTCTTCAGAGAATAGGGGGTATGTCTGCAGTGCCGGTGTTCTGTACCGAGTGTCAGATGTGGGATTTCCGGGAGACTACCAGCCTCCCCGATGGCCGTTTCTGCACCAGGTGCATTGAGATGCAGCGTCTAAGCGACTATGTTACGGAACTGACACTGCAGCTCTACGACCTTCGGTTTGTTAGGGAAAGTGAAGACGTGACAGACAGGAGCTACAGGGAGGGAGTCACCCCAAGGCTACAGGAGCCATAAATGGGTAACTGTCAGGAGAGAGAGGGGAGAACATCAGATAGTGGAGAGCACCCCTCAACTATAAGGGCTCCATTTTGAGTACTGTAGAGGGGCAGGGGGACCTACCTGGGGAAGCAACAGTGTTTGTGCCTCTGGAACTGAGTCTGGCCCTGGGCTCAGAAGGGTAGGGAGCAGAAGAGGATGGCAACAGTAATAGGGGACTCTATAGTCAGTGGGGACAGATAGGCAATGTTGTGGACCCAGAAAGGAAACGTGGATGGTAGTTTACCTACCAGCTGCCAGGGTCTGCGACGTTTCTGAACGCATTCACAATATCCTGAAAAGGGAGGGTGAGCAGCCAGAAGCCGTGG
The DNA here is from genome assembly GCF_048418815.1 of Hemitrygon akajei. Classification (NCBI taxonomy): domain Eukaryota; kingdom Metazoa; phylum Chordata; class Chondrichthyes; order Myliobatiformes; family Dasyatidae; genus Hemitrygon; species Hemitrygon akajei. Next base: position 12,033,088 of record NC_133124.1, on the reverse strand, counting down.
TACGTATTGGTGCCAAAGACATAGGTAGAGAAAGGGAGGAGATCCTGAATACAGAATACAGGGAGTTAGGAAGGAAGCTGAGAAGCAGGACCTCAAGGGTAGTAATCTCGGGATTGCTGCTTGTGCCACGCGACAGTGAGGATAGGAGTAGAATGAGGTGGCAGATAAATGTGTGGCTGAAGAATTGAAGCACATGGCAGAGATTCAGATTTTTGAATAATTGGGACCTTTTCTGGGGCAGGTGTGACCTGTACTAAAGGGATGGGCCGCGCTTGAATCCAAGGGGGATCAATATTTTTGCGGACAGGTTTACTAGAACTGTTGGGAGTAGGTTAAACCAATATGGCAAGCGGATGGGAACTGGTATGATAGAGCTGAGGATGAGCCAGAAGGTTTACAAGTAGATGACTGGTGTAACATGAATTTAAGGAAGGACAAGCCAATGATTGGGTACAACTGCAGACAGAGTAAAGAGTTAATTTGTACCACGGTGGCAAAATAAGGGCAAAGAATGTAGAACTGAAGGTGCTATATTTAAATGCACGTAGCATTTCGAATAAGGTGGACTAGCTAGTGGTGCAACTAGGGATTGGTCAGTATGATGTTGTGGGTATCACTGAGTTGTGGCTAAAAGAAGATCATAGTTGGAGGTTAACATCAAAGGATATACTTTGTATTGAGAGGGCAGACAGGAAGACATAGGTGGTGGTGTGGCTCATTGGTAAGAGATGGAATTACATCTTTAGAAAGAGGTGATATAGGGTCTGAGAATGTTAAATCTTTGTGGGTAGAGTTAAGAAATTGCAAGGGTGAAAAAACCATTATGGGAATCATATATAGGCCTCCAAACAGTAGCCAAGATGTGGGGTTGAGATTGCAGGTGCTGGAAAAGGCATGTAATAAGGGTGATGTCACAATTGTAATGGGTGACTTCAATATGCAAGGGGAATTGGGAAAATCATATTGGTGTTTGATCGCAGGAGAGGGAGTTTGTTGAATGCCTATGAGATGGCTTCTTAGAGCAGCTTGTCCTTGAGCCTGCTCGGGGATCAGACTGGTAATAACCCAGTTTAACGTAGAGCTTAATGGAGCTTAATGTAAAGGAACCCTTAGGAAGCAGTGATCATAATATGATTGAATTCATAGTGAAACTTGAGAGGGAGAAGCACAAGTCAGATGTATCAGTATTGCAATGGAATAAAGGGAATTACAGAGACACGAGAGAGGAGCTTGCCCAGGTGGATTGGACGAGAATACTGCTGGGGATGATGGCAGAGAAGAGATGGTTGAAGTTTCTTGAAATAGTTCACAAAGTGTGGGAGAGATATGTCCTCTCGGAAGACGTTGTTCTCAAATGGCAGGGGTAGGCAACCGTGGCTCACAAGCGAAGTTAAGGGCTGCATTAAACCCAAGAAGAGGGCATATAAGGTAGCAAAAGTTAAATGGGAAGTTGGATGATTGGGAATCTTTTAAAATCCAACAAAAAGCAACTAAAAAGCTGTAAGAAGGGAAAGGATGAAAGGCCAGAGGTCCGTGAGTGTCAGGGAGCAGGAGTGAGTGCCATTGCTATTACAAAGGAAAAAGTGCTAGGCAAATTCAAAAGGCCTTAAGGTGGATAGGTCACATAGGCCAGATAGACTACATCCCAGAGTCTTGAGAGAGGTTGTTGAACAGATAACAGATGCATTGGTCATGATCTTTCAAGAGTCACTTGTTTCTGGCATGGTCCTGGAGGACTGGAAGATTGCAAATGTCACTCCACTCTGTAAGAAGGGAGGAAAGCAAAAGAAAGGAAATTATAGGCCAGTTAGCCTAACCTCAGTGGCTGGGAAAGTGTTGGAGTCTATTATTAAGGATGAGATTTCAGGGTACATGGAGACTAATGATAAAATAAGTCAAAGTCAGCATGGCTTCTGTAAAGGGAGATCTTGCCTAAACAAATTTGTTGGAGTTCTTTGAGGAAGTAACAAGCAGGGTGGACAAAGGAGATGCAGTGGATGTCATTTACTTGGACTTTCAGAAGGCATTTGATAAGGTGCCACACATGAGGCTGCTTACCAAGATAAAATCCTATGGTATTACAGGAAAGATACTGGCATGGATAGAGAAATGGCTGACAGGCAGAAGGCAGCGAGTGGGAATAAAAGGGGCCTTTTCTGGTTGGCTGCCAGTGACTAGAGGTTTAGAGGTGTTCCTCAGGGGTCCGTATTGAGACCGCTACTTTTCACATTGTTTGTCAATGATTTAGATAGTGGAATTGATGAATTTGTGGCAAAGTTTGTGGATGATACGAAGATAGGTCGGGGTGGGGGTTGTTGTAAGTAGTGCTGAGGAAGCAATGTGATTGCAACAGGACTTATTTGGACAAATTGGAAGAATGAGAAAAAAGAGGCAGATGGAATTCAGTGTTGGGAAATATATGATAATGCATTTTGGTAAAAGGAACAATAGTGCAGGATTGTGGGGAGAAAATTCAAACATCAAAGAAAACATCCTCCTCATATCCACGCTATCTAGACTTTTCAAACATCAGAGGTGCAAAGGGACTTAGGAGTCCTAATGCAAGACTTCCAGAAGGTTAATTCACAAGTTCAATCTGGGGTAAAGAAGGCATATGTAATGTTGGCATTCATTTCAAGGGGAATAGAATATAAAAACAAGGAGATAATACTGAAGCTTTATAAGACACTAGTCAGACCACACTAGTATTGTCAATAGTTTTGGGACCCTTATCTCAGAAAGGATGTGTTGTCATTGCAGAGGAGGTTTACGAATACGATTCTGGGAATGAAGGGGTTACAGATGAGGAGCATTTGGAAGCTTTGGGCCTGTACTCACTGGAATTTTGAAGAATGTGTGGGGATCTCATTGAAACTTACCGAATGTTGAAAGAACTAGATAGGGTGGATGTGGAAAGGATGTTTCCTCTGATGGGACTATCCAGAAATAAAGGGCACAGCCTCAAAATTTAGGGGCAACCTATTAGAACACAACTAAGGAAGTTTTTTTTTTAGCCAAAGAATGGTGAATCTGTGGAATGCTCTGCCACAGACTGCGGTGGAGGCCAAGTCTGTGGGTATATTCAAAGCAGAAGTTGATAGATTCCTACAAAATGCTGGAGGAACTCAGCAGGTCAGGCAGGACCTATGGAGAAAAGTATAGTCGACGTTTCAGGCTGAGATCCTTCGGCAGGTCTGGAGAAAAAATGCTGAGAAGGAGATTTAAAAGGTGGGGGGAGGGGAGAGAGTTATCTGAATGGGGAGGGATGAAGTAAAGAGCTGGGAAGTTGCTTGGTGAAAGAGGCACAGGGCTGGAGAAGGGGGTGTCTGACAGAAGGCCATAGAAGAAAGAAAAGTGGGGAGGAACACCAGAGGGAGGCGATGGGCCGGCAAGGAGACAAGGTGAGAGAGGGAAATGGAGATGGGGAAAGGAGAAAGGAGGGTGCATTACCAGAAGTTCGAGAAATCGATGTTCACGCCATCAGGGTGGAGGCTTCTGGCAATGCCCTCCCCCTTCACCTTTCAGGTTGGGAAGATTTGAACTTCTTCAGGGTAGGCATCCCTGGAAGAGACTTTGCAGGGTAGTAATCCAATCACATACAATCCAGTCCATCGAAGGGTGGGGGTGGGGGGTGGTTTTCAGCCCAAAATGTCGACCGTACTCTTTTCCACAGATGTGGTCTGGCCTGCTGAGTTCCTCCAGCATTTTGTGTGTGTTGCTCAGATTACCAGCATCTGCAGATTCTCTCTTGTTCAAAGTGTGTTTGGTGGTAGGACCCTTTAAAGATGGTGGAAGTTGTAGAGGATGGGTGCAGAGCCTCGTGGGGTGCTAGGTGAGGACAAGAGGAACTCTGTCCCTGTTAGGGCAACTGGAAGATGGGGTAAGCGCACATAATTGTAGGTGGCAGCTTCTGGCTTGCTGTTATCAGGCATTTGAATGGACCTCTCATACTCTCTATGATGAACTGTTATTTCCCTATCCACTTCATAGTGGCCCTTTCATTTTGTTTGACTGTCTGAGGCCTTTTGGTTAGGAAGTCCACAACCAGTTGCACAGTTGTGATTTTAGACTAAGGAGTTTGTTCAGAAAGGTCATACAGTCATAGAAAATTATAGCACAGAAAAAGGCCCTTCAACCCATCTAGTCTATGCAAAGCCATTTAAAATGCCTACTCCCATTGACCCGCACCTGGACAATACCCCTACCATCCATGTACCTATCCAAACTTTGCTGAAACGTTGAAGTCCAGCTTGCAGGCACCATTTGTGCTGGCAGCTCGTTCCACACTCTTACGACCTTCTGAGTGAAGAAGTTTCCCCTCGTGTTCCCCTTAAACTTTTCATCTTTCACCCTTAACCCATGACCTCTAGTTGTAGTCCCAATTTCTGTTTAAAATTAATACGATATGAAAAATTAATACCAGGTGGTAATAGTGTTGCAACTCCTGTGATGCTGCTGGTGCCAATCTGTATCGGTCTCTGCCGTTCATTTGGATTTCTTTGGTCGGTAGATCAATAGTGTTAAATGCCAAATGGAAATCCAGCAACAATATCTGACATATTGTAACTGACAAGTTAAAATTAATAAACCATGAAAAATTAAATATCAGATTTTCATGAAATACCAATTCACTTATTGAAATACTTATTAATGTTGAACTTTGATACAAAGCCAATGCTCACTCTTAATACACTTGTCCAGAAGCAACAAGGACTTATTTACATTGCAATTTACAGTAGCAACTGTTACTTAAACAGCACAAGACCTTATAGCGGCAAACATCGCTCCCAAACCACCTCAAACAAATAAACAGAATTCAATAATAAGAAGTTATGGTAGAAAGTGAAAATCTTGGTTAGAGTGCTAGGACACGACAATGATGGTCGACCCCGATCAACGGGAGAGCCTAATGAGTTATTCCATTGTAAATACACATGTTCGACATAGGGTTACCACAGTTCGGTAGTGACCTTTCCCGAAGAGCTGGTAAATGACAGACTCTCCGGGAACTGAACTGGGCCTCAACCATCTTGCCACCAGTCCTGGGAAAATCCCAGCAACGATGTCACCCACCTTGGCATTGGTGGGGTGGGGTGAGTTGTGGAATATGTCGCTCCCTCTGCCGACAACAGGCGAGAAAGCTTACCTCAAAGTGGTGGCTAGCAATGTCGTTCATGGCCGCCGGGGCCGCGCGGTTCTTCAGCGTGAGGTCATGCCCAACTGCCACCTAACGTCAGCGCTCAGACTGGTCCCTGTCAATGCTCAGACCGGTCCCTGTCAGTCCTCAGACCAGTCCCCGTCAGTCCCCAGACCGGTCCCCGTCAGTCCTCAGACCGGTCCCCGTCAGTCCCCGTCAGTCCTCAGACCGGTCCCCGTCAGTCCCCATCAGTCCTCAGACCGGTCTCCGTCAGCACTCAGACCGGTCCCTGTCAACGCTCAGACTGGTCCATGTCAGTGCTCGGGCCAGTCCCCGTCAGTCCCCAGACCGGTCCCCGTCAGTCCTCAGACCGGTCCCTGTCAGCGCTCGGGCTGGTCCCTGTCGGCGCTCAGTTCGGTCCCTGTCAGCACTCAGACCGGTCCCCATCAGTCCCCAGACCGGTCCATGTCAGTCCTCAGACCGGTCCCCGTCAGTCCCCGTCAGTCCTCAGTCCGGTCCCTGTCAGCACTCAGACCGGTCCCTGTCAGTCCTCAGTCCGGTCCCTGTCAGTACTCAGACCGGTCCCCGTCAGTCCCCAGCAGTCCTCAGACCGGTCCCTGTCAACGCTCAGATCGGTCCCCGTCAGTCCTCAGACCGGTCCCTGTCAGCGCTCGGGCTGGTCCCCGTCAGTCCTCAGACCGGTCCCCGTCAGTCCTCAGACTGGTCCCTGTCAGCGCTCAGGCTGGTCCCTGTCAGTCCCCAGACCGGTCCCCGTCAGTCCTCAGACCGGTCCCTGTCAGTGATCAGACCGGTCTCCGTCAGTCCTCAGACCGGTCCCCGTCAGTCCTCAGGCCGGTCCCCGTCAGTCCCCAGACCAGTCCATGTCGGTGCTCAGGCCAGTCCCCGTCAGTCCTCAGACCGGTCCCCGTCAGTCCCCAGACCAGTCCATGTCGGTGCTCAGGCCAGTCCCCGTCAGTCCTCAGGCCGGTCCCCGTCAGTCCCCAGACCGGTCCCTGTCAGTCCTCAGACCGGTCCCCATCAGTCCTCAGACCGGTCCCCGTCAGTGCTCAGGCCGGTCCCTGTCAGTCCCCAGACCGGTCCATGTCAGTGCTCAGGTCGGTCCCCGTCAGTCCTCAGGCCGGTCCCCGTCAGTCCTCAGTCCGGTCCCTGTCAGTCCTCAGACCGGTCCCCGTCAGTCCTCAGACCGGTCCCTGTCAGTCCCCGTCAGTCCTCAGACCGGTCACTGTCAGTCCCCGTCAGCGCTCAGTCCGGTCCCTGTCAGCACTCAGACCGGTCCCCGTCAGTCCCCGTCAGTCCTCAGACCGGTCCCCATCGGCGCTCAGTCCAGTCCCTGTCAGTCCTCAGACCAGTCCCTGTCAGTCCTCAGTCCGGTCCCTGTCAGTTCCCGTCATTCCTCAGACCGGTCCCCATCGGCGCTCAGTCCAGTCCCTGTCAGTCCTCAGACCGGTCCCTGTCAGTCCTCAGTCCGGTCCCTGTCAGTTCCCGTCATTCCTCAGACCGGTCCCTGTCAGTCCCCGTCAGTCCTCAGACCGGTCCCTGTCAGTCCTCAGACCGGTCCCTGTCAGTCCTCAGTCCGGTCCCTGTCAGTTCCCGTCATTCCTCAGACCGGACCCTGTCAGTCCCCGTCAGTCCTCAGTCCGGTCCCCGTCAGTCCTCAGACTGGTCCCTGTCAGTCCTCAGACCGGTCCCTGTCAGTCCTCAGACCGGTCCCCGTCAGTCCTCAGACCGGTCCCTGTCAGTCCCCGTCAGTCCTCAGACTGGTCCCCGTCAGTCCTCAGGCCGGTCCCCGTCAGTCCCCAGACCGGTCCCTGTCAGTCCCCGTCAGTCCTCAGACCGGTCCCTGTCAGTCCCCGTCAGTCCTCAGACTGGTCCCCGTCAGTCCTCAGGCCGGTCCCCGTCAGTCCCCAGACCGGTCCATGTCGGTGCTCAGGCCAGTCCCCGTCAGTCCTCAGACCGGTCCCCGTCAGTCCCCAGACCAGTCCATGTCGGTGCTTAGGCCGGTCCCCATCAGTCCTCAGACCGGTCCCTGTCAGCACTCAGACCGGTCCCCGTCAGTCCCCAGACCGGTCCCTGTCAGCGCTCAGTCCGGTCCCTGTCAGTACTCAAACCGGTCCCCGTCAGTCCCCAGACCGGTCCATGTCGGTGCTCAGACCGGTCCCCGTCAGTCCTCAGACCGGTCCCTGTCAGTCCTCAGTCCGGTCCCTGTCAGTCCTCAGACCAGTCCCCGTCAGTCCCCGTCAGTCCTCAGACCGGTCCCCATCGGCGCTCAGTCCAGTCCCTGTCAGTCCTCAGACCGGTCCCTGTCAGTCCCCGTCAGTCCTCAGACCGGTCCCTGTCAGTCCTCAGTCCGGTCCCTGTCAGTTCCCGTCATTCCTCAGACCGGACCCTGTCAGTCCCCGTCAGTCCTCAGACTGGTCCCTGTCAGTCCTCAGACCGGTCCCTGTCAGTCCTCAGACCGGTCTCTGTCAGTCCTCAGACTGGTCCCCGTCAGTCCTCAGACCGGTCCCCGTCAGTCCCCAGACCGGTCCCCGTCAGTCCCCAGACCGGTCCATGTCGGTGCTCAGGCCAGTCCCCGTCAGTCCTCAGACCGGTCCCCGTCAGTCCCCAGACCAGTCCATGTCGGTGCTTAGGCCGGTCCCCATCAGTCCTCAGACCGGACCCTGTCAGCGCTCAGTCCGGTCCCTGTCAGTACTCAAACCGGTCCCCGTCAGTCCCCAGACCGGTCCATGTCGGTGCTCAGACCGGTCCCCGTCAGTCCTCAGACCGGTCCCCGTCAGTCCCCAGACCGGTCCATGTCGGTGCTCAGACCGGTCCCCGTCAGTCCTCAGACCGGTCCCTGTCAGTCCTCAGTCCGGTCCCTGTCAGTCCTCAGACCAGTCCCCGTCAGTCCCCGTCAGTCCTCAGACCAGTCCCTGTCAGTCCCCGTCAGTCCCCAGACCGGTCCCTGTCAGTCCCCGTCAGCGCTCAGTCCGGTCCCTGTCAGCACTCAGACCGGTCCCTGTCAGTCCCCGTCAGTCCTCAGACCGGTCCCCATCGGCGCTCAGTCCAGTCCCTGTCAGTCCTCAGACCGGTCCCTGTCAGTCCCCGTCAGTCCTCAGACCGGTCCCTGTCAGTACTCAGTCCGGTCCCTGTCAGTTCCCGTCATTCCTCAGACCGGACCCTGTCAGTCCCCGTCAGTCCTCAGACTGGTCCCTGTCAGTCCTCAGACTGGTCCCTGTCAGTCCTCAGACCGGTCCCTGTCAGCGCTCAGTCCGGTCCCTGTCAGCACTCAGTCCGGTCCCTGTCAGTACTCAAACCGGTCCCCGTCAGTCCCCAGACCGGTCCCTGTCGGTGCTCAGGCCAGTCCCTGTCAGTCCCCAGACCGGTCCCTGTCAGTCTCTGTCAGTCCTCAGACCAGTCCCTGTCAGTCCCCGTCAGTCCTCAGACCGGTCCCTGTCAGCACTCGGGCTGGTCCCCGTCGGCGCTCAGTCCGGTCCCTGTCAGCACTCAGACCGGTCCATGTCGGTGCTCAGGCCAGTCCCTGTCAGTCCCCAGACCGGTCCCTGTCAGTCCCCGTCAGTCCTCAGACCGGTCCCTGTCAGCGCTCGGGCTGGTCCCCGTCGGCGCTCAGTCCGGTCCCTGCCAGCACTCAGACCGGTCCCTGTCAGTCCCCGTCAGTCCTCAGACCGGTCCCTGTCAGCGCTCAGGACGGTCCCTGTCAAGATTTAGACTGGCCGGTGCTCAAACCAGACTTCGTGATCTGCGCATTGGGAAATAATTATCCAAACGGTCAAGTCCACAAGAAATATAGCCTTGTCCATCACAGGAAAAGCCCTTCCCACCACTGCATTTTCAAGAAAGCAGCATCCATCAAGGACACCCAACATCCAAGCAATGCTCTCTTCCCACTGCTATCATCAGGAAGAAGGTACGGGAGCCTCAGGGTTCAAATCACCAGGTTCAGGAACAGTTATTATCCTTCAACCTTCAGACTCCAGAACCAGAGGGGATAACATCACGCACCTCAACATTGAAATGATTCCACAAGCTACGTACTCATTTTCAAGGACTCTCTAACTCATGTTCACAATATTATTTATTTGCTATTGATTATTATTATTATTATTATAGTTACTATTATTGTTTTTTGTATTTGCACAATTTGTCTTCTTTTGCACATTGGTTGTCAATCTTTATTTTTGTGTAGTTTTTCATTTAGTCTATTATATTTCTTTGTTCTACTGTGTACAGCTGCAAGAACATGAATCACAAGGTAGATAATATATGTACTTTGATGATAAATTTACCTTGAACTTTGAATTTCAGTCCCCTTCCCCACTTAGCTCGGTTCTTGTTGGCCAAGGCAATGTTATCTGTTACCGATAACACTGATCAGCTTGCTGTCACCATTTCAACTGGTCCCCATCAGAGAAAACACGAGGAAATCTGCAGATGCTGGAAATTCAAACAACACACACAAAATGCTGGTGGAACACAGCAGGCCAGGCAGCATCTATAGGAAGAAGCACTGTTGACATTTTGGGCCGAGACCCTTTGTCAGGACTAACTGAAAGGAAAGATAGTAAGAGATTTGAAAGTAGTGGGGGGAGGGGGAAATGCAAAATGATAGGAGAAGACCGGAGGGGGTGGGATGAAACTAAGAGCTGGAAAGGTGATTAGTGAAAGTGATACAGAGCTGGAGAAAGGAAAGGATCATGGGACGAGAGGCCTCAGGAGAAAGAAAGGGTGAGGGGGGGAGCACCAGAGTGAGATGGAGAACAGGCAGAGTGATGGGCAGAGAGAGAGCGAGAAAAAAAAAACGAACAACTAAATATGTCAGGGATGGGGTAAGAAGGGGAGGAGGGGCATTAACAGAAATGAGAGAAGTCAATGTTCATGCCATCAGGTTGGAGGCTACCCAGACGGTATATAAGGTGTTGCTACCCTAATGCGACACTTCACCTGTGAGTCGGCTGGCGTGGTATACTGCGTCCGGTGCTCCTGGTGTGGCCTTTTATATATTGGTGAGACCTGACGCAGACAGGGAGACCATTTCGCTGAACACCTACACTCGGTCCGCCAGAGAAAGCAGGATCTCCCAGTGGCCACACGTTTTAATTCCACATCCCATTCCCATTCTGATATGTCTATCCATGGCCTCCTCTACTGTCAAAATGAATCTAAACTCAGGTTGGAGGAACAACAACTTATATACTGGCTGGGTAGCCTCCAACCTGATGGCATGAACATTGGCTTCTCTAACTTCTGTTAATGCCCCTCCTTGCCTTCTTACCCCATCCCTGACATATTTAGTGTTTGCCTGTTCTCCATCTCCCTCTGGTGCTTCTCCCCCCCTTTCTTTCTCCCGAGGCCTCCCGTCCCATGATCCTTTCCCTTCTCCAGCTCTGTATCACTTTCGCCAATCACCTTTCCAGCTCATAGCTTCATCCCACCCCCTCCGGTCTTCTCCTATCATTTTGCATTTCCCCCTCCCCCCACTACTTTCAAATCTCTTACTATCTTTCCTTTCGGTTTGTCCTGACGAAGGGTCTTGGCCCGAAACGTCGACAGCGCTTCTCCCTATAGATGCTGCCTGGCCTGCTGTGTTCCACCAGCATTTTGTGTGTGTCCCATCAGAGAAATCTGGCCCCTGTCACCATTCATGATGGCTTCTGTCAACCACAGCTTGTCGCAGTCACCATTCAGACATCCTGTCATAAAGGCCGCCCTTCCAGCGCTCAGATGGGTCCATGTCAGTGAAGGTCGGTTCCCCCATTACCAGCTGCCTCCACCCGCTCCTTCTTCCCCACAGCCAAATTCGCAATAAATTTTCTCACGGCAAGGTTGTTCCTCCTCCAGCACTTCTTCAAATTCATTATTAAAGCTGCTGTGAGAGGTGATGCGTCCCAGGAAGAAAGGGCATTTCTCAGATCTGATTGTTTCTTGTCACAAACAAGAGAAAAACTGCTGGGAATCCAAGCAATACGCAAAAAAACATTGGAGGAACTCAGCAGGCCAGGCAGCATCTGTGGGAAAGAATACAGTCAATGTTTCAGGCCGAGACCTTTCAGCAGGACTGGAGAGAAAAAGATAAGGAGTAGAGTTAAAAAGTGGTGGGGTGGGGGGAGGGAAGGGAGAAACACAAGGTGATAGGTGAAACTGGGAGGGGTAGGGGTGAGGTAAAGAGCTGGGGAGTTGATTGGTGAAGGAGATAGAGGACTGGAGAAGGGAAAATCTCATAGGAGTGGACAGAAGGCAATGAAAGCAAAGGGGGAGGAGCACAAGAGGGAGGCAATGGGCAGGCAAGGAGATAAGGTGAGAGAGGGAAAAGGGAATGGGGAATGGTGAAGGGGGGGGGGGGCATTGCTGTAAGTTTGAGAAATTATTGTTCATGCACTCAGGTTCTAGGCTACCCAGACAGAAATATAAGCTGTTGTTCCTCTAACCAGAGTGTGGCCTCATTGCAACAGTGGAGGAGGACACGGATAGACATATTGAAACGGAAATGAGAAATGGAATTACAGACGTTTGTAAAATGGGCGGACATAGTCAGCCTAGCCTGCTGAGTTCCTCCAGCATTTTGTGTGTGTTGCCTGAATGTTTCTTGAGTTCTTTTGATGATTTTCTGAAATTTTAAATTGGTAAATTAGATGTACCGAAGTACAGTGAAAAGCTTATCTTTAAAAAAGGTAAGGTCATTACTAATGCCTCCACAATCTCTCCAGCCACCTCTTTGAGAAGTCAGAGGTGAAGTCCATCTGGTCCAGGTAACTTACCATAGAACCATAGAACACTACAGCACAGAAAACAGGCCATTCGACCCTTCTAGTCTGTGCCAAAACTTAATTCCACTAGTCCTATTGACCTGCACCCAGTCCATAACCCTCCAGACCTCTCCCATCCATGTATCTATCCAATTCATTCTTAAAATTTAAGAGTGAGCCCCCATTTACCACATCAGATGGCAGCTCGTTCCACACTCCCACCACTCTCTGAGTGAAGAAGTTCCCCCTAATGTTCCCCCTAAAACTTTCACCCTAAAGCCATGTCCTCTTGAATTTATCTCTTCTAATCTAAGTGGAAAGAGTCTACTCGCATTTACTCTGTCTATACCCCTCATAATTTTGTAAACCTCTTTCAAATCCCCCCTCATTCTTCTATGCTACAAGGAATAAAGTCCTAACCTGTTCAATCTTTCCCTGTAACTCAACTCCTGAAGACCTGGCAACATCCTAGTAAATCTTCTCTGCACTCTTTCAATCTTACTGATATCCTTCCTATAGTTAGGCAACCAGAGCTGCTCAAAATAATCCAAATTTGGCCTCACCAATGTCTTATACAACCTCACCATAACATCCCAACTCCTATACTCAGTACTTTGATTTATGAATGCCAAGATGCCAAAAGCCTTCTTTACAACCCTGTCTACCTGTGGCGCCACTTTCAGGGAATTATGTATTTGAACTCCCAGATCCCTTTGTTCTTCCGCACTCCTCAGTGCCCTACCATTTACTGTGTATGTCCTACCTTGATTTGTCCTTCCAAAATACCACACCTCACACTTATCTATCAGATCATTGAGCTTCCCAGGCACCTTCTTCTCAGTAATACTAGCTACATTCATTTCTCCTCTGTCACTCTCAAATTTCTAGCATACTGCTTGTGGCTTCCACAGTAAAAAAAATTAATGTAAAATACTTATTATGTCTGTCCACCATCAATTCTTTCTCCCCCATTACTAGCATCATTTTTCAGCAGTCCAATGTCCACTCTCACCTCTCTTTTACTCTTATGACATCCTCTTTGATGTTTTTGGCTAGCCTGCCTTCATATTTCAATTTTTCTTCACGTAAGGCTTTTTAGTTGCCTTCTGTTGGTTTTTAAAAGCTTCCCAATCCTCTAATTTCCCACTAATTTTTGTTATATCATATAATCGTCTTTTCCTTTTATGCTGCCTTTGACTTCCCTTGTCAGTCAGGATTGCCTCATCCTCCCTTTAGAATACTTCTTCATCTTTGGGATGCATCTATCTTGGACCTTCTGAACTGCCTCCAGAAATTCCAGCCATTGCTGTTCTGCCATCACCTCAGCCGGTGTCCCTTTCCAATCAACTTTGGCCAATTTCTCTCTCAAGCCTTTGTAATCCCCATTACTCCGCAGTAATACTGATATACCTGATTTTATCTTCTCCCTCTCAAAATGCAGGGTGATTTCTATCATATTATGATCACTATCTCCTAAGGCTTCTTTTACCTTAAGCTCCCTAATCAAATCTGGTTCTTTACACAACACCCAAGCCTTTCCCTTGGTGGTCTCACTGCTCTAAAAAGCCATCTTGAAGACATTCTACAAATTCCCTCTCTTGGGATCTAGCATTAACTTAATTTACCCAATGTACCTGCATATTGAAATCCCCTATGACTGTCATAACATTTCCCTTATTACATATCTTTTCTATCTCCTGTTGAAATTTGCAGCCCACATCCTCGTTACTGTTTGGGGCCCTGTGTATATCTCTCATCAGGGTCTTCTTACCCTTGCAGTTTCTTAACTTTACCCACAAGGACTCTACATCTTCTGATCCTATGTCACCTCCTTCTAAGGATTTGATTTAATTTTTTACCAGCAGAGTCACCCCAACCCCTCTGCCTACCTGCCTGTCCTTTCAATACAAGGATGTTAAGCTCCTATGATTTTCTTTCAGGCAAGACTCACTGATGCCCACAACATCATACCTGTCAATTTCTAACTGCGCTACAAGATCATCTACCTCATTCTGCATACTGGGTGCTTTCAACTATAACACCTTCAGTCCTGTATTTATCTCCCTTTTTGACTTTATTGCTATGTTACACTTCAACTCATCCCACTGACTGCAATTTTGTGCTATCATCAGCCTGTCCTTCCTGACAGTCTAACAATACACTGCATCTACTTGTGTACCATCTGCCCCGCCTTCAGCTCCATCACCCTTGTGCCCTTCTCCCTGCCAAATTATTTTAAATCCTCCCCAACAGCTCTAGCAAACCTCCCTGCAAGGATATTGGTCCTCCTCAGGTTCAGGTATAATCCTTCCTTTTTATACAGGTCATAATTCCCCAGAAGAGATCCCAATTATCAAGAAGTCTGACACCCTGTCCCCTGCACCAGATCCTCAGCCATTCATTCATTTGTACTATCCTCTTATTCCTGCCCTAACAAACACATGCCACTGGGAACAATTGAGAGGTTGCTACCTTGGAGGTCTTGCTGTTTGGCTTCTTTCCTAACTTTATATACTCTATGTGCAGGACCTGTTCCCCTTTTCTACCCATAACATCGGTGCCAATATTCACCACCATCTCTGGCTACTCAGCCTCAAGACCATAAGAGATAGGAGCAGAAATGGGCCATTCAACCAATAACATGGCCACCACAGCTACCTGTGGTAATGAATTCCACAGAGTCACCACCTTCTGGCTCAAGAAATACCTCCTCATTTCCGTTTTAAGTTGATGTTCCTCTATTCTGAGGCTGTGCCCTCTGGTCTTAGACTCCCCCACTTTAGGAAGCATCCTCTCCACATCCACTTTATCTAAGCATTTCAACATTCAATAGGTTTCAATGAGACCCCCCCCCCCCCTTTTCTTCTAAATTCCAGCGAGTAAAGGCCAGAGTCATCAGTCACAACTCAGACGATAACCCTTTCGTTCCTGGAATCATTCTCGTGAACCTCCTCTGGACCTTCTCTAATGCCAGCACATCTTTTCTTGGATAAGGGGCCCAAAATTGTTCACAATGCTCCAAGTGCTTCATAGAGCCTCAGCTTTACATCCTTCCTTTTATATTCTATTTCTGATTATCTTGCGGCCGCTCTGAGACATCCTTGACTCTATCACCCAGGAGGCAAAACACTATCCAGGAGTCTTTCTCGTGGCCACAGCAGCCCCTGTTTTCCCCCTAACGATCAAGTCTCCTATCATTATCACACGACTTGAGTTTCCTAGCTGAGCCTTGGAGCTGACCTCTTAGCCACAGGCCTAGATGCTGCAGTTGTGCCCTGATAGGTCACACCATACCCCCACCCCCAGCAGTACCCAAGGGTGTATACTTGTTGCTTAGGGAAAAGTCACAACAGAACCCCGCCCTGACTTCTTAATTTTGCGAGAAATTAGTATGTCGCATTCCAGTATATCCTTTTCTATTTTGTCTTCCTTTCCTTCACATTATTACGTGATCTCCTTTTTTTCTTCCTTTTCCTTCAAGTCAGCAAAGTTATATATTATCTGCCCTCAGCTCTCTATTATTGCCTATTACCTATTGCCCTCCTTTTTCTCTTGATTACCCCTTTTCTCAAATTCAACATATTCAACTACAGTATCAGTACCCAAAATGCTGGTGGAACTCAGCAGGTTAGGCAACAGCTATGGATTTAGTCCTGAGAAAGGATCTCTACCCAATACGTCGACTAGCCATTTCCCTCCATCGATGCTGCCTGACCTGTTGAATTCCTCCAACTTTTTGTGTTTTGCTCCAGGTTTCCAGCATTTGAAGTGTCTCTTGTGTTTTCAGCTGAGCACAACAGCAATCAACACAGCCAATAGAACTGGCACTTTAAAACATTGCAGTAAATTCCAGATGAAGCCATATTTATTGTGTACAATAGCATATTAATCTCTGAAATTGGCTAAGATAAAAGAAAGCTATCACGACAGATCCTGTACAATGGCTCCACCACACCAAATGATTATGAACCTGAGAGCATTCTAACAGGTTGCATCACCATCTGGTATGGAGGGGCCATTGTACGGTATTGGAAAGCACTGCAGAAAGCCAGCTCTGTCATGGGCACTAGCCTCCCCAGCGTGAAGGACATCTTCAAAAGGCGATGCCTTAGAAAGGCAGCATCCACCATTAAGCAACTCCACCTCTCAGGAAATGCCTTCTTCCCATTGCTAACAATAGGGAAGCGGTACAGGAATCTCAAGACACACACTCAACTTTTTAGGAACAGCTTCTTTGATCAGATTTCTGAATGGTCCGTGAACCCATGAAGACTTCCTCAATATTTTTTATCTCTTTTATTATATATATATTTCATATTATAATTTGTTGTGTATGTTATGTATTACTGCTACCACAACTTTCACAAAATAGGTCAGTGATAATAAACCTGGTTCAGGTTCAGAGGAGACAAAGCAAAGAAGGGATATGAGCTGCATCACCTGAATGTGGACATTAACTAGAGAAATCTGGCTTTTCAAATTCAAAAGGAAGCAATTAAAAGGTAAATAGTGATAAGTTTATCATTGCCATCTCAGAATCCTTTGCTCCAGAATGATATCACAAAAGCACACGACCAAATAGACTACACCAGAAAATCCACATAACGTTTGGCAATCCCCAAATCCAGTGTCCGGAGAGGCTGCTGCGTATTAATATCACGCTACCGTCTTAGCGCGTTCCCCGGAAAGGAGCTCCAAGTCCACCAGACAAAACAAGACTACCCAGACACCAAGTCAGGAGACCAACTCTACCACCCAACAAACCAAAAACTAAAGCTACAAGACCTACACAAAACCACATAGTTACATATAGTTATAGTTAACATATAGTTACAACAGTGCAAACAATACCATAATTGATAAAAATAAAACAGACCATGGGCACAGTAAAAATAGTCCAAAGATGTTAAAAGAGCCCTTGAGAATGGTGTAAAATGAAGGGACCTGGGGACACAGGTACATGGTTTTCCTCAAGTGGAAACATGAGTGGAGAAGGTGATGAAGAAGGTATTT
Organism: Hemitrygon akajei; assembly: GCF_048418815.1. Classification (NCBI taxonomy): domain Eukaryota; kingdom Metazoa; phylum Chordata; class Chondrichthyes; order Myliobatiformes; family Dasyatidae; genus Hemitrygon; species Hemitrygon akajei. The sequence goes on along the minus strand of NC_133124.1, from coordinate 12,016,174 downwards.
GTTACACTTGCCTTCATCAGTCAGGAGTTGGAATGTCATGTTGCAAATGTACAAGTCGTTGGTGAGACCCCACTGTTGTTTTATGCACCGTTCTGGCTTGTCACCTATGGGAAGGATGTGACTAAGGTGGAAAAGATACTGAAAAGATTCACAGCGATGTTACGAGGACTGAAGGGTTTGAGTTATAAGGAGTCGCTGTGACATTTTCCTGAGAGCATAGGGTGCCAAATGGGACCTTAGAGAGATATATAAAGTCATAATGATCATAGATAAGGTATTTGGTCACTGTATTTTTTCTCAGCTTCAGTCTAAGATGGCAATGGTGAAGCCCAGTGACCACTTATTGGTGGCAAAGTGAAAAATCTAGCTAAATACTTCACTAATAACATTTTTTTCCTGTAAAATTTATGGTAAGCAATCATTGCAAACAATGGAGGTGAGGAAGATTTGAGGGTCAAAGTGAGTGGGTGGGAGGCGAAGACAAGGCAAGCTCAAGGCAGATTTGAGACAGGCAAAGTCAGGACAAGCAGAGTTGAGGAACAGACTAGGCCCAGAGCATATATAAGAGACAGGTCCCAGGTCCTAGACTGAGGAATGACCTGTTATTTGGACGGGCCAGACTGAAATGGTAGGGTGCCAGGCTGGTTCTGCTTGCTGCTCTGCAATGTTTACTCTGCTCTGCGCTGAACTGGGGCTGATGCTGTGGCCTGCTCCAGCTGCTCTGGGCTTTGTACCTGTGGGCTAACTTTCGCTCTGAATGCAATTTGCTTACTTTTATTGTTTGCACGATTTTTTTTTTCCCTGTACCTTGTTTGTCAGTCTTTCTTTTTTTAATGGGTTCTTTTGGGTTTCTTTGTTTTGTGGCTGCCTGTAAGGAGAAAAACCTCAAGATTGTATAATGTATACCTACTTTGATAATAAATGGACTTTGAACTTTGGAAATCTAAAACTAGAGGATATATAGTGAAGGTGAGAGATTTAGAAAGGATGTGAGGGATAACTTTTTCATACAGAGGGTGGTGGCTATAGGAAATGAGTGAACAGAGGATGTTATACTTAGGAACAATACTTGCAAGACATGTAGTCAAGTGCATGAACAGAAAAAGTCTAGAGGTTTATGGACCAGTTGAAAGCATAGACTAGCTTGAAAGCACAAATTGGGCCAAATGGTCTGTGTACATGCTTTATGTTTAGTTCTATGATTCTATAACTCAATATTTTTCTTTCTTCTTGTTTTTGAAGATATTATTTTGTCAAGCTACTTAATACAATTTGAATAGTTTGTAAATGTCTTTGATTATCAAAGATGTCCAGGTGCTCCTAAATTCAATTCCACGATTGATGAAGGCCAATACACCGTATGCCTTCTTAACCACAGAGTCAACCTGCAGAGCTACTTTGAGCGTCCTATGAACTCGAAAATCTCCTTGGAGCAACGGAGGATGAGAGGTGAGCTGATAGAGGTGTACAAGACGATGAGAGGCATTGATCATGTGGATAGTCAGATGCCTTTTCCCAGGGCTGAAATGGCTGCCACAAGAGGGCACAGGTTTAAGGTGCTTGAAAACAGGTACAGAGGAGATGTCAGGGGTAAGTTTTTTACTCAGAGAGTGGTGAGTGCGTGGAATGGGCTGCCGGCGGCAGTGGTGGAGGCGAATATGATAGGGTCTTTTAAGAGATGTTTGGATAGGTACATGGAGCTTAGAAAAATAGTAGGCTATAGGTAAGCCTAGTAATTTCTAAGGTAGGGACATGATTGGCACAATTTTGTGGGCCAAAGGGCCTCTATTGTGCTGTAGGTTTTCTATATTTCTATGTGTAAGAATTGCCCAGAAGTGTACTTGTTCCGAGTTTGGCCTGCCACACAGATTTGGAGGGCATCTGGTGAGATTGTTCAACCTTCCGCCTCCAGTAACGATAGGTTTGGAATTGACAGTCGGTTGAGCTCAGGACAATATGGCCCAATATTTTCCCCTAATCCTGGATGAACACCTTTGTTTGAGATTTTTGTTTTTGACTGCTTTGTTTGGCTTTATCTTATCGCTCATCTCTTGTATCCGAATTGTGCAAAAATAGGCAGCATGGTAGTATAGTGGTTAGCACAATGCTTTATAGTACCAGCAACTAGGGTTCAATTCCCGCTGTTGCCTGTAAGGATTTTGTATGTTCTCCCTGTAACCACATGGGTTTCATCCGGGTGCTCTGGTTTCCTCCTACATCCAAAGACAATTCAAAGGCATACCGGTTGGTAGGTTAACAGGGCATTGTAAATTGTCCTGTAATTAGGCTAGAATTAAACCAGGGGAATTGTGGGTGGCTCCACTCAAAGGGCCAAAAGGGCCTATTCCCCACCGTATCTCAATAAATAAATAAAAAGTATAGACTAATCCTTTTCCTCAGCATGCAGAATACTTGTACTTTGAGATAACATCAGTTCAACACTAGGGACATAGGAACATAAGAAAGGAAAGCAGGAATAGATCTTCTGATCCCTCAAAATGTGCTTCACCATAAGATAAAAAGAGATGCTTACATGGATTCTCTATCCCAATCTTGCTCAGTTCTTCTGCTATCTAAAGATCTATTGATCCTGCTTTGAGAAAGCTGTTGTCTGAGTTTCCCAGAGCCCACCTGGGTAGAGAATTACCAGATTCACCACCCCCTAAGTGGAAAAAATTATCTTACATTTTGGCCCTGAAAGGCCAGTCCCATATACTGAGATTGTGACCATTGGCTCTCAACACTCCATCCATGGAAAAGCAACAATTCCACATTGTCACTGAAAAACAATGCGTGTTTCAATGAGGTCACCTATCGTTGCTTTAAAATGAAGAGTGTGCACACCTGGTCTATTTAATCAGTGCTCATAAAACAAATCTCTGGAATCAATGTCCTTCCTCTATCTTAAGTACACTCAGTGGCCACTTTATGAGCACACCTGTACTTACTTGCTGCTTGTTACGCCATTGGCTTTTAGGGCAGTAATGAAGGTCCTCTATCTCTGCCTGTCTGGAGATGTTCAGGGCTTCCTTCAATCATGCCAGTAGATTCCTGTCAGTTTTCACTACTGTCAGTTATGCAAGCTGAAGGTGGAGACTCAGGAATATCCTCACACTCAGATGTAGAAAGATTGCTGTTTCCATAACAATTTTGTTTTACCAGTCAGGGTTGTTAGCCCTGAGCTGAACCCCCGAACCTGGAGGACTGGTAGACCACTCTTAATTTGGCCTCTCCCCTTTGACTTGTTTGACATGAATGACCCTACCAAGAGCCAAACCATTAAGCCCTGACTCCAGCCAACATTGCTCTCCAGGTCAATGAGGCATGTAAGCTTCCAGACCACAACAACATCCTCTTGGAGATCACACCTGTACACCTGCTCGTTTATGCAACTATCCGATCAGCCAATCACGTGGCAGTAACTCAATATGTAAAAGCATGCAGGCATGGTCAAGAGGTTCAGTTGTTGTTCAGATCAAACATCAGAATGTGGAAAAACTGTGATCTAAGAGACTTTGACAGTGGAATGATTGTTGGTGCCAGTTGGGGTGGGCTTGAGTATCTCCTGGGATTTTCAAGCATAACATTCTCAAGAGTTTAGAGAGAATGATGCAACAAACAAAAAATACCCAGTGAGCAGCAGTTCTGTGGATGAAAACACCTTGCTAATGAGAGAGGTCAAAGGAGAATGGCAGAATGGTTCAAGCTGGCAGGTAGGCAACAGTACCTCAAATAATCACACGTTACAACAGTGGTGTGCAGAAGAACATCTCTGAATGCACAACATGTTGAAGTTGATAGGCTACAGCATCAGAAGGCCACAAAATACACCGAGTAGCCACTTTATTAGGTACGGGAAGTACCTAATAAAGTGGCCACTGAGTGTATATCTTTGCTTAGGTAGGTACACCAGATCTGAATATAATATGCCAGATGTGGTTTCACCAGGGTCCTATCTAATTGGAGCAAGATGTATCTTGTACTCAGATCCTACATAGCATTTGCATTCCTAATTGCTTGCTGTATCTGCATGTAACCTGCATAAGGAGATTCAAATCCCTCAGAAAGTTAATGCCTTTCAATCCCTCGTCATTTAAAAATTGCCCTGCCTTTCGGATTTTTGCTGCCAAAACAGTGATGTTGAAGGCTTGTTATTTACAGATGATCTATCTGTAGGAGGTGTAAATAGAGGAAGATGAATGAGAAGCAAGGGGAGAGTGAGAGAGAAAAAGAGCGTTGTGGCACAGTGAGCATTGGAGCAGAGCAGTTGGAGATCTGAAATAAAAAGTGCAAAAATACCCAGCAGGTGTTAGTACAAAGTATTTTCAATTTAGCTTGCCATGAAACAAAGTCAATAACATTTCCTCACTTATAATGCAACTCATTATGAATGGTGTTTTACGTGCTCGACCTCTTAATTTGCTTGACATTATTTTTAATTCCTTACTAGTCACGGGGATTCAATAACAGACTGGATTTTTGATACATCTCTTCATTGATTTTAAAATATTCCTGTTATGCATTTTAATTATTTAAACAATGCAAATCTCCTATGGTGTAGTCGTATAGTAATTTATATTGTTCAGAGTTTCTTAGAGATAGTAAGACCATTAGATCATAAGATATAGGAGCAGAATTGGGTTATTCGGCCCATCAAGGTTCATCTGTTGGTTCGCCATTTCATCATGGCTGATCCATTTCCCTCTCAAGTGCATTCTCCTACTTTCTCTCTGTAACCTTACATGCCCTGACTAATCAAGAACCTATCAACCTCTGCTTTAAATGTTTCCAATGACCTGGCCTCCATAGCTGTCTGTGGCAACAAATTCTGAGATTGACCACCCTCTGCTTAAAGAAATTCCTCCTCATCTCCATTCTAAATAGAGATTCCTCTATTTTAAGGCTGTTCCCTCTGGTCCTAGGCTCCCCCTACAAAGGACACATCCTCTACAATCCACTCTATCTGGGCCTTTCAATATTCAATATGTTTCAATGGGATTCCCCCATCATTCTTCTAAGCTTCAGCAAATAAATGCGCAGAGCCATCAATTGCTCCTTATACGATAACCTATTCATTCCCAGAATCGTTCTTGTGAACCTCCTCTGAATCCTCTTCGATGTCAGCACATCCATTTTTAAATAAGGAGCTTAAAATTGCTCATAATACTCCAAGTGAGGCCTCACAAGTGCCGTATAAAGCCTCAGAATTACATCCTTGCTTTTATATTCTAGACCTATCGGGTAGTAGTAGTCCAATCATTTGAGTATGATGCTTTCCCATGTGGTTACTTCCTTAACGGAAAACACACGTGCGTGACTTTGTTTAATGTGGAGATGCTGATGCACAACCGGCCACCACAAAGTCCTTGACATATTAGGTGCACGGTTAAGTGGGATGGAGTGCAAGACAATTGGGGATTCTTCACTGCTGCAGCCTTCCTTCACCTGCATTGCTGTTGTGATGTGTCATTATCTTTTGCCAGCTGCACCATTGAGCTTTTGGTTGGATCGTTCTTTGTCTGGAAACTCCCCATTGATCTTACCACCATGGGTGACCTTACCAGGAACTAAGGTCCAGACGGCATCGCTCTCGGGATCTCAGGAACTCACAAGCCTCTCCATCACGACTGGTGGTGATCTTCAGAGAAGCCTTGGAGGCAAAATTAAAGGAAAGCTCAAAAGAAAGGGATTAGTAATGATCTTTACAGAATCACTGGATTCCGGAATGGTTCCAGAGGATTGGAAAATTGCAAATGTCACTCCACTCTTCAAGAAGGGAGGAAGGCAGAAGAAAGGAAATCATAGGCCAGTTAGCCTCAACGCAGTGCTTGGGAAGATGTTGGAGTTGATTATTGAGGATGTGGATTTGAGGTACTTGGAAGCACATGGTGAAATGGGACAAAGTCAGCATGGTTTCCTTAAGGGAAAATCTTGCCTGACAAATCTGTTAGAATTCTTTGAGAACTTAACAAACAGGATAGACAAAGGAGAATCAGGGGATGCTGTGCACTTGGATTTTCAGAAGGCCTTTGACAACATACTGCACATAAGGCTGCTTAATAAGATAACAGCCCATGGTATTACAAGAAAGACGCTAGCATGGATAGAAGATTGGCTGAATGGCAGGAGGCAAAGAGTGGGAATAAAGGGAGCCTATTCTGGTTGGCTGCCAGTGACTAGTGGTGTTCTGTAGGGATAGGTATTGGGACCACTTCTTTTTACATTGTATGTCAATGATTTGGATGATGGAATTGACGGCTTTGTGGCCTACTTTGTGGAGGAATGAAGATTGGTGGAGGCACAGATAGTGTTGAGGAAGCAGGGAATCTACAGAAAGACTTGTACAAGTAAGGAGAATGGGCAAAAAAGTGGCAAATGGAATATAATGTCGGGAAGTATATGTTCATGCACTTTAATAGATCATGCACTTCGATAGAAGGAATACAAGTATAGACTCTTTTTTTTAAAAGGGGAGAAAATTTAAACATCTGATGTCCAATGGGACTTGGAAGTCCTCTTGCAGGATTTCCTAAAAGGTAAATTGCAGGTTGAGTCAGTGGTGAAGGAGCTTTCATTTCAAGAAGACTAGAATATAAAAGGCGAGATGTACTGTTGAGGCTTTATAAAGCACTGGTGAGGCCTCGCTTAAAGCGTTGTGAGCAGTTTTGGGCCCCTTATCTAAGAAAGGATGTGCTGATATTGGAGAGGGTCCAGAGAACATTCACAACAGTGTTCCAGGAGTGAAAGGCTTATCATATGAGTAGTGTTTGATGGCTGTGGTGTCTAATGCTGTCAAATGTGATACTACCTCATTTTAAAATATAAATTATTTCTGTTTTTGTACGAGTTCTAATCTATTCATATACTAGAATTGATTGATTTATTACTATTATTTTATTTTGTTTTTTTTCTATATTATGTACTGCACTGAACTGCTGCTGCTAAGTTAACAAATTTCATGGCACAAGCAGGAAGAGTTTAAGAGCGAGTTGAGTTGAAAAGGTGAAGGTTATTTCTTCAGCAGTTTGAATGGGACACAACTGCGCAAGCACGTGGAAGTTGGCCAGTGAGAACAGTGGGAAGAGTTTAAAAGGAGACAGCTTTACAGAGCAGCATCGGAAGAGTGGGTGACGGAGTAGTGGGAGGTAGATTAGGAAGGCTCATCGGGACTTCAGCGATAACGGGTCGAGGCAAGGTAGGTTATCTGTTTAGAATATAGACAGAAAGAATGTGTGTGAGGCCAGTTTCCTGTGCTCGGTGTAAAATGTGGGAGGTCCTGGAGACTTCCAGCCTCCCAGACAGCCACATCTGCACCAGGTGCATCGAGCTGCAGCTCCTTAGGGACCGCGTTAGGAACTGGAGATGTAGCTCGATGACCTTCGTCTGGTCAGGGAGAGTGAGGAGGTGATAGAGAGGAGCTACAGGCAGGTAGTCACACCAGGGCCTGGGGAGACAGATAAGTGGGTAACAGTCAGGAGAGGGAAGGGCAAGAGGCAGGTGCTAGAGAGTACCCCAGTGCCTGTCCCCCTTAACAGTAAGTACTCCTGTTTGAGTACTGTTGGCTGGGGACGGCCTACCTGGGGGAAGTAACAGTGGCTGTGCCTCTGGCACAGAGTCTGGCCCTGTGACTCAGAAGGGTAGGGAAGGGAAGAGGAAGGCAGTGGTGATAGGGGACTCTATAGTTGGGGGTCAGACAGGTAATTCTGTGGACGCAGGAAAGAAACGCGGATGGTAGTTTGCCTCCCAGGTGCCAGGGTCTGGGATGTTTCTGATCGCGTCCATGATATCTTGAAGTGGGAAGAAGGACAGCCAGAGGTCGTGGTACCAATGACTTAGGTAGGAAAAGGGAGGAGGTCCTGAAAACAGACTACAGGGAGTTAGGAAGGAAGTTGAGAAGCAGGACCTCAAAGATAGAAATCTTAGGATTACTGCCTGTGTCTTGTGCCAGTGAGTATAGGAATAGAATGAGGTGGAGGATAAATGTGTGGCTGAGGGATTGGAGCAAGGGGCAGGGATTCAGATTTCTGGATCATTGGGACCTCTTCTGGGGCAGGTGTGACCTGTACAAAAAGGACGGGTTGCACTTGAATCCGAGGGGGACCAATATCCTGGTGGGGAGGATGGCTAAGACTATTGGGGAAAGTTTAAACTAGAATTGCTGGGGGGGTGGGAACCAAACTGAAGTGACGGAGGAAAGGGAGGTTGGCTCACAGAGAGAGCTTGGAGACAGTGCGAAAGGGAGGAAAGGCAGGTGATAGAGAAGGGATGGACTCAGACTGATGGTTTGAGATGTGTCTATTTTAATGCGAGGAGTATTATGAATAAAGCAGATGAGCTTAGACCGGAATCAACACTTGGAACTATGATGTTGTGGCCATTGCAGAGACTTGGATGGCTCAGGGTCAGGAATGGTTACTTCAAGTGCCAGGCTTTAGATGCTTCAGAAATGACAGGGAGGGAGGCAAAAGAGGTGGGGGCATGGCACTGTTGATCAGAGATGGTATCACGGCTGCAGAAAAGGAGGAAGTCATGGAGGGATTGTCTACAGGGTTTCTGTGGGTGGAAGTTAGGAATAGGAAGGGGTCAATAACTCTACTTGGTGTTTTTTATAGATGACCCAATAGTAATATGGGCGTTGAGGAGCAGATAGGGAGACAGATTCTGGAAAGGAGTAACATTAACAGGATTGTTGTGGTGGGAGATTTGAATTTCCCAAATATTGATTGGCATTTGCCTAGAGCGAGGGTTTAGAAGGGGTGGAGTTTGTTAGGTGTATTCAGGAAGGTTTCTTGACACAATATGTAGATAAGCCTACAAGAGGAGAGGCTGTACTTGATTTGGTATTGGAAATGAACCTGGTCAGGTGTCAGGTCTCTAAGTGGGAGAGCATTTTGGAGATAGTGATCACAATTCTATCTCCTTTACCATAGCATTGGAGAGGGATCGGAACAGACAAGTTAGGGAAATGTTTAATTGGAGTAAGGGGAAATATGAGGCTATCAGGCAGGAACTTGGAAGCATAAATTGGAAACGGATGTTCTCAGGGAAATGTATGAAAGAAATGTGGCAAATATTCAGGGGATATTTGCATGGGGTTCTGAGTAGATACATTTCAATGAGACAGGGAAAGGATGGTAGGGTACAGGTACTGTGGTGAACAAAGGCTGTTGTAAATCTAGTCAAGAAGAAATGAGGAGCTTACAAGAGGTACAAAAAACTAGGTAATGATAGAGATCTAGAAGATTATAAGGCTAGCAGGAAGGAGCTTAAGAACGAAATTAGGAGAGCCAGAAGGGGCCATGAGAAGGTCTTGGCAGACAGGATTAAGGAAAGCCCCAAAGCATTCTACAAGTATATGAAGAGCAAGAGGATAAGATGTGAGAGAATAGGACCAATCAAGTGTGACAGTGGAAAAGTGTGTATGGAATCGGAGGAGAGGGCAGAGGTACTTAATGAATACTTTGCTTCAGTATTCACTACGGCGAAGGATTTTGGCGATTATAGGGATGACTTGCAGCAGACTGAAAAGCTTGAGCATGTAGATATTAAGAAAGAGGATGTGCTGGAGCTTTTGGAAAGCATCAAGTTGGATAAGCCTCCAGGACTACTGTGCTACTGTGGGTGGTAAGGGATGTAAGGAGTCATGGCATCCAAGGGGACCTTGCTTTGTGGATTCAGAACTGGCTTGCCCACAGAAGGCAAAGAGTGGTTGTAGACAGGTCGTATTCTGCATGGAGGTCGGTGACCAGTAGTGTGCCTCAGGGATCTGTTCTGGGACCCTTACTCTTTGTGATTTTTATAAATGACCTGGATGAGGAAGTGGAGGGATGGGTTAGTAAGTTTGCTGATGACACAAAGGTTGGAGGTGTTGTCGATAGTGTGGAGGGCTGTCAGAGGTTACAGTAGGACTTCGATAGTATGCAAAACTGGGCTGAGAAGTGGCAGATGGAGTTCAACCCAGATAAGTGTGAGGTGGTTCATTTTGGTAGGCCAATTATGATAGCAGAATATAGTACTAATGGCAAGATTCTTGGCAGTGTGGAGGATCAGAGGGATCTTGGGGTCCGAGTTAATAGGACACTTAAAGCTGCTGCACAGGTTGACTCTGTGGTTAAGAAGGCATACGGTGCACTGGCCATCATCAATTGTGGGATTGAGTTTAAGAGCCGAGAGGTAATGTTGCAGCCACAGTATATGGGACCCTGGTCAGACCCCACTTAGAGTACTGTGCTCAGTTCTGGTCACCTCACTACAGGAAGGATGTGGAAACCATAGAAAGGGTGCAGAGGAGATTTACAAGGATGTTGCCTGGATTAGGGAGCATGCCTTATGAAAACAGGCTGAGTGAATTCGGCCTTTTCTCCTTGGAGCGACAGAGGATGAGAGGTGACCTGATAGAGGTATATAAGATGATGAGAGGCATTGATCATATGGATAGTCAGAGGCTTTCTCCCAGGGCTGAAATGCCTAGCATGAGAGGGCACAGTTTTAAGTTGCTTGTAAGTCGGTACAGAGGAGATGTCAGGGGTACGTTTTTTACGTAGGGAGTGGTGAGTACATGGAATGGGCTGCTGCCAATGGTGGTGTAGGCAGATATGATAGGGTCTTTTAAGAGACTCCTGGATAGGTACATGGAACTCAGTAAAATAGAGGGCTATAGGTAACCCTATGTAATTTCTAAAGTAAATACATGTTTGGCACAGCATTGTGGGTCGAAGGGCCTGTATTGTGCTGCAAGTTTTCTATGTTTCTAATACAGTTTAACACTTGGCTAAGGAGTTGGTGCAGGAGGGAGAGCTTCAGAATTTTGGATCTTTGTGCTCTCTTCCAGGGAAGGTGGGATATGTACAGAAGGGACGTTTGCAACTGAACTGGAGAGGGACTAATATCCCTGAGGAAAGATCTGTTAATGCTGCACAGGAGGGGTGTAAATGAAAGTTGCAAGGGGCTGGGAACCAGATCACCAGAACAGATAATGGAGAGGTTGTGGAGAAAGATGTTGTTCAGCTGACGTAGAAAGTCAGAAATTGAAAGGTCAAGCAGTTTTGAGTTGTAAGGAGTATTGTAGGAAAGGTGGATAAGCTTACAGCATGAACCAACATGTGGAATTCTGACATTGTAGCCATTAGTGAGACTTGCCTGAAGGAAGGGCAGGACTGGTAGCTCAATGTTCTGTCGTTCCATTGTTTTAGATGTGATAGAGCAGGAAGGATTACTAGTCACTACGTTACTACATTACTAGTCAGCAAAAATATCATGACAGACTGGAGAGCTTGTCAAGTGAGGCTTTATGGGTAGAAATAAGGAATAAGAAAGGTATGGCCACTCAGCAGTACACAGGATTTAGAGGAGATTGCAGACTGTTGCAAGAGGTGTAAAGTTATGATTATAGGTGATTTTAAGTTTGCATATATTGACTGAGACGGCCATACTGTAAAAGGGCTGGATGGGCAAGAGTTTTCCAACTTTGCTCAGGAAAGTTTCCTTAATAAGTACATAGAAATCTCAAGTGCATCTAGTGTGATACTAGATCCCTACTAGGGAATGAGACAGGGCATCATTTTGCATTTAGTGATCATAATGTAGTGCAGAAATTGCAGGAGCCCGAGCAGAGACATTTAAATCATCCTTAGTGACAGCTGAGTTACTGGAGGATTGGAGGATAGCTGAGGTTGTTCTGTTGTTTTAAGAAAGGCTCTAAAATTAATCCACAAAATTATAGGCCAGTGAGCTTGACATGACAGTGGAAAGTTATTGGAAAGTATTGTAAAAGAACAGATATATAAGTACTTGGATAGACGGAGACTGATTAGGGATAGTCATCATGTGTGTGGTATGTTGTGTCTAACCAATCTCATAGGAAGTTACAAGGAAAGTTGATGAAGGAAAGGCAGTGGATATCATTCATAAATTTTGAAACTATTTTCTGAAGAGACCCCTGTCCTGGGGTATTTTTTAATAGAAGTTTGTAATAAAAACTAGGAATGGAATTCCAGATTCCAGCATCTATAGGAAAAGCAGCAATCATTGCTGTCACTCCTTATCTGCTCGTGGAGGTAGATTCAGTTATTTTCACCCCAAATGGGGACAGCACAGTAGCATCGTGGTCAGCACATTACTATAACAGTGCCAGCAGATGCTGTCTGGCCTGCTGAATTCCTCCAGCATTTTGTGTGTGACATGAGTTCATTTCCTGCAGTTGTACTTAAGGAGTTTGTACGTTCTCCTCACATCTGCAAGGGTTTCCTCTGGGTGCTTTGGTTTCCTCCAACATTCCAAAGACATACGAGTTAGTAGGTTAATTGGCCACATAAATGTAGTTGGATGGCACAGACTCGTTGGGCTAGTAGGGCCTATTACCATGCTGTATCTCTAAAAAAAGCTCATTCCTTAAACTTGTCAACTTTAAAATTGAACTCTCAATATCATCAAACTTTAAGTCTCCTTTTTGCCTTTGCTGTTGCTCTTGTTGCATGGATATGAACTTAGTGGACTTTCTTTGATAATAGCAACTGCTTGTATGGGGTGTATGAGATGCCCAGGGAGGGGTAACAATTCTAGTGAAGGGGCTCGTCTCGTCCATTCTGGGGCAGATCACTCACCTTTGGTTCCTACCGGACACTCAGCTCTCACCCGTGGCTCCAAGTAGCTGTTTGCATGTAACAGCGGCCGCGCTCTGGTACGCTGCTTTGACAGGCGGCTAAACCAGGTGAAAGTAACCAGCAAAGCCTCAAACCCCGATGTGATAGGGATATGATTCCCTAGCATGCAAAGTCAGCTCTGGTGGACTGATGGATGAGATCAGAAGCAGAATCAGGTTTAATATCACTGGCATGTGTCATGAAATTTGTTGTTTGATAGCAGTGGTACATTGCAATGCATAGTAATAAAAACTATCAATTACAGTAAAACATATTATATATTTATGCTAGCATTTAAAATAAATATGTAGTGCAAAAGAGAGGAAAAATAGGGAGGTAGTGTTCATGAATTCAGTGTCCATTCAGAAATCTTATGGTGGAAGGGAAGAAGCCCTGAAACCTTAAGTGTGTCTTTAGGCTTCTGTACCTCCTCCTTGATGGTAGTAATGAGAAGAGGGCATGCCCTTGGTGCTTGGGGTACTTAATGATGGATGCCACATTTCTGAGGCATCCTTAATGCTGGGGAGGCTAGTACCCATGATGGAGCTGGCTGAGTTTACAACTTTCTGCAGCTTTTTTCAATCCTGTACAGAGGCCCCTCTATACCAGACAGTGGTGCAAACAGTCAGAAGGCTCTCCAAAGTACATCTGTTGAAATTTGCAAATTTATAGATAGCATTTGAAATTTAGTGACATAGCAATTCTCCACAAACTCCTAATAAAATATAGTCGCTGTCGGTCCTTTGTAATTGCATTAATAAGTTGGATCCTATGATAGATCCTCAGAGGTGTTCACATCCAGAAACTTGAAACTACTCCACTTCCAATCCCTCAATGAGGACTGATGTGTGTTTCCTTGACTTCCCCTTCCTGAAGTCCGCAATCAATTCCTTGGTCTTAATTACATTGAGTGTAAGGTTGTTGATGAAACGCTACTCAACCAGCTGATCTGTCTTGTTCCTGTACACCTCCTTGCCACCTTCTGAAATTCTGCCAACAGTAGTTGTGTCACAGCAGATTTTTAAATGGCAATCGTTGGTCTAGAGAGTAGACATTAGGCTAAGCACGCATCCTTGAGATGTGCCAGTGCTGATCGCCAGCGGGGAGGTGACGTCATTTCTGAAGTCAAGGATCCAGTTGCAGAGGGACGTACAGAAGCCCAGACCTTGAAGCTTGTTTATCAGTCTGAGGGTATGATTGTGCTGAAGGCTGAACTGTATACTCAATAAACAGCAGGTTGATGTAGGTATTACTATTGTCCTGGAGATCCAAGGCCAAGTGAAGTGCCAGTGAGATAACATCCACTGCAGACTTATTGTGGCGATAGGTAAATTGCAATTGGTCCAGGTCCTTGCTTAGGTAGGAGGTCTTGACCAACCTCCCATAGCACTTCAACACAGCACAGTGGAATCCAATGGCCAATAAAGTGATGCTGCAATGTTTCATGGAGAGCAAAGGGCATGACAAGGCACAGAAGAAGTCATGGTCATCCACTGTAAAGAAGACCCAGTTGATGGCTACATATAACATGGGACCCAGACTTCTGAGGTCAAGAGATTGGAACTGTCCCAGTGGCTTTTCCATTTTAAAAGCTCTCCCACACAGGTTTCTTCATGTGAACTGCTCAAATCTGTCACTGTTGTATATGGCAGACAACCAGTCAATCAATCAATCATCTAATGTTTATCTAAAACCATATAATGCCTACAAGAAACTGTGTGAACTTCAGCTGATTTTCATAATACTATAAACATATAGGAGCAGATTCACCGGCCACACTAAAAGTCCATTCCTGAGGCATTCTACAAATTCTTTCTCCTGGGATCCAGCACCAACCTGATCTTCCCAATCTATCTGCATATTGAAATCACCCATGGCTATTTAACATTGCCCTTTTGGTATGCATTTTCTATCTCCTGTTGTAATTTGTAGCCCACATCCTAGCTTCTGTTTGGAGGTCAGTTTACAACTCCCATCAGGGTCTTTTTATCCTTAACTCTGCCAACAAGGATTCTGCATCTTCAGTGAGGGGTGACCTCACTGAAACCTATCAAATTTTGAAAGACCTTGATAGAGTGGATGTGGAGAAGATGTTTCCTACGGTGGGGGAGTCTAAGACCAGAAGACACAGTCTCAGAATAGTGGGGCCTCTTTTTAGAACAGGTGAGGAGAAATTTCTTCAACCAGAGAGTGGTGAATCTGTGGATTTGTTTGCCACAGGCAGCTGTGGAGGCCGTGTCTTTAGGTAGATTTAAGGTAGAGGTTGATAGATTCTTGATTGTACAGGAGAAGGCAAGAAATTGGGGCTGAGAGGAAAAGTGAATCAGCCATGATAAAATGGAGGAAGTGACTTGATGGGCCAAATGGCCTAATTCTGTGCCTATATCTTCTGGTCTTTCTTCCAATCCTACAATACGTCACCTCTTTACAAGAAAAGTTTCTGCACAAAGCTGATGAGATTGAAATGGAACTGGACCCATAAATGAATAATACATGTTACACTACCATGGAAAGGCTGAGGGTGGGTTATATTCAGAGAAGCAAAAAGTAAACTGCTGAGTTCCTCAAGTGGTTTGTTGTCTTGCTCAGGATTCCAGCATCTGCAATCTCTTGATTGAGAAGCAATTGTCTTCAACTCAATCAGCTGATTGATTGATATTGCAGCAACAACCTCGCAATGTCACTAAGACCAAGGAAGTGATTGTCAACTCAGGAACGGGAAATCGTGGGAACACACACCAGTCCTCATTGAGGAATTGAGAAGTGGAAAGGGTGAGCAGTTTCAAGTTCCTGGGTGTCAACATCTCTGAGGCTACGTCCACACTAGACCAGATAATTTTGAAAACACCGGTTTCACATAAAAACGATAGGTGTCCACATCAAGTGTTTTTGAAAATACCTCTGTCCACATTAAGACAGGTATTTGGTCGAATCTCCTCCTACTGGGCATGTGCAGGACACATCTACAGAAAACAAGCCACATGTTTGGTATCGAATCAAGCCGTGAAAGACTTTGAGCGCGTTTTTCCAGTTACAGACTAGAAAAACTTAAAAGGAAATTGGCAAACGACAGGCAGCTGTTGGCTCTCAAGCAGGAGGACTTAAAACTAATAAAAAACAAATACTGGAAATATGGAGGCAACCGACAGGGAGTTCACGAACAGTATGACCCGGTTGATGACGAACATTGAAAAACTGACTAACTCTGTTGCATCAATAAAGCACCTTGTTAAACGTATAAAACATATCTGCATCAGTGTTATTTTGTATTTCCATACATTGTTACGTTAGGCTGTTACACATCTATTGTCAGAGAGGTACTTGCATAAATTGGTAAACCACCTTCATACAAGCAAGGACAGAAAACAGGGCAAAGCGAGTATACTTATTTATTCAGTAAGTTATGGGTCAAAGTATTTGGTGAGTACATTTCTAATTCTTCAGGCTTCGGTCTTGTTGCCGTCTGTTCTGAAATTGTTAGGTTGTGTGGGGGGTTGCGTTCCAGAAAACAATGAAATGCTGCCATCTGTTCCGGCACGTCATGACAGCGTTTCTAAAAATATCCGGTTACCCCGTCCACACTACTCTGCCCAATCTGGCGTTTTCAAATTTACACACTCTGGAGGGCGTTTTAGAAAAGCTCCATTTTCGGGGAGGAAAACGTCGTTTCAGTGTGGATGGAGAGTCAAAACGAAGAGAATAAGCTTCGGTTACGGATTTATCCGGTCTAGCATGGACGAAGCCTGAGGATCTATGCTGGACCCGACATATTGATGCAATTACAAAGAAGGCACGGCGGGGGGGGGGGGGGGCTATATTTCATCATGAGTTTGCCACCAAAGTTACTAAATTTCTGCAGATGTTGGTGGAGAGCATTGTAACTGGTTGCAGCACCATCTGGTATGGAGGGTGCACTGCAGAGGATCGAAAAATGGTGCAGAAATTTGTAAGCTCAGCCAGCACCATCACTGGCACTAGCCCCCCCACCCCCACCCCACGGTCATAAAGGCAGCATCGATCATTAAGGACCCCCATCACCCAGGACATGCCCTCTTCTCATTGCTACTATCAAAGAGTAGGCACAGGGGCCTGAAGACACACACTCAACATTTCAGGAACAGCTTCTTGCCTCCACCATCAGATTTCTGAATGGAAAATGAACCCATGAACATTATCTCACTATTTTCCCTCTCTTTTTGCACTACTTACTTAATTTTAATTTCTTTTATACATTGTATATACTTTTGGGGTGCCAGGGTGGAAATACATTTCTACCGAAGGGGATGTAAGTCGCTCCTTCCGTCCGCTAGACTGCAGGCTGCCCTTGAGCAATGTGTAGCACCTGCTCAGCCCCTAGATCAGGGTCACATGAAGCCATAGGAGCAGGTGAAGGTTTGTTGTATGAGGAGCTGGTATGTATCACAAGTACTGGTTATGCAACCACTGACACCAGACTGACAATCTCTGAAGAGTATTGATAATGGCTGGGGTCACCCATCTTGTAAAGACATTGTCCTGAAGAAGACAATGGCAAACTGCTCCTGTATAAAATTCTGCCAAGAACAACATGGTCATGGAAAGACATGGCACATAATGATGATAATGATGATGATATACTTCTTATTCTAACTTAAGAGTTTTTATTATTGTGTATTGAAATGTACTGCTGCTGCAAAACAACAAATTTTGTGACATATGTCATTGATTTTAAACCTGATTCTGATGTCTTGGGGCTGCCGGTAAAACAAAAAAAGCACCAAAAATGTGGTGCCCAATCTCCAAGTGCTAATATCCACTTTTCCTTTATTGTACCTACAGCCTTGCCACGATGTGTGGCTGAGTATACTTAATTATTAAAACTGCTGTATCGGTTGTTTTTTCAAATCCAATTCCATCTGTTCCGCATTCTGAGTTGTCAATGTCTAGGCAGAGGACTAGAAACCATTCTATTTTCTTGCTCTGATGTTCAAAGTTTGTTCTTACTCAAAGTCAAGTTTAGTCGTCATTCAACCATACATGAATGTCCATGAATACTGCCAAACAAAACAGCGTTACACAGCCTTAACTTGAGGCTTCCTTCTGGTGACAAAGGATGTGCCTGGTACATTGTTACCATGCTCTTGGGATATGATTAATTTTCTGGCAGGCAAGGGGATAAGATGTTTGACCACATACACAAAATGCTGGACGAACTTGGCGTGTGAGGCAGCTTCATGTAATGATCTGGTCTGTGTGAACACTATGCAAGACAAGTTGAGCCAGAAGGGCCTGGTACTGTGCTCTATCTCTGAATCTAAATCCAGGTCTAATGATGGCTCTTTGTTCAGCTCTGTTGGAGGACTAAGTGTGTAGGAGATGTGGTAGTGTATGGAGAGAATGGAAGCTCTGGGAACAGTTAAGTAGGGAGACAGGGTCCCTGGGAGCAGCAGTATTGGTGACCTTTTTTAACATGGAATCATAAACACTGGAGATTCTGTAGATGCTGGAAACCTTAAGCAATACACACACAAAATGCTGGAGGAACTCTGGAGTTCGGGCAGCATCTATGGAGGGAAATAAACAGTCGATCTTCTGGCTGAGACCCTTCATATTGGCCCAAAACATCGACCATTAGCTCCTCTCCATAGATGTTGCCTGACGTGCTGAGTTCCTCCAGCATTTTGTATGTGTTACTCAGGATTTCCAGCATATGCAAAATCCTTTGAGTTTATAAAATGGTTGGCCCATGATTGGGCCACCAATCTTTATCTTTATCTTTATCACAAGGTGTGAAGGAGCACACTCGCTAAGCATACTCCTTACACACGTGCATACAAACATTGCCTTGTCATTCTGCTGTCATGGTGCTGAGCGTGCGCATTTCAATATCTTCCTCAGATATATTCTCGTAATGGGTCTTAAATCAAGCTGATGCACTCAGATTGGCTTATGGTGGCTTTCTCTCCGTACATGGTAATGGGGATGTGTAAATGTGTATAATCACAAACAAGAGAAAATCTGCAGATACTGGAAATCCAAGCAACACTCACAAAGTGCTGGAGGAGTTCAGCAGGCTAGGCAGCATCTATGGAAAAGAGTATTTCGGGCTGAGATCTCAGCCTGAAATGTTGACTATACTCTTTTCCATAGATGCTTATTGGCCTGCTGAGTTCCTCCAGCACTTTGTGTGTGCTGTATGTATATGTTGTTTGTTTACTGTATTTAAGATATTTAAGATAAGGTTTATTTTGTAATATGATTTTAACTATGTTGTGGGGTGCATTATCTTCTAATTCATGTGTAGCCTTAAGTTAACTTTGTTGGTAATTAAAGTTGGTATGCCCTGGTGTGAAAACAGAAGGAGCTGATCACACTCAGTTGAAGAGAGAGACTGGGGCTCGCAAGAGGTCACACTGGACAAAATATGGAGCTATTATTGTGTTTTCTGGTGGATACCTTTTTGTAAATATTGGCAGTTCTCATTTTATTTTCTCTAACTTTTGTAAGTTTGATTTTGACGCACCTAATAAACACCTTTACACTAAAGTGCTTAAGGGACTCCAGCCATTTTTCCTTTGGTCAAACCCCACATCTTGCAGAGCAAGATACCCCAGTGCTGCAATCATCTAACTAACTACTCTAGAGGCCTTGAAAAAAAGGAAAAAAAGTTCTTGTGTTCTCACAACTCCATTAAAACATAGAACATAGACGAGTACAGCATAGGAACAGGCCCTTCACTACAATATTGTACCGAACCAATTAAATTTGTTATCAAATGGCCAACTAAACTAATCCCTTCTGCCTACACAATGTCTATATCCTTTCATTTCTCTCACATTCATTTGTCTATCTAAACATCTCTTAAAAGTCTCTGAAATTTGTGCCTCTACCACCACTCCAGACAGCCACCAATCTCTGTAAAAACCTTGCCCCTCGCATCTCACCTCTCACCCTAAATGCATGCTGTCTGGCATTAGACATTTCAACCCTGGGATAAAGATACAGTCTGTCTACTCTATCAATGCCTCTCATGATCTGATAAGCCTCTATCAGATCTCCCCTCAGCCTCCGCCACGCCAGAGAAAACAACCGAAGTTTGTCCAACCTTTTGTTAAACATATCTTTGTTCACATCTCCAATTGTTCACATCTTCTTTTGTTTACGCTTTTAGATTTTATTTTATTTAGTGAAACTGCACAGAGTAGGCCCTTCAGTCCTTTGAGCCACACTGCCCAGCAACCCCTGACAAACCCAGTTAACCATAATCGAGGGACAATTTACAAAGACCAGTTAACCTACCCTGTACATCTTCGGACTGTGGGAGGAAACTGAAGCACCTGGGGAAAACCCACGCATTCCTCGGAGACTCCTTACAGAACGGGATAGGAATTGAACTCCGAACTCCGGAACGCCCTGAGCTGGAATAGCGTCGCGCTAACCACTACGCTACCATGGCGCCCAACTGATTTCCAACAATTATTTGTGCTGTGCTGCTACTCTAACACTGGCACCTTCTATGGGGTGAATGTACGATTGTTCGGAGTGCTGCTTGGGCTGTTGCTGCAATTTTAGTTGCGATACAACAACAAAAACTCAGTCACAGGGACGAAAAACATGAAAACCACAAATATGCAAATCTCATCTTTTCACAAGCTTAATAAGGTGTCAGAATGAAAAATTACTGCCTTGTTACCAGTAACATTCAACACCCTCCTGGTTCCCTCTTGGGGCCTCCCTTTTAACTGCTCTTTTAGTGTTACAGTTGCAATTCCCAAATTTCGTATCGTCTCTGTCTCTTATTTCTGTGGAGTGACTCCACAAGCACCCTGTGCACGTTAGTTATTTGTGCACCAAGCCCAAAAATGCAATTGAACTCTGAGATCATGCTCCTGCCGTAGACCAGTTCTCCCTCCCCACACTCCTGGCATTAAGAACCTATATTGGTGTCTTTTATCCTCCATTACAGGCACTTAATTAACAAATTTAGAAAATGGCAGTGAATAAAAGAAAGGTTGTAATGCTAAGAATTTATAAGGCATTGGTCAGAGCACATTTGGTGTATTGTGAACCGTTTTGGGTCCCCTAACTAAGAGAGAACTTACTAGCTTTGGAGCGAGTTCAGGGGAGATTCATGAAATGATCTGGGAATGAAAGGGTTAACATCTGAGGAACATTTGATGGCTCTGGGTCTGCTTTTGCTGGGGTTTATAAGAATGGGGGTTGGGGGACATCTCATTGAAACCTATCAAATATTGAAAGGCCTGGATAGAGTGGATGTGGAGAGGATGTTTCCTATAGTGGGAGAATCTAAAACCAAAGGGCACCTTGTCAGAATAGAGAGACGTCCATTTAGAACAAAGATGAGGAGGAATTTCTTCAGCTAAAGGGTGATGAATCTGTGTAATTCATTGCCACAGACGGCTATGAAGACAAAGTCACTGAGTATATTTAAAGTGAAGGTTGATAGGTTCTTGATGATTAAAGGCATCAACAGGAACAGGGAGAAGGCAGGAGAATGGGGTTGAGAGGGATAATAAATCAGATGGAGTGGATTTGATGAGCCAAGTGGCCTAATTCTACTCCTGTGCTTAATGGTCCTAAGCTCCAGTTGTACATGAAGTCCATAGTCATTCGTCACAGGCTGGGTTAATAGGATTCTATGGAAATTCTGTTAGTTCCGGCATGACAAGTTCCCATGTAATCATCAGCAGTTCAGTTTGTTTTACGATGAAAGAAAACACACATTTTATGTATTAAAGATCCGCCCAACAGGATTACGACACGTTGAGGAACTATGCTGGTTGGGGACGGCCAATAATAATGTGTCCTATCTATCTACATGATATGCAAACCAGGGCAGTATGATATGAAGAGCAAGCTGTTGCCCCACTCTCACATCTGATGGATCCAAAGGAATGGCAGAGACTGATACAGTTTGGCGCCA
The DNA here is from genome assembly GCF_048418815.1 of Hemitrygon akajei. NCBI lineage: Eukaryota > Metazoa > Chordata > Chondrichthyes > Myliobatiformes > Dasyatidae > Hemitrygon > Hemitrygon akajei. Next base: position 11,994,610 of record NC_133124.1, on the reverse strand, counting down.
ACAGCATCGCAAGAGTTACCAGTCAGCATTGGACTGCCTTAGGGACTCCAGCTTCGGATTTTTCCATGGGGTTTATGCCTGAAGCCTTCCCCATGAGTGGACACAGGCACCATGCAGTTGAAGTTTGAGTTGAGATCAGAGTTTTCCTTCTCCTAGATGAAGGGCCAACCACAACCGACAAGGTCCATTTGCCCAAAGCAACTGGTTTTAAGGTGCCAGTAACCCATCTTTACCCCTTCTGCTGTCAGTAGAAATGGTTCCATTGGGTTTAGTAGCTAAGCCACATGTGAAGGCCAGAAGCTGGTCTTTTTTGTCAGATGCACGCTATTGGGAGAATTTAAAAGGCAATGGAAGCTTACCCCTATTACCCTCCCCTTCTATGACAACGTTAAAGAACCAATTACAAGGTATGTCAGGCTAAAATGTTGCCTTGGATTCTATATATTTTTTTCCAAATTGGTTAACAATCCCTAGTGAAATGAAGGTTACGCAGGTCATGCCTTGTTCTCATTGCTACCATCAGGAAGGAGATACAGAAGCCTGAAGGCACACACTCAACGATTCAGGAACAGCTTCTATACTCTGCCGTCCAATTTCTAAATGGACGTTGAACCCGTGAATACCACCTCACTAATTTTTTTAACTTAACTATTTAATTAACATACAGTACATTGCATACAGTAATTCAGATTCTTTTTCTCTCTATTATTATGTCTTACATTGTACTGCTGCCGCAAAGTTAACAAATTTTACGGCATAGGCCAGTGATATTAAATCTATTCTGATTCTGTTTTTAATGCAGAATATTTAGTTTCATCTCAAAACCATTGAACAGCGCTACTGAAAGACATGGCTGATGCTTCTACATTTGCATGTTTTCCTCTTATGGTCTGTAAGGACTTTGTAGGTTTTGCCCATGACCACATGGGTTTCCTCCTGGTTCTCTGGCTTCCTTCCACATTCCAAGGATGGACAATTTAGAGCTAGAAAGTTGTGGGCATGCTATTTTGGCAATGGAAGCATGGAGACACTTCTGGGCTTCCCTCAGGACAACTCGGGGTGATCATTGATGCAAATGATGCATTTCATTGTATGTTTTAAACACAAGAGATTTTGCAGATGCTGGAAATCAGGCGTAACATATAGGAAATGCTGGAGGAACTCAGCAGGTCAGGCAGCATCAATGGAGAAGAATAATGAGTCAATATTTCAGGCTGAGATGAAGTCCTGATGAAGGGTCTTGGCAGGAAATGCAGATTTTTTATTCCTCTCATAGAGTGTGTTTCACTGTATGTTTTGATGTTTCGATATACATACGACAAATAAAACTAATCTTTATCTCTTTATAGTTGGGAAAATTTGCCAGTCCAGCACTGTCAAAGTTGCAAATGTCCCAGGGTTACTACTGTAGTGGAAACAAATGCATCTTTTTGGATTGTAGGACTGTGATTAGACAGACAGACAGACATATTTTATTGATCCCGAGGGAAATTGGGGTTCATTCCAGTTGCACCAACCAAGAATAGTGTAGAAATATAGCAATATAAAACCATAAATAATTAAATAATAATAAGTAAATAATGCCAAGTGGAAATTAGTCCAGGACTGGCCTATTGGCCTATCCGAGGGAGGAGTTGTAAAGTTTGATGGCCACAGGCAGGAATGACTTCCTATGACGCTCAGTGTTGCATCTCGGTGGAATGAGTTTCTGGCTGAATGTACTCCTGTGCCTAACCAGTACATTATGGAGTGGATGGGAGTCATTGTCCAAGATGGCATGCAACTTGATCAGCATCCTCTTTTCAGACACCACCGTCAGAGAGTCCAGTTCCACCCCACAACATCGCTGGCCTTACGAATGAGTTTGTTGATTCTGTTGGTGTCTGCTACCCTCAGCCTGCTGCCCCAGCACACAACAGCAAACATGATAGCACTGGCCACCACAGCCTCGTAGAACATCCTCAGCATCTTCCAGCAGATGTTAAAGGAGCTCAGTCTCCTCAGGAAATAGAGACAGCTCTGACCCTTTGTGGTGAACTACATATACCTGTCTGGACATGCCCCCCTGCTGACTGCTCCTGTGGCTCCTCCACTGACTGTGGCTCCTCCCACAGACCCCGGTATAAAGTCGATTGAGGCCTGAGCCCTGCCCTCAGTCTCCAGGATGTAGCATGGTGGTCAATTGCTGCTTGCTCTTTCTTCCAGTCAATAAAAGCCGATATCTCGCCTCACGTCTCAGAGAGTTATTGATGGTGCATCACCCTTCTTGTAGACAGCCTCAGTGTTCTTTGACCAGTCCAGTTTATTGTCAATTCGTATCCCCAGGTATTTGTAATCCTCCACCATGTCCACACTGACTCCTTGGATGGAAACAGGGGTCACCGGTGCCTTGGCCCTCCTCAGGTCCACCACCAGCTCCTTAGTCTTTTTCACATTAAGCTGCAGTTGATTCTGCTCACACCATGTGATAAAGTTTCCCACGGTAGCCCTGTACTCAGCCTCATCTCCCTTGCTGATGCATCCAACTATGGCAGAGTCATCAGAAAACTTCTGAAGATGGCAAGACTCTGTGCAGTAGTTGAAGTCCGAGGTGTAGATGGTGAAGAGAAAGGGAGACAGGACAGTGTCCTGTGGAACCCCAGTGCTGCTGACCACTCTGTCTGACACACAGTGTTGCAAGCACACGTACTGTGGTCTGCCAGTCAGGTAATCAATAATCCATGACACCAGGGAAGCATCCACCTGCATCACTGTCAGCTTCTCACCCGGCAGAGCAGGGCAGATGGTGCTGAACGCACTGGAGAAGTCAAAAAGCATGACCCTCACAGTGCTCGCCAGCTTGTCCAGGTGAGCGTAGACACGGTTCAGCAGGTAGACGATGGCATCCTCAACTCCTAGTCGGGGCTGGTAGGCGAACTGGAGGGGGTCTAAGTGTGGCCTAACCATAGGCCGGAGCTGCTCGAGAACAAATCTCTCCAGGGTCTTCATGATGTGGGAGGTCAATACCACCGGTCTGTAGTCATTGGAGCCACTGGGGCACGGCGTCTTCAGTACAGGAACGAGGCAGGACGTCTTCCACAGCACAGGAACCCTCTGGAGACTCTATTACTCTAGTAGGATAATCTATGGATTGGTTCTTGGCAACAACAGCTCACAGTTATTTGTACTGTGTTGTGCACCTTGGTTTGGAGAAATGTTGTTTCATTTGGCAATATACATGAGTATGGTTGACTGATAATAAACTGGACGTGAACTTGAACTGGACATTTTTAAAGAGGGAATGAATTGTAATATATCCAAGTTTGCAGATACAAAACCGTGTAGGTGTGTATGCTGTGAGATGGGGTGCAGGGCAGCTTCAAGAGGGTACAGTCAAGGCTAAATGGTTGAGTGGGGACATGGCAAGAAGTAGTATATAACGGGGAAAATGTCCATTTTGATAAAAAGAAGAGTATTTTTCAAATGGTGCAACATTAAAAAGTGCTGTTTAGAAGGACTTGGCTGTCTTTATACTCAAATCTAGTGTGCAGGCACAGCAGAACAATTCGAATCCAGATGATATGTTGCATCTATTTGAAAGAGGATTTGAGCACAAGAGCAGATATGTAGTAGTTAATTATTTAAGCTTCATGTAAACCACATCTACAATATTGTGCACAAGTCATGTAACTGAATGGAGGAGTAAGTGGAAGGGGTCATATTGTCCATCACTATTATTTCTTAATACAAAGGCTAAGTCCACTAGTGAGAGTTGGAGTTTTAGGCTACTTACATTTCTGAGTCTCTTGAGTGTCTTCTGCACACTTGTTCTGATTTTTATTTCCTGCCCTAGAAACTGATTCCGATTCTAATGTCTTTATCAGGCTTACATCAAAACATATAGTGAAATGTGACCATTGTTCTGATGAATCTCAACACAGATCCTCAATGGATAACACTTTATCTTTTCACGAGGTACTTAAATTCCAAACTTAACATTGAACTCAATAGCAACACACACAAAATGGTGCAGCCTGACCTACTGAGTCCCTCCAACATTTTGTGTGTGTTGCTTTGGATTTCCAGCATCTGCAGTTTTGCAGAACAGGCGGGATCTCCAAGTGGCCACCCACTTTAATTCCACTTCCTATTCCTATTCCGATATGTCCATCCATGGACTCCTCCACTGTCGTGATGAGGCCACACTTAGGTTGGAGGAACTACACCTTATATTCTGTTTGGGTAGCCTCCAATCTGATAGTCTGATAGATAGATAGATAGATAGATAGATAGATAGATACTTTATTCTGAACTTTGATTTCACAAACTTCCAGTAATGCCCCCCAACCACCCCCACCCCTTTTCCAATTCCCATCCCCTTTTCCCTCTCTCACCTCATCTCACCAATTAACTTCCCATCTTGGTATTTCATTGCTTCCTCTCCGGGTATTACTTTTCACCTGGTGTTTCTCTCTCCCTCCCCCACCTTTTAAATCTATTTCTCAGCATTTTTCTCCAGTCTTGCTGAAGGGTTTCGGCCCGAAATGTCGACTGTGCTTTTTTCCATAGATGTTGCCTGGCCTGCTGAGTTCCTTTAGCATCTTGTGTGTGTTGCTCTGGATTTCCAGTCTCTGCAGGTTTTCTCATGTTTGTGATTGTACTCAATAGTTTCAAATGCTATCACAGCTTTTGATTTCTCTTTAAGTGAACCTTTCAGTGCACCTTGATCTGTTTGTGTTTTCTTCTTTGTCCCATTAAGCTCAATTTTGTCTCAGGTCATAATTGTTTTTATGTCATTTTATTTCCCCAGTATTTTCCTCTCAACTATTTCCTTGTGATCTCCTCTGAACCCTTCCTGTTCCCTCCCTTGCTTCTATATTTGAATTAGTACATCAACCTACAATGGAAACTGCTTTGCCAGCCACAAATGCCACCTGATTAGCTCAGTGTTTCTAGCATTTGCTTTTTCAGTAATGGTTTAGTAAACAGAGAGCAAAGTTTGATCAATCTAAGTGCCTGTAAGGAGACAGATCTCAATGTTGTGTAATGTATGCATTCTTCGATAATAAGTGTAATTTGAACTTTGCTATCCATAAAATGCCCAAGAAATCATTTTTTTAACATAGTAATTTTTGTATTGTACTGTACTGCTGCCACAAAACAACAAATTTCAATTCAATAGATACTTTTAATATAAGAGAATGTTGGCCAGAAAGAATGACAATCTTCAAATCAGTGAATTCAAATGAATCAAGGACAGTGGAAGCAGTCTTTGTTCTTGCCATGTGCTTGGGGGATGGAGGCTGCCATTTTGTGAAGACACTCGATTCTCCATTTTGTGAGCTTGACATGCTGGACTTGATTAGTGTTTTAAAGAAGATTCAAAGACTTCAGGTAATTTGCTGGACTGGAGGTCATTTCCAAATAAGGAGTTGTTTGTGAGGTGTTCTTTGGTTGGCTATAACATGCAGACTTGTGAATGCCTGAGGTGATTCGAGCTCATTGTTGACTGAGAACAAAGAGCCATGAGTCAGCAACTGTCCCTTGATGGGGAGAGGCCAATAGATGGATGCTGCTTTGGACCAGAGCCAATGACCAGGTGTTAAAGGCCAGACACGTGACCTGTGGCCAATGACACGGGAATGCGACATTTGAATTGATAAGCAATGGACATAAAAGTGGATGCTTTGTGTGCGCCGGTGGCGGTAACTTTGAAGAATAACCATCACAGATAACAAGCGAGAAGAACCCTGCGTGAAGCATGTGGAGAGTGAATCGGGACCACGAGGAACAAGGAGCGCCTGGCCAGCGTAAATTCCTCCGCCCGGGTAATACCTTTGCTATTCTTTGACTATCCAGGAGAGTCAGGGATACTTAGCAGGTGTGCGCACAAGGTATTTAGTGTATGAATTCACATACTTGTTAGTTTGAACAATAAAGGTAATTGTCAGTAAATACAGATCTCTCTGTGCCTCACTCAGAATCGTTGGAAGAGGTAGAAGCGGTATCTCTCTCTCTCTCTCTTTCCCAACAAGAAATGTATACAATATATATCCTGAAATTCTTTTTCTTCGCAAACATCCTCAAAAACAGAGGAGTGCCCCAAAGAGTGAATGACAGTTAAATATTAGAACTGCAAAGCGACCCCCCCCCAGCAAAAACAAGCATCGGTGCCCTCCACCGAGTACTCAAGTGTGCAGTAAAGCATCAGTAAAGACACAGACTTGCAGTACCCCAACGACTACTCATTCACCCAGTGATTCAACACTCTCTCCCTAATAAGGGAAAAAGAGCTGTCCCTGTTTCACAGCGAGAGGAGAGACATAACTGTGGTGAACTAGATATACCTGTCTGACTGCTCCTGTGGCTCCTCCCACAGACCATGCTGACTGCTCCTGTGGCTCCTCCCACAGACCCCTGTATAAAGGCGACTGTGGTCTGCTGCTCTCCCTCATTTTCCCAGGATGTAGTGTTGTTCTTCAGTCAATAAAAGCCGATATCTCACTTCCTAAGTCTCAGCGTGAGTTATTGATGGTGCATCAATAACAAACAACTTGCTGGATTTATGATGCTAAAAGTCTGTTACGTCACTTTTTCTGAGCTCTGCGCCCGGAGAGATCAGGTCTCTGGAGCTAACCCGCTGCTCCCAATATTCCATGTTCTCCCGCGATGCCTCAGTCAGGGGCACTGGCCTTGAATCAGCCTGTCTCCAGAGCCACGAAAATCCAGCACACTGAAAGCATGCTAGTCTTCCAGGCCAATAGGATATCAAAAAGCAGCCAGTGGTGAGGCCTCGAGAGCGGATCCCATTCCCACAAAGAACCAAAGTCAGAGTGTAACTCCAGGTCAGTGTCTTCAAAAGAACCTTGAAAAGGTAAAAAAGAAATATCAAAGATAGAAATAGAGCTGTTTAGGAAGATGTAAGCAAAGGAGTCACCATTTAGCGCCATCTTGACTTTACTCCGCCCCTCTTATTTCAGTGTTAATAAACCTGATTCTGAATTCAGTGTTGGGATAGAGAGTACTTCAGCATTTAAATTAATGCTTCCATAGTTTCTTAAATTATCAAGTTTGCTGATGGATCCAGAGGCATTTATGATGACTCCACACGCTGGACAGTAATTCAAGTTCAGGTTCAAGCTTAATTGACATTCAACCATACATGAGTACAGCCAAACGAAACAAAGATACTCTGGGGCCACGGTGCAAAACACAATACTAACAGTCATGCACAGCACATATAAGACAGCAGGAAAACATACAGTTTCACACAAAAATAGCCCAAGTTCCATCATCCATAGATGTTGCAGCAGTCAAATCAGATAGTATCCAAATTAAATCATCAAATTTTCAATTTGATGAGTCAAATTGAAATTCAATTTTTGAGTCACAGACTCAAATTGAGGAAGAGCTATTGACAACTGGGTATGTTTGAGGCAGCTCACTATGACTTAGTATCAGGCCTTGCAGATAAGTAATTTTCAAATTTTAAAATTTTAACAGCTTCACTTGTAGACATCATCATGTACAGGAATACATTCCCAATTCTCTGCTTGAAAATAATTCTGAGGGAAAAATTAAACCAAGATGCCATGAAATAACAAACACAGGCCAGTTCTCCCAATACCAGGACAATGGTAAAGAGCACAATTCTAAAATTACCAACGTGAAAATGATTCATCCAGTAGCCTGTGGATAATGGAGTCCCCTCACATCCAGTGCCCCAGAGAACAGCTCAGTTTTGCCAACACTTAGGGCCGCTGATGTCCATAAGACCATAAGACATAGGAACAGAATTACACCATCTGGCCCATTGACTCTGCTCTGCCCTTCAGTCATGGTTTATTTATTATCCCTCTCAACTCCATTCTCCTGCCTTCTTCCCACATTCTTTGACACCCTTACTAATCAAGAACCTGTCAACCTCTGCTTTCAATATACCCAATGACTTGGCCTCCACTATCACCTGTGGGAATGAATTCCACAGATTCACCACATAGTGGCTAATATATTCCTTCTCATTTCTGTTCTAGTAGGACGTCCTTGTACTTTCAGGTTGTGCCCTCTGGCCCATGACTTCCCCACTATAGGAAATACTCTACCTAGGCCTTTCAATATTTAATAGGTTTCAATGAGATTCCCTTCTCTTTCTTCTAATCTCCATTAATACAGGCTCAGAGCCATTCAACACTCCTCATATGTTAATTCCTTCATCCCTGGTATCATTCTTGTGAACCTCCTCTGGATCTTCTCCAATGCCAGCACATACTTACTTAAAAAAGGGGCCAAAACTGCTCACAATACTCCAAGTGTGACCTGACCACAGATTATGTCAGTTGCCTAGACAACTTGATGAAGCCAGCAGTGCATGTGGTCAGTTCTAAACTCGATATAAGCAAAACAGCAAGCACCTCAGCACAATGGTCAACCATTTCTCATTGGATGGACATCAGTCTCAATTGCTAATGAGAAGACTCGAAAATCAATAGAAAATGTTAGGTCAAGCAAAACACAATCAAATGCCCTGGATGACAGCAATCAATCCCAAATCACTGACTCAAAATGTCTTTATTTTTGCAAGGAATTAAGCTATCATTGCAAATATGTTGATACAGGAAACAAGACAGGAATGTGCTGTAGCGCAAAGGGTGACAGTCTGGGTACTGTGCCAGAGAGGTTCAAACATTCCCAAATATACAGCCATATCAGACACTGGTGGTCTGGCATATACCCCAATGACTGGGTCATATTACACCCCATGCCTTATCACATTCCTTTGCAGACAACTGTTAGTGTCCAAGGAGGAACGGGATGCCAGGATCAATGTCCCACACTAGGTTATCATATAAGGCAATGTATCTTTCCGCCACTCAACTGCAGTGACAGGCTAGTTTCAGGCTCATCCTCATATGCCCATGGAATTCTTTCCACCATCTTCCTCATTCCTCAAACCTACTGAGGAATTTATTTTCTCCTGGAGATGGAGGATCTATGACAAGCATCCTTATAACCAAATGACTGTGACTACAAGGGCTGGATTAGGCATTCCAGGAGGTATTTCCTCCACTGCATTGCTGGGGATCACATTTTATGTGATGTTGATGAAAACATGTGGCCCAACATTAGGGACAGAATAGATCAAATCAGACTATTATTGTATTATATTTCTGTTATCAGAGATGTATTTCTGTTTTTCTTCCAAACGGCGTGAGGAATTTTGTCTTTCATTTTCATGTAACAACAGACAGTAAACTGCTGAGATTACAGTGAAGACTGTGGGTGAGCTTTCATTCATGTATCTCATTCTGTTGGTTCTTCAATGTCCTACTCATGACTGGAGTTGTAATCATAATATTTACAATAGTGGATTGTACGGCCTGATCTCTAGTATTGTACACAAGAATCACACTGTCTGACTGACTATTTTCCTTCAGGTACAGGAACATATGCTGTCTCCATTTGCCCAAAATTAAACTCTACTGCACAATTGTGACAGAGAACAATTCCATTCACTTTATTTCCCGTGAGGAACTTTCTTTGTGCAGTGGTAAGGACAACATCACAGAATTTAAGGTACACAGTATCACACTACATATAGTTAAACACAATATAAAATACTCACAATAGATAATAAATATTTTTAAAATAATGCATGTGATTTAAAATACAAATACACATAATAAAACGGACTGTTTTTGCTGTCAAAGGTGTTATGCATACTACATATTCAAAATTGGGTGTTGAGGAGGGCACAAAACTGGATAAGGCTCTTCTGGTGCTGATGGGCAGGGACCTGTAGGGGCACCCAGATGGCATGAGAGAACAAGACAGTCTTCCCCAATCTGAAATGCAACATCCAGGTCCTATCCATTTACACCATACTTGGTGTAAGTGATTTCTACTTCGTGGGTATCGAGACCTATATCAGAATCAGGTTTATCATCACTCATATCTGTCGTGAAATTTGTGGGGTTTTTTGCGACAGCAGTACAGTGTAATACATAAAATTATGATAGTACTGTGCAAATGTCTTAGGCACCCTAGCTGTGTATATGTTCTTTTGACTTTTGCATAGTACCATACACGTGACAAGTAAACTTGAATCTTAAATCTTGAATCAACCCATAGTGAACAGAAATAGTGCAGTAGCAGATTGTTCTGTGATGAATGATGGTTGTCTTCTTTGGCCCTGGCTGCAGGTAGAGTTGGGCTGTCCATAATAAGTGTTGGAGAACTGAGATCTCTGCAAGTCTTAGTAGAGGTTAGGTGCTCTTCATGTCCCTTGGTGTTGGGAGAGCTGAGCTTGTGGGGAAAGCTAGAGAATGGTAATAAATGGTTGAAACTCTGACGCGAGGCCTGTGACTAGTGGCGTGCCGCAGGGATTGGGGCTGGGACTGTTCCTGTTTGTCATCCATATCAACGATCGTGGTTAACTGGATCAGCAAATTTGCGGATGACACCATCAGTGAGGGTGTAGTGCTCAGTGAGGAAGACTATCAGAGCTTGCAGAGGGATCTGGACCAGATGGAAAAACGGTCTGAAAAATGGCAGGTAGAATTTAACGCAGACAAGTGTGAAGTGTTGCACTTCAGTTCGACCAACTAGGGTAGGTCCTACACAATGAACGATAGGGCACTGCGGAGTGTGATAGAACCAAGGGATCTGGGAATACAGGTCCATAATTCATTGAGAATGGCATCACAAGTAGATAGGGTCATAAAGAAAGGTTTTGGCACATTGGCCCTCAGAAATCAAAGTACTGAGTACAGGAGATAGGATATTATATTGAAGTTGTAAAGACACTGGTGAGGCCAATTTGGAATATTGTGTGCAGTTTTGGTCACCACCTACAGGAAAGAAGTAGATAAGGTTGAAAGAGTTTAGAGAAAATTTGCAAGGATGTTGTCAGGACTGGAGGATCTGAGTTATAAGGCCAGATTGAATAGGTTAGTGCTTTACTCCTTGGAACATGGAAGATTGAGAGGAGATTTGAGAAAGACATATATATATATACTTACTGTGATTCTGTTTTTTCCTCTATATTTATTTATCATGTATTGCATTGTACTGCTGCTGCAAAGTTAACATATTTCACAACATGTGCCGGTGATATTAAATCTGATTCTGATTTTTCTAAACTCTAGCGCGTACAAGCCCAGAGCCCTCAAATGCTCCTCATACTGTTGCACTGAACCAATTAAATTAGTAATCAAATAGCCAACTAAAGTCTTCTGCCCACACCATATGGAGTATGGAGAGAAAGCAGGTACAGGGTTTTGAGTTGGATGATCAGCCATGATCATACTGAATGGCAGTGCAGGCTCAAAGGGCCGAATGGCCTACTCCTGCACCTATTTTCTATGTTTCTATATCCATATCCTTCCATTTCCTTCATATCCATCTGCCTATCTAAGCATCTCTTAAAGGTGCCTAATGCTTCTGCCTCTACCACAAGAAGCACATTCCAGGACACATCACTCTCTGTAAACAACCTGCCCCTCACATCTCTGAAATTATCTCCTCTCACCATAAATGCATGCCCCCTGGTATCAGACATTTCAACCCTGGGAAAAAAATACTGTCTGTTTCCTCTATCTATGCCTCTCATTATCTCATAAACCTCTAATGGATCTCCCCTCAGCCTCCACCACTCCAGACATGGTTAGGAGATTCAGTGCTATTCAGACCTAACATCAGAAAGGAGAAGAAATGTGATGTAAGTGACTTTCACCACGGAATGATTGTTGGCGCCAGACCGGGTGGTTTAAGTATCTCAAAAACTGCTGGTCCCCTAGGATTTTCATGCACAACAATCTCTAGAGAACAGTCAGAGACTCATTCCACCGAGATGTAACACTGAGCGTCATAGGAAGTCATTCCTGCCTGTGGCCATCAAACTTTACAACTCCTCCCTTGGAGTGTCAGACACCCTGAGCCAATAGGCTGGTTCTGGACTTATTTCCACTTGGCATGATTAACTTATTATTATTTATTTATGGTTTTATATTGCTATATTTCTTCACTATTCTTGGTTGGTGCGGCTGTAACGAAACCCAGTTTCCCTCGGGATCAATAAAGTATGTCTGTCTGTCTGTCTGAGAATGGTGCAGAAAACAAAAATATCCAGTGAGTGGCAATTCTACAGATGAAAACACCTTATCAATGATTAAGGTCGGAGGAGAATGGCCAAACTGGTTCAAGCTGACAGAAAAGCAACAGTAACTTAAGTAACAATGTATTATATCAGGAATATGCAGAAGAGCATCTCTGAATGCACAACGTGTTGAACCTTGAAGTGAATAGGCTACTGCAGGAACATACACTCAGTGTCACTTTATTAGATACAGGATGTAGTGGCCACTGAGTGGCTACTGTACATGCAATTATGAAAGGTATAGACAGGGTAAATGCCAGCAGGCTTTTTCACTGAAGTTGGGTGAGACTAGAGATCATGGATGAAAGGTAAAATATTTAACGGGAACCTGAGGGGGACTTTCTTCACTCAGAGGATGGTGAGAGCATGGATGAGCTGCCACTGGTAGTGGTGGGTGTGAGTTCAGTTTCAACACTTAAGAGAAGTTTGGATATGTACATGGATGGGAGGGGTATGGAGGGCTATGGGCCAGGGAAGAATAGTAGTTTACTAGATGGCCTGAAGGTTTCTGTGCTGTAGTACTCTGTGTCACTAGGACTCTAAGGCTGATAAAGTCAATAATTTCCATTCTAGAATCTAGAGAGTTGACGCGGACCATTCTGTCTTTTCAATAATACAGTGGACTGATTGAGGGGTGACATTCTTTACATTCAATTACCCAGTAGGCTGATGCCTGCTATTTTCCTTCCATTCAATAGCACTGTGCACTATCCATTATCCATTCAATAATTGTGTTTTACTTTAACTTAAACCTTTCAATAATGCAGTAGGTTGCATTTTTCTATTCTGGCCATTTTTCCTCTCAGCACATACTGGGCTGACACAGAGCCCTCTTTCTATTCAATAACACTGTGGGCTGGCATAGGCAATTTTACCTGTTTAATCATTCATTTGGTTCACACAGGCCATCCTTTCCATTCAACAATGCATTGAGCTCGTCGTCATTCCTATCTGCAAAAACACAATGTAAATGTATTGTCAAATAATATCCAGTGCCTATAAAAACCACTTGGATGTTTTCATAATTACATATATAAAACACAAAATATTTGATTGCATAAGTATTCACCCCCTTTAATATGACACACCAAACCATCACTGGTGCAACCAACTGGTTTTAGAAGTCACGTAATTAGTTAAATAGAGATCTGTGTGCAGACAAAGTGTTTTAATTGATTGTAGTAAAAATACACCTGTATCTGGAAGGTCCAACTGCTGGTGAGTCAGTATCCTGGCAAAAACTACACCACGAAGACAAAAGAACACTCCAAGTAACTCTGTGAAAAAGGTTGTTGAAAACCACAAGTCAGGAGATGGATAAATGAAAATTTCCAAGTCACTGAGTACAGTTAAGTCAATCATCAAGAAATGTAAAAAATATGGCACGACTGTAAATCTGCCTAGAGCAGGCCATCCTCCAAAACTGAGTGAGCATGCAAGAAGGGGACGTGTGAGGGAGGCCACCAAGAGAACCTATAACAACTCTGGCGGAGTTACAAGCTTCAGTGGCTGTGATGGGGTAGACTGCACACACAACAACTGTTGACGGGGTTCCTCACCAGTCACAGCTTTATGGGAGAGTGGCAAAGAGAAAGTCACTGTTGAAAAAAACTCACATGAACTCTTAGCTACAGTTCATGTGGAAGACTCTGAAGTCAGCTGAAAGAAGGTTTTATGGTCCTGATGAAACCAAATTGAATATTTTGGCCATCAGACTAAATGCTATGTTTGGCATAAGCCAAACACCGCACATCATCAAAAATACACCATCCCTACCGTGAAGCATGGTGGTGGCAGCATCATGATGTGGGGATGCTTCACTGCAGCAAGCCCTGGAAGGCTTGAGAAGGTAGAGAGTAAATTGAATGCAGCAAAATACAGGGAAATCCTGGAGGAAAACCTGGTGCCATCTGCAAGAGAACTGTGACTTGGGAGAAAATTTATTTTCCAGCAAGGCAATGACCCCAAGTAGAAAGCCAAAGCTACACATGGGTGGCTTAAAAACAACAAAGTTAATTGTCTGGAGTTGCCGAGTCAGAGTCTAGACCTCAATCCAATTGAGAATTTGTGGCTGAACTTGAAAAGGGCTTTTCACTCACAATCCCCATTCAATTTGACAGAGCTTGAGCAGGTTTGTAAATAGTGGAAAAATTGCAGTGTCCAGATTGTGCTAAGCTGATAGAGACCTATCCACACAGACTCAAGGCTATAATTGCTGCCAAAGGTGTACCTGCTAAATACTGACTTGAAAGGCATGAGTAATTATGCAATCAATTATTTGGTGTTTTATATTTGTAATTAATTTAGATCACATTGTAGAGATCTGTTTTCACTTTGACATGAAAAAGTCTTTTTATGTTGATCAGTGTCAAAAAAGCCAAATTAAATCCGTTGTGATTCAATGTTGGAAAACAACAAAACATGAAAACTTCCAAGGGGGGAGTGATATTGTGGGGATACACTCATCCACAATTGTTTTAATTATGGTGATGACTGTTAAAAATGGTAAGTTCAGTGAATGTTGGAGGACAAGAGAGATTATGAATTCAGTGAAGAAGGGAAAAGAAGCATATCTAGTGTTCAGGAAGCTAAAATTGCACAGGCCCTTGAGAAATAAAAAGAAGCCAGTAAATAACTCATGAAGGGAATTATGAGAGCTAGGAGGGGCCGTAAAAAGTCCTTAGCAAGTAGGATTAAAGAGAATCCAGGCCATCAAGAAAAAGAGGATAACTAGGGAGAGGGTCGGGCCACGTAAGGGTAAAGGACAGAACATGTTCTTCTGGGAAAGGTCCTAAATGAGTACCTTACTTTGGTATTCACATCATAGAGATGGAGAATAGTGGGGGCCATGAGAACAGACAGGGATTCTTTAAATTGGATGTTTGTCCCGTTATAAAAGGTACTGCTTCGTACCTGCTTGTTGGAGGCATCTTGCTGCAGAGACCATTCGGTTTGCACTGTGGCATGGATCCTAGCCTAAGTACTACCACACACAAGATGATGGAAGAACAGCAGGTTAGGCAGCATCTATGGAGGGAGACAGTGTTTTTTTCTGGCTTCTGCCTCCTTCCTTTTCAGTCCTGATCATGGGTCTGGAACTGAAATAGCCAAGGTTTCCAGCAACTGCCGAACTTCATGTGTCTAAGTCACGGGCGGCTCGATAGCATAGTGGTTAGCACAATGCTTTACAGTACAGACGACCCAGGTTTAATTCCCATTGCTGTCTGTAAGGAGTTTGTACGGTCCCCCCATGGTTTCCTCTGGGTGATTCAGTTTCCTCGCAAGTCCAAAGATGTAACCATTGGTAGGTTGATTGTTCATT
Source organism: Hemitrygon akajei (assembly GCF_048418815.1). Lineage (NCBI taxonomy): Eukaryota > Metazoa > Chordata > Chondrichthyes > Myliobatiformes > Dasyatidae > Hemitrygon > Hemitrygon akajei. Next base: position 11,979,155 of record NC_133124.1, on the reverse strand, counting down.
GTAAATTGTCCTTGATTACGCTAAGATTAAAATGGGGGATAGCTGGCCGAAGGGCTGCAAGGGTCTATTCCATGCTGTACCTCAATAAATAAATAATACTTTATGGGGGGGGGGTGCTTCTTTGATCAGGAACACATTTCATGGGTAAGGTATTGAAGGAGGCCTGTGCCTTTTTCAGAACCAAACAGCACTTCCACGTCCCTTACACACCCACTGGGTTAGGATCAGTGGAACAGCCTGTCTAAAGCCTTGGCCAAAATGGGGGGGGGGAAGTGCATATGTTTCTGTCAACAGTGCTGAGGTTGAGAGGGTTGAAAGCTTCAAGTTCCCAGCTGTGAACATCACCCATTGCTTGTCCTGGTCAAATCATGTTGATGTCATGATCAGGAAAGCTCACTGTCGCCTTTGGTTCCTCAGGACGCTAAAGAAATTTAGCATGTTCCCGTTGACTCTTACTAATTTTTATTGATGCACCATAGAAATCATTCTGTCGGGATCCATAACAGCTTCGTATGGTAACTATTCTGCGTGTGACTGCAAGAAAATGCAGAGTTGTTGGCACAGCTCAGCTCCACACATCACATCACAGGAACCAACCTCCCGTCTATAAACTCTGTCGACTCTTCCCACTGCCTCAGTAAAAGGTGTGCTAAATTGAAAAGGGTGACTACAGCACAGAAGGTATTATATTTGAATGCATACAGCTATGGAATAAGATAGATGAACTTGTAGTACAGTTGCAGATTGGCATGTATGATGTTGTAGGCATCGCTGGAAGAAGTTTGTAGCTGGGAGCTTAATGTCCAAGGATTTGCATCGAAAGGACAGGCAGGAAGGCAGAGGGGGTGGCCTTGCTCTTTTGGTAAAAACTGAAATCAAATCATTAGAAAGAAGTGACATAGGGTCAGAAGGTCTGAATCATTGTGGGTAGAGCTAAGGAACTGCGAGGGTAAAAATACCCTAATGGGAGATATATACAGATCCCCAAACAGTAGTAAGGATGTGATCTACAAATGACAATGGGAGGTAGAAAATTCATGCCTAAAGGGTAATTTTACAATAGTCATAGGGGACTTCAATATGCAGGTAGATTGATAAATCAGGTAGGTACTGGATTCTAAGAGGGGGAATTTCTAGAGAGGCTATGGGATGGCTTTTTAGAGCAGCTCGCGGTTGAGCCTACATGGGAATCAACTATTCTGGACTGGGTGTTGTTTAATGATCTGGAATAGATCAGAGAGCTTAGGTAAAAGATCATAATATAGTCAAATTCACTCTGAATTTTGAGAAGGAAAAGCTAAAGTCAGACGTATTAGTATTACTGTGGGGTAAAGGGAATTACAGAGATATGAGAGTGGCGCTGACCAGGATTATAAGACCATAAGACATACGTAGGAGCAAAATTAGGCCATTTGGCCCATCGAGTCTATCCCACCATTCAATGCTGGCTGATCCTTTTTACTCCTCCTCAGCCCACTCCCTGGCCTTCTCCCTATAACCTTTGATGCTGTGGCCAATCAGGAACCTGCCTGTGGTAACAAATTCCACAAATTCACCTCCTTTGGTTAAAGAAATTTCTCTGCATTTCTGTTTTAAATGGATTCCCCTCTATCCTGAGGCTGAGCCCTTTTGCCCTAGACTCCCCACCATGGGAAACATCCTTTCCACATCTACTCTGTCTAGGCCTTTCAACATTCAAAAGGTTTCAATAAGATTCCCACCTCATCCTTCTAAATTCCAGTGAGTATAGGGCAAGAGCCATCAAATGTTCCTCATATAATAACCCTTTCTTTCCCAGAATCATCCTTGTGAACCCTCTCCAAAGCCAGCACATCTTTTCTTAGATAAGGAGCCCAAAACTGTTCACAATACTCAAGCTGAGGCCTCATCAGTTCCTTAAAGTCTCCGTATCATATCCCTGCTCTAATATTTTAGACCTCTTGAAATGAATGCCAAATTGTATTTGCCTTCCTTACCACTGACTCAACCTGAAAGTTAACATTTAGGGAGTTCTGCACAAGGACTCCCAAGTCCTTTGCATCTCAGATTTTTGGATTTTCTCCATTTAGAAAATAGTCTGCATTTTTATTTCTTCGACCAAAGAGCATGACCATGCATTTTCCAACATTGTATATCATTTGCCACTTTCTTGCCCATTTTCCTAATCTGTCTAAGACGTTCTGTAGCCTTCCTGGTTCTTCAACACTACCTGCCCTTCCACCAATCTTTGTATCATCTGCAAACTTGGCAACAAAGTCATCTAATCCATTATCTAAATCATTGACGTACAGCATAAAAATAAACGGCCTGAACACTGACCCCTGTGGAACACCACTAGACACTGGCAGCCAACTAGAAAAGGATCCTTTTATTCCCATTTGCTGCATCCTACCAGTCAGCTAATGCTCCAACCATGCCAGAAACTTTCCTGTAATACCTTGGGCTCTTAACTTTGTAAGTAGCCTCATGTGTGGCACCTTGTCAAGGGCCTTCTGAAAATCCAAATATACAACATCTACTACATCCCCTTTATCTATCCTACTTATAATCTCCTCAAAGAATTCCAACAGGTTCATCAGGAAAGATTTTCCCTTAAGGAAACCACACTGACTTTGTCCTATCCTGTCCCATGTCACCAAGTACTCCATAGCCTCATCCTGAACAATTGACTCCAACATCTTCCCAACCACTGAGGTCAGGCTAACTGGTCCATAATTTCCTTTCTGCTGCCTCCCTCCTTTCTTGAAAGTGGAGTGACACTTGCAATTTTCCATTCTTCAGACACCATCCTAGAGTCCAATGATTTTTGAAAAATCATTACTAATGCCTCTGCAATTTCTACCGCTACCTCTTTCAGGACCCAAGTTCATCTGGACCGGGTGCTTATGCACCTTTAGGTCTTTCAGCTTTTTGAACACAAGGCTGGAGGCAACACCAGATGTACGACAACTCTGGCAGAGTTTGCAAAGCGTTACTTCCTACAAAGTGAAACCCAGTAGCATGAATGGCAGCGACGCTTCACTACCAGATGAACTCAATGCCTTCTATGTTTGCTTTGAAATGGAGAACACAACTACAGCTGTGAAGATCCCTGCTGCACCCGATGACCCTGTGATCTCCATCTCAGAGGCCAATATTAGGCTGTCTTTAAAGACAGTGAACCCACGCAAGGCGGAAGGTCCCAATGGAGTACCTGGTAAGGCTCTGAAAAACTGTGCCAACCAACTAGCGGAAGTATTCAAGGACATTTTCAACCTCTCACTGCTACGAGTGGTAGTTCCCACTTGCTTCAAAAAGGCAACAATTATACCAGTGCCTAAGAAGAATAATGTGAGCTGCCTTAATGACTATTGCCCGGTAGCACTCACATCTACTGTGATGAAATGCTTGAGAAGTTGGTCATGACTTGACTGAACTCCTGCCTCAGCAAGGCCTTGGAACCACTGCAATTTGTGTTTTGCCACAATAGGTCAACAGCAGATGCAATCTCAATGGCTCCTCACCTAGACAACACAAACACCTATGTCAGGATGCTGTTCATCAACTATAGCTCAGCATTTAATGCCATCATTTCCACAACCCTGATTGAGAAGTCGCAGAACCTGGGCCTTGGTACCTCCCTCTGCAATTGGATCCTCGACTTCCTAACTGGAAGATCACAATCTGTGCGGATCGGTGATAACATCTCCTCCTCGCTGACTATCAACACTGGTGCACCTCAGGGGTGTATGCTTAGCCCACTGCTCTACTCTCTCTATACCCATGATGGTGTGGCTAGGCATAGCTCAAATACCATCTATAAATTTGCTGATGATACAACCATTGTTGGTAGAATCTCAGATGGTGACAAGAGGGCGTACAGGAGTGAGATGTGTCAACGAGTGGAGTGATGTCACAGCCACATCCTGGCACTCAACGTCAGTAAGACAAAAGAGCCAATTGTGGACTTCAGGAAGGTTAAGATGAAGGAACACATACCAATCCTCATAGAGGGATCAGAAGTGGAGAGAGTGAGCAGCTTCAAGTTCCTGGGTGTCAAGACCTCTGAGGATCTAACCTGGTCCCAACATATCGATGCAGTTATAAAGAAGGCAGGACAGAGACTATACTTCATTAGGAGTTTGAAGAGATTTGGTTTGTCAACAAATACACTCAAAAACTTCTATAGATGTACCGTGGAGAGCATTCTGACAGGTTGCATCACTGTCTGGTAAATTTAGTCAGCTCCATCTTGGGTACTACCCTACAATGTTCCCAGAACATCTTCAAGGAACAGTGTCTCAGAAAGGCAGCATCCATTATTAAGGACCTCCATCACCCAGGCATGCCATTTTCACACTGTTACCATCAGATAGGGGGTACAGAAGCCTGAAGGTACCCGCTCAGCGATTCAGAAACAACTTCTTCCCCTCTGCCATCCGATTCCTAAATCAACATTGAACCCTTGAATACTACCTTACTTTTTAAATATATGTTATTTCTGTTTCTTGCACGATTTTTAACCTATTCAATATACATACACTGTAATCGATCTATTTATTTATTTATTTATTATTATTTTTCTTTTTCTATATTATGTATTGCATTGAACTGCTGCCGCTAAGTTAACAAATTTCACGACACATGCCAGTGATAATAAACCTGATTCTGATCTGACCTTCTCCCTTGTAATAGTATCTGCATTCACTTCTCTTCCTTTACACCCTTCAACACTTGACACACTGCTAGAGTCTTCCACAGTGAAGACTGATGCAAAATACTCATTTAGTTCATCTGCCATCTCCTTGTTCCCTGTTATTATTTCTCCAGCCTCATTTTCTAGCGGTCCTATATCCACTCTCATCTTTCTTTTTATATATACTTGAATAAGCTTTTTCTATCCTCATTGATAATTTTTACTTGTTTGCTTTCATATTTCATCTCTTCCCTCCTAGTGATTCTTTTAGTTGCTTTCTGTAGATATTTTAAAGCTTCCCAATTCTCCATCTTCCCGCTAATTATAACTGCTGTATGCCGTCTCTTTTGCTTTTACATTAGATTTAATTTCTCTTGTCAGCCACAGTTGTACTATTTTGCTATTTCAGTATTTCTTTGAGTTTGGAATACATCGATCCTGCATCTTCCCTATTTTTCATAGAAACTCAAGCCATTGCTGCTCTGCATTTCCTTCTAATTTACTTTGGCCAACTCCTCTCTCATACCACTGAAATTTCCTTTACTCCACTGAAATACAGCTACACCAGACATTACTTTCTCCCTATCGAATATCAAGTTGAACTCAATCATATAGTGATCACTGTCTCATGAGGGTTCCCTTCCCTTAAGCTCCTTAATGACCTCCAGTTCATTACATAACACCCAATCCAATATCGCTGATCCCTTGGTCGACTCAATGACAAGCTGCTCTAAAAAGCCATCTCATAGGCATTCAACAAATTCACTCTCTTGAGATGCATTACTAACCTAATTTTCCCAATCTACCTGCATGTTAAAATCTCCCATGAATATCATAGCATTGCCCTTTTGACATACCTCTTCTATTTCCCATTGTAATCTGCAGTCCACATCCCAGCTACTGTTGGGAGTCCTGTATATAACTGCCATCAGGGTCCTTGTAGTTTCTGAGCTCAACCCACAAGAATTCAACATCTTCTGATCTTTCTAATGATTTGATGCCATTCTTTACCAGCAGAACCACACTACCCCCTCTGCCTACCTTCCTCTTCGTCCAGTACGATGTGTAACATTGGACAGCAGTGCAGATGGAGTAGAAGTATTCCTGCACAAGTCCAGAGCAGAGCTTGAAAAACCCAGTCTCCATAAAAGTATCATCTAGCGGAGAGGTCATTGTGGGAGTGGTCTGAGTCAGAGTGGTAAGGCTTCGGCTCAACAGGCGGAGGCGAGGTAAATAGGTAATTTTATTTCTTACTTCTTTTTCTTATTAAACTCTTGAAAGAATAGGACGAGTGCTCTGTTCTGGGAGTCTGATGTGGGATTTCCGGGAGACTACCAACCTCCCCAGTGGCCACATCTGCACCAGGTGCATTGAGATGCAGCTCCTTGGAGACCGTGTTAGGGAACTGGAGCTGCAGCTTGGTGACATTTGGCTTGTTAGGGAAAGTGAGGAGGTAATAGACAGGAGGTACAGGGAGGTAGTCACCCCAAGGCTACAGGAGACAGATAAATGGGTGACTGTCAAGAGAGGGAAGGGAAAACATCAGTTAGTGGAGAACACCCCTGTGGACATTCCACTCAACAATAAGTACACTATTTTGAGTAATGTTGTGGGGGGGGGAGGGGGTTCTCCAACAGTGGTCATGCCTCTGGCACTGTGTCTGGCCCTGTGAATCAGAAGGGTAGGGATTTGAAGAGGATGGCAACAGTAAGAGGGGACTCCATAGGTAGGGGCCAGATAGGCGATTCTGTGGATGTGAAAAAGAAACACGGATGGTAGTTTGCCTCCCAGGTGCCAGGGTACACGATGTTAATTTGCAGGTTGAGTCTGTGGTGAGGAAGGCAAATGAGATGTTAGCATTCATTTCAAGAGGACTAGAATATAAAAGCAAGGATGTAATGTTGAGACTATATAAAGCACTGGTGAGGCTTCACTTGGAGTATCGTGAGCCGTTTTGGTCCTCTTATCTTAGAAAGGATGTGCTGAAACTGGAGAGGATTCAAAGAAAGTTGATGAAAATTATTCTAGGTTTGAACAGCTTGTCATATGAAGAGTGTTTGTTGGCTCTGGGCCTGTATTCACTGGAATTCAGAAGTGTGACGGATGACCTCATTGAAACCTATCAAATGGTGAAAGGCCTTGATAGAGTGGATGTGGAGAAGGTGTTTCCTATGGTGGGAGAGTCAAGATCAGAAGACACAGGCACAGAATAGAGGGGGACCTTTTAGAAGGGAGATGAGGAGGAATTTCTTTAGTGGTGTATCTGCAGAATTTGTTGCCATAGGCAGCCGTGGAGGCCAAGTCTTTATGTATATTTAAGTCAGAGGTTGATAGATTCTTGATTGGTCAGGGCATGAAGGGATACAGGGAGAAGGCAGGAGACTGGGGCTGAAAGAAAAAATGGATCAGCCATGATGAAATGGCAGAGCAGACTTGATGGGCCAAATGGTCTAATTCTGCTCCTATGTCTTATGGTCTTAAAGCAACCAGGACCATCAAAGATTCCACCCATCCTGGATAATCTCTCACCTACCCTATTCCATCAGGCACAAGAGAGAAAAGATTGAGAGCACATACTTCCAGGCTCAAAGACAGCTTCTATCCTACTGTTATCAGACTCTTGAACAAGCATGTTGTATGGTAAGATGGAATCTTGGCTTCACAGTCCATCTCGCACTTCATCGTTTACCTGCACTGCACATTTTCAGCAGCTTTTACTGTTTATTCTGCTTTCTTATTGTTTTACCTTGCTCTACCTCAATGCACTGTGTAATGATTTGATCCGAAGCTTCTCACTGAATTGGTACATGTAACAACAACAAACTGATCTCAGGTTCAGATTCACATGTATATTGATACACGAGTGGCAGTGTGGAGATACGTCTCAACCAGAGGAGATTCAAGGCCCTCCTTCCCTCTGCAGGCAGGTCACCCCCCTGCGGCTTAGCCCCCTGGTCAGGGTCATGAGAAGCCATGGGAGCAGGTGGTGGATGGTCATATGAGCAGCTGGTGCGTATCACAAGTCCTGGTTGTGCGACCACTGACACCAGGCAGACAATCTCTGAAGAATATTATTAATGGCTGGGGTCACCCATCTTCCCCAGCAGACTCGTGCACTCACAGACCCACTGGGCCTTGACTTCCAGCCTTTCAATACACCTTCAGGCTTCAATATCAGCCCCAGGGACCCCAGACATCGAGTCTCAGACTCTGGACTCACCCATATCAATACATTTATCAGCTGACAAGAATGAGGTAGTTAATCAGCAGAGGAAAGTGTGAGGAGTGTGAGAAAGTTTTGAGCCAAAATGCCAAAGTTCAGAGATTTTCGCACAAAAGGCCCCGGTGAAGAGGACCACACTGTATTACAATAGTGGGAGATATCTGCCCCCTAGTGGCTATGAAGAGGATGGCCAGATGGAAACACTGGACACAACCTAATCTATACAAGCATGGAGCATGGAAAATTAACTATCAAATGACAACTGGAACTTGTGTTTTTATTTGAAAAGTTTTGATTCTTCTATGTCCATCAGAGAACATTGGGACCCCTAGGACAAATGCACCCAAAATGTAATGTTGAGACTTTATAAGGCATTGGTCAGACTGTATTTGGAATACTGCAAGCAGTTCTGTACCCATTCTATGAAATGATGTGTTGAGCATCCAAACAAGGTTCACAAGAATGATCCCGGGAATAAAAGGGTTAATGTATCAGATGGTTCTGAGGCTATGCTCATTTGAGTTTAGAAAAATGAGGGGAGGGATCTCACTGAATATTGAGAGGCACAGATAAGGTGCACATGGAGAAAATCTTTCCGACAGTGAGGGAGTCCAGAACCATAGGGAATAGCCTCAGAAAAGAAGAAAAGCCCTTTACAATAGAGATGAGGAGGAATATCTTTAGCCAGAGGGTGATGAATCTGTGGAATTCATTGCCATGGATGGCAATGGAGGCCAAGTCACTGGGTATATTTAAAGTGCAGTTAATAGGTTCTTGATCAGTAAGGGCATCAAAGGTTACAGAAGGGTTGAGAGTGAAAATAAATCAGCCATAGTGGAGCTGGCTTGAGGGGCCAAATGACCTAATTCTGCCTTATGGGGCCCATGGTCTTAAGATGGATGCATAGTGACCAACACGAAGGTCCCAACTTTGAACTCTCAGATGTCTGGAGGACTCGTTTAAAGACTGTTATATTATTATTTCATGCTTGTTATTTATTGCTATTTATTTATGTCTGCATTTACACAGTTTGTTTACAGATTACAGTTTCTGATGTTTGTAATTTACAGTTACTGTTCTATAGAATTGCTAGGTACACCTGAAGGAAAAGAAAGAATCTCAGGGTTGTATGTGGTGACGTGTGTGTACTCTGATAATACATTTTACTTTGAACTTTTAAAGTATAGGGAGAATGTCAGAGATACCTTTTTATTAACACAGGAGATGGTTGATGTGTGGAATGTGCTGCCATGGGTGAAGGTAGAGACAGATACCATAAGATCATAAGACATAGGAACAGAATTAGGCCATTCAGCCCATCAAGCCTGCTCCACCATCCCATCAGGGCTGATCCCAGATCCCACTCAACCCCATACACCTGCCTTCTCACCGTATCCTTAGATGCCCTGACCAATCAGGAACTATCAACTTCCACCTTAAATATACCCATGGACTTGGCCTCCACTGCACTCTGTGGCAGAGCATTCCACAGGTTCACTACTCTCTGGCTAAAATAAATTCCTCCTTACCTCTGTTCTAAGTGGTTGGCCCTCAATTTTGAGGCTGTGCCTTCTAGTTCTGGACACCGCCACCACAGGAAACATCCTCTCCACATCCACCTTATCTCTTCCTTTCAACATTCGGTAGGTTTCAATGAGGTCCTCCAACATTCTTCTAAATTCCAGTGAGTACAGGCCCAAAGCTGCCAAACACTCCTCATATGTTAACCCCTTCATTCCTAGAATCATCCTTGTGAACCTCCTAGGGAATCTCTGCAATGACAATATATTCTCTCTGAGATTTGGGGCCCAAAACTGTTGATAATACTCTTAAGTGTGGACTGACTAGTGTCTTATAAAGGCTCAGCAATATCTCCTTGCTTTTATATTCTGTTCTCCTTGAAATAAATGCCAACATTGCATTTGCCTTCTTTACCACAGACTCAACCTGTAAATTAACCTTCTGGGAGTCTTGCACAAGGACTCCGAAGTCCCTCTACACCTCTGATGTTTGAATTTTCTCCCCATTTAGATAATAGTCCTCACAATTGTTCCTTTTACCAGAATGTATTATCATACATTTCCCAACACTGTATTCCATCTGCCACTTTTTTCTCATTCTTCCAATTTATCTAAGTCCTGCTGCAGTGGCATTGCTTCCTCAGCACCACCTACCCTGCCACCTATCTTTCTAATGTCCGCAAACTTTGCCACAAAGCCATCAATTCCATTATCGAAAGCATTGACAAACAGTGTGAAAAGTAGCGGGTCCCAATACTGTCCCCTGAGGAACACCACTGGTAGCCAACCAGAAAAGGCCCCCTTTGTTCCCACTCGCTGCCTCCGGCCTGTCAGCTATTCCTTTATCCATGCCCATATCTTTCCTGTAATGACAGGGGATGTTATCTGGTGAAGCAGCCTCTTATGTGGCACCTTATCAAATGCCTTCCAAAAATCCAAGTAAATGACATCCACTGCCTCTCCTTTGTCCACCCTGCTTGTTACTTCCTCAAAGAACTCTAACAGATTTTTCAGGCAGGATTTACCTTTACAGAAAACATATTGACTTTGATTTATTTTACCATTAGTCTCTAAGTATCCCGAAATCACATCCTTAATAATGGACCCCAACACATTACCAGCCACGGAGGTTAGGCTAACTGGCCTAGAATTTACTTTCTCTTGCCTTCCTCCCTTCTTAAACAGTGGAGTGACATTTGCAATTTTCCAGTCCTCCGGAACCATGCCAGAATCAAGTGATTCTTGAAAGATCATGACCAATTCAACCATTATCTCTTCAATTCTCTCAGGACTCTGGGATGTAGTCCATCTGGTCCAGGTGACTTACCCACTTTAAGACCTTTCAGTTTGCCTAGCACTTTTTCCTTTGTAATAGCAATGGCACTCACTCCTGCTCCCTGATGCCGTCGGACCTCTGGCACACAGCTAATGTCTTCCACAATGAAGACTGATGCAAAGTATCCATTAAGTTAATTTGCCATTTCTTTGTCCCCCATTAGTACCTCACCAGCATCATTTTCCAGTGGTCTAATATCAACTCTCACCTCCCTTTTATTTTTTTATATAACTGAAAAAACTTTCAGTATCCTGCTTTTACATTATTGGCTAGCTTGCCCTCATATTTCATTTTTCCCTTCTTACAGCTTTTTAGTTACCCTTCGTTGGATTTTAAAAACTTCTGTATCACCCAACTTCCCAATCACTTTTGCTATATTATAAAGTCTTTCCTTGGCTTTTATGCAGTCATTAACTTCCCTTGTCAGCTACAATTGCCTACCCCTGCCGTTTGAGAACATCTTCTGTGGGACAAATCTATCCTGCATCTTGTGAACTATTCCCAGAAACTTGAGCCACTTCTGCTTTATTATCATCCCCACCAGTACCCCCCCCCATGCTCCCCTCCCAATCTACCTGAGTAGGCTCCTCTCTCATGCCTCTGTAATTCCCTTTATTCCATTGAGATACGGAGGCATCTGATGTATGCGGTATAAATGCGGTATAAATTCAATCAGTATTATGATCACTGTCTCCTAAGGATTCCTTAACCTTAAGCACCCCAATAAAACCTGGATTATTACACAACACCCAATCTAAGCTAGTTTTTCCCTGAGTAGGCTCAATCACGAGCTGCTCTATAAAAAACCATCTTATAGGCACTTAACAAATTCTCTCTCTTGTGATCCAACACCAACCTGATTTTCCCAATCCCCTTGCATATTGAAGACCCCATTACAATT